>NC_073724.1:89719927-90022958 GCF_023634155.1 Falco peregrinus
CCTTTGCCAGGCTGGTCCATGGGAGTGTACACCTCATCATACCCAAACACATAAAACAGCAGGTCCCCAGGGCTGCCACATTCATGTGATGCACAAAGAAAAGCTTAATACCAGACTCAAGCCCTGACATCCCAGAACACCAGCATAAACGTACCTGCTTTAAGCTTTCCTGAGGGTTTGAAAGATCATCTGGGGTCAAAACTTATCTCACACCCATTAATACAAAAGCTGAGACCACCCTAATTTTATCTGCTCCCAGGTGGACACCATATGGAAACATGCCAAATCTCAGAAGCTCAGAGGATCTCCACAGCAAGATCATGCTTGTCTTAATCTGTTATCTTGAGACGTCAACTTTTCCGAGAGCACCCAGTGGCTAAGCAGGAGTTGACCTCTGTAGTGCTCACAGGGTACAGTACTTGCTTTCTGCACAAAAGCACGTGAAGACAAGATTAGGTGAGCCAAACCATCACCTCTTCATGACTCAATGAGGTTACAGAGACCATCACTCTTTCTATTTATGAAAGCACAGTGTCTTGGCAATAGGAAAGGAATAGCTGGCTTCATTTTTATATTTTCTAAGTCTGTCTAAATTCAGCCTTCCTGTCTCTTCCACTGCACTTTTCTCCAGAAAACAGTCCACACTTCCTACTCATTTATGGTTTTTTCTTTCATTTACTTCCCCAATAAGTAATTGCTCACAGAAGCCATAGGAAGTATGAAGCTAGGAGGCTTCCTAAGGTGCCATGTAAGCCATAGCTTTCTCCAAAAATGCCCAGACTCCACCATTATCTACATACACTCATCACCCCCTTATGAAGATAGCAACAGTCTAGTGCTTTGAGGACTGGGCTGCCTGCACAGTTCGGATAGTGACACCCTGGCCAGTTTGGGAAAATCAGACAAATCCCTCTTTCCCTGTTTTATTTATGGCAATATATAAAATTAAAGAGTATAATTGAAAGGAGTTTTCCACAGATGTGAACAAGCCCGGAGAATTCACTTGCAGGGAAATAAATTCTATATGCATATATTCCATAGGTTGTTTCAAAAGTTATATTAAAGAGATGATCAAAGCGTGATACAGATTATGAATCATTTTATCCAGATTCCAGATGTAATATTCTCTCTTACTCCTAATTTGTCTGAAGTTTCTCCATCCCTTCCCTTTCCCCTCTTGCTTAAGAGACCTTTTGCTGTGTAAAATATTCCTTTACAGCTCTGCCTTGTACATAGAGGAGGTGACCCTGAACACATCGTGGCAGGCATTGCAGGCAACATAAGCTCCCTGGTTAAGGTCTGACGCTAAGCCCCAATGCAGAGCCGCTCCAGTGTCTTGCATGTCGGGAAAAACAACACAAATGTGTTTGATTTGTAACTTTACAAGGACTTTCACATTGAGGTTTAAGTTTCTTTTATTAGCAGACTTAAGAGAAGGGCACCATTAACACATAACAAAGGAGGCAGCACTAAACTATTACCATAAAAGCAATGTTTTAAAAAACCCACTACTTAGAGGTTTATAAGGTTCCTTTGAAAGATTACTGCAGAAGCCACAAAATGGAAACAGAGGAGAGAATTTCTCAGCTGCTTTGTGCCTTCCCATGTGTTTTGGCCCTACACAGAGAGATGTGCCCATTCTAAACACCACTGTAGCCTCTCTTAAGCAACCTCCTTGGTTTAGGGCCACCTAGGGGTTTCCCTACACCAGGAGAATCCCCTGGCAAGATTTAAGACCCCATCATACCATTGGAGCAACTCAGGAGAGCCTTAGCAGTAAAACTGAAGGAGTAATTTAGCAGCTGAAACAACCGCTATTCCTCTCCCAACAGCCCTGTATCAAAGAAGACTCTCTGTTCAGCCATTTTTTTTCTGGTTTACTTTTCATGTTTTATTTTTCTAGGTATTTTGAATGAAGGGTACCCTGGACCTGAAAATTCTCCAAGCAAAACATCAGTGTTTCAGTACAAGATGTCAGATGAAATACTGTGTCTTTTCTAACACTTCCATATTTGCTCATTTTGGTCATATCTAGAATTGAATTTCCAAATCCTCCTCGTTGCCCCCAGAGCTGCCTTTAAGTGTACTCTCCCTCAGAAAAAGTGTTCCCAGCTCCATTTATCTGATTCAAGGTCCACATGCTCTTAGAGTCTCGTATAATAAAGATATCATTAAAAGCTGTAAGTATGTACTATTTCAAGAGATTTCCTCATAATGCAGTGACACTATGTATTAGCAGCCTTTATTCTCTGCAAATCCCTGTCTCAGCCAAAGAGGAAGGAAAGGGCTGGCTGGTCCAGGAGGAAGGACCCAGCTGAGCCTCCACTTGTTCCTGCCAAAGCACATCCCCGTGCCCACACAGCCAGCACGGGGATCCTTGCCAGTGTTTTCCTTCCTCTCCTCCACTGGTCAGCCACATCTGGCACTGTCACTGGGGCTCTGAGTGAGGGTCCCCTCTCTGGATGGCCCAGAAGTGCTGGTGATCGGGGGGAAGTAGAGACTGGAGGGGATGGGTGACTGTCCATCAGGCAGCAGCTGCCTTTCTTCTTCCCAAGGAGAGTCATTGCTCCAAGGTGATGTGCCTGTGGGCAAGCCATCTTTCCAGCCTATCAAACAGACTTTTTCCTTCATCACCTGTCTTTTCCCTTTTTGAATTTTTTTAGGAGTTGCCTTAACCTTAGTGCAGCATGACTTAATCCACGACTTATGATGCTCTAATAGATTCCGCTCCTCGGACCTTGCTCCACAACCTCACTGCTCCGCTGTCTCCTCTTTGCCTGATCTCCACCTGACACAGAGAACACCCCTTTCACAGCCCTCAGTCACCCTTGCATTGCCTCTGCTGCCCCACATCCCCAAACCAGTTCGGCAGAAATCCCACAATACACTCCTCGCAGATGCAGGGCACTACCCCTCCCAGTTCCCCAGCTCAGGGGAGGACCACAACGCATGCCTTCTGGCAGGAGAGAAAGCCATCTGGAACGTGAGCTCATGTTTTCCTAAAATAGCTGGGAACCGTGAGCTTAAACTCAACACCTGAGGCAACGCGGGAGTTGCTGTTAACACCGTGCAGTGTCCAAAGCAATCCTCGTGTGCAGCACGGCATGGCACAGTGCGAGCCAGAAGCACCAAGCAGCTAGCAGCCTTCCAATGGTGACTAATGCTCTGCTGCTAAAAACAGCTCCCAGGGGTTTTCTGTGATCAAATCTCACTGCAGGTTGAGTATTGACTTTTCACCTGCTAAATACAAGAACTTCACTGTAACGTCCACACCAACGGATTATTTTTTTAACCAGCGCATACCACAGCTAGTCAAGGAAACCTAGCTAGTTCATAAGTGATGGCAGCATCTGATCTTTGTTAAAGTCCCTCTCAAATGCTAAAAATTGCCCTTCTAGTAGATTATGTGGGAGTGTGGAAATGAGGATGCGTTGTAGACGTGGAAGACTGGAACATAAAGTGTACTGCATGCATGCACATAAATGTTTAAGGTGCAAAGAAAAGCTGTAGAAAATAACATGCTGACATGGCTGCTCAGAGAAGCATAATGTTACATGAAAATAGGTGGTCCTGTCAAAAACACATAATGCTCAGCACCTTCACCAAAACACCAAGCAAAATTCTCCAGAGTCTCCTTTCAGAAAGAAACTGATAAGAATAGCCATCAGCCCTTTGATCTTACCAGGGTCTCAGTCCCTTTGGACCTCCAGTGCCTTGCTGTTCCTCTTCTCTCAGGCCACCAGGCCTCCATGTCCTTTCAGCGCCTCTTCTTCTGTGTAAATAAAAACCATATCTCCAAGAAAACTGAATGAACACATGGCTCAGGTCATTGTGGGGAGAAAAGTACATACAGTGCAAATTTTTGAACTTGTGCAATTAGCATCTCACCTAAACAGATACCAGCATTGTGTTTTCCTACATATTTGAGGTTTGCAGTCAAGCAGTTCAACTGTGCAATCCACCATCTGAGGCATGACATACTGTTTGCCAGTCCTGACTGTCCCTGACAGGTTGATTCATCTTATAAATCATTTGGGCTTCCAATGAAATATAGATTGATTTTATTTTACTTATTTGAAGAGCAAGCAACTCACAGGTGTGTCAAAGTGCCTTCCCAATACTGCTCCTAGGAACAATACTATCCTTGCACAAATGTTAATGAAAAGTAGAGATGTGTGCATTTGCAATTGAAATGAGACTACCTTGAGAAGTTGCCAAAATATCTATGAATAAATTTCCCCATTAGCATTGTTGTACCAGCTGCTGAATTTTGTGGGAAACACATATGCATATCCCCTTCCAGCTTAGGGGACCCACCTTTCAATGTTAGAACTTCCTATTGTGACTTTTCTTCAATATCTAAAAACCATCCAGGCCAATGTGAGCACTATGGCAAAGACCATGGATCTTCTACTAGGAGGTTTCATTGAATTCATGCTGCTGTGAAGGTTATGAAGAAGTAGTACAAGATGTGGCATTTGGCAGTGCAAGGGGAATGGATTGGCATGGTGCAACTCACTGTGGCCCGGGCCCTTGAGGAGATGGCCAAGCTTTGAAGACACTATGTAGCTCCATCCTGAGGGCTGTGCAGCAGCTTAGTGCGAAAAAGATGGGTGCCATGGGGTGGCCCTGTCCTGGTCTGAGAAAAGGGATAGTATAAATCTTCTAAAATGGTTTTGACTCCAGAGAAGGGTCAAACAGTCCAGTGTGGCAAAGGCAAGGTTCGATACCTTGAAACAATTAATGCTAGCGCTCCCAAGAGGAGAGAGCCTGCCTTCAACTTACTTCTAATTAATTTACAAATTAGCCTGCTGGCCCATAAAGAGCATCATGCACTAATTAAGCCCAGCTGCTTTATGGGAAGAGCTAAAAGGAAATCTGTAGATTTCTGGTACCAAAAGGAAATGTCCTATCTGCACGTTGTTCAACTAGCACTCGTTGCCCCTGGACGTTGTTAAAGCTAAGAACATGTTCAGTCACAAAGAATTAAGCCGTTTATATTAGATCCTGAGGATATCCAAAGTTATAATCAATAGGAAAAAAGAGATAGTGTCATTAATGCCAGTAGCTACCTAGGATTTGCATCTCATGTGATGGAGAGCCATGGTTGAAGGTTTTCCCACAGCTGGAGCACTTATAAAATGCTCTCATGTGTGGTTTCTCTGGTTTCTAATGAGGTGTAAGCTCACCCTGAGCTGGTACGTTTACGTCTCGCCGCACTGGGGAGCAGCTTATATTCATGAAACCTGTAGGAACTTAACTGTTTGTGAGACCTCCTCTCCTCTACTCCAAGTGGCTCAGATCCGAAGTGTTCAGAGGTTACTGGAGGCAAGAGAGTAGACAGAGAGGGAGGGAGTCAGAGATCTGCACAGCCAGGCAGTGCACTGGTTGCATAAGCCCTGTGTCTGTGGGAAATCAGACTAAAACCTTTTCAGAAGCAATATAAACATGTAGCCTTTTAGGACTAAAGTCATTTATGCAGAAATTTCCCCTATGGTCAGACTATTTCATAATAATCCACACTGGGATGTCTTGCATTTTGCTTTGAAGCATCTGGTTCCCGGCATGTCACCATTAGTTTGATCTAGCAGTTCCTATCCTTATATAATAGCAAACCATTTCATGGCTATTTCACACAAAATGTCTCTCTTTTTACCCATTAAATGACCTGGAACTAGAACACAAACATTCTGTTTGCACAGTTTTACATAACATTTGCCATAGTTTTCACACAACACTATTAAAGACTAATTTGTTTCTGTTCCCAGGCTGATGGAAAGCAGTACTTTTGGTAGCTCGATTGCGTCAGTGTTCTTTGAAAATGTAAATAGAGATACTGAGATAAGACCTGTCCAACTACAGAGCCCTTTTTCTCTTTATGTTTACCAGATACTTCAAGCTAAATAAATTATTCTTTGCACTTGATCTGCCTAAGAACATGCTCAACAAATTGATAATCAAATTTTCTTGGATATCACATACCCTCCTCAACTTGCTGTGGTCACGAGCAGCATCTAAGAGGATCCACAATAACATTTTCAAAAAGGCATTCTGAAAAATTACTTAGGGTCCCAAATACCATTTTGAAAAGCAACTTAAATTCTGAGGAATGGAATTTTCAGGGAGATTTTGATTCTTGAGCATTGGAGAGCTTGGAAAAAGGAGCTGCTTCTTAGCAGATTCTTTGAAAGAGTTGCCTTTCCAACTCGTATTGACCTTGATGGAAATGCATTATTTGTTGGCATCTGAAAATCTCACAGAGCACTCACCATCATCTTCATTGGTGCAAAACACCTTTGCAATGTGATTTAAAGATGCTTTTTGAAACTGTCCTAACATCTTTTTTGCTAGGCAAAGGGCAAGAATATTTTCTCCTCCTGGTTCATTTTGGGATGGTGACTTGGAGATCCGTTTGCTTGGCAAGATTTCTTGAATTGACTGAATTTTCAGTAAAGACAGATGAGTTTGGAACAACATTCAGCAAAACTGCCCTTAGTATATTTTTAAAAGATAGAGATATGACCAACCTAACACGTGAACCACTCTCCAGATACACCCAGTTTTGAAAGACTAGGGAAGTTAGTCAGTGGGATGTTTACCTCTAATGCTCCAGGTATAGGATGAATACAGCACTAGACCTTGGACATGTAGCCTCAAAGTATTTAAATAAGCCTAGCAGTACAGATTCATCAAATCAGCTCATCAAATGTTGGAGCCATGGAGCAGGTGCAGTTGGTAGAAGGTGCCCAGTTAAATGGAGAAAGGCACTGGCTCTTCCTGCCTTCATCTTTTTCTCTGCCTCCTTTGCTAGCTTCTTTCCTTCTGGACTTATTTCACCAGGTGCTACATAATGATCTTCTGGTCTCTGAAGCAGGGGAGTCACCTCCTATTGGAAATAAATGATGATGTTATATTCATTTTGCTGGGGCTGATGCTTAAACAACTGCTACAGTTATTACAGTGTTTGATGTAACATCCCAAATAAGCAATGCCAAGAATCCCTAAGTGTAAAAATAAGTGAGAAGAAAAGCAAGAAATGGAGGAGGCAGAAAATTATTAAGATCACATCAAGGTTTTTATGAAGGCCGAACACAAGGCATGTAACGCAAAGTTATTAGCCTTCAGAAGGGCGTATGAGCTATCTGTTGTTTATGGTACAATATGAAACTGCAAACCCACATCTCAAAGGGAATATTATGTAGAGTAATAGAACTTCACTTGCCCAGTCAATTCTTCTTCTGACATTGCTTAGATTTGTTTTTTAACGTGTATTTTGATAAGCCTAAAGAAATGTTGTCAATTTGGAATTGCTACCTTACATCAGATCCCAAGAATTATTATTTTTAAAAAAAGAGCAGACAGATAAGAAATGAAGAATATCAGTCATAGATACAGGAACAAGGCAACCTTTGAGGTCAGAATATTTCAGGAGGCACAGAAATTCCCCCTAAACAACTCAGCATCACATCCAACAGTACATGGCAAGAGTTTCTGAAGACTCAATGGCCCAAAGAAGCATTTTGGTCCCACCAGGTCTTTGATGCTGCCTGAAACGACAGCCAGCCACAGCCATTCCCTGGCATCAGCTGCTGACAGAAATGTGTTTAGAGGAGCTGAGAGCTTGCCAAACCTTTCCCAGAGTACTGCCACTTCATTATACAAAAACTCCGAAGTTGCAAGTGCTTAAAAACGTTTTGATGCAAAACTCCCTTTGAGATCAGTGGATTTTATGAGGACATCAGCACTGCCCAAGGCTATCCAAGAGCTGCTCTGCCCTGCTCCTGCGCAGGGATGCTGCGCAGGAAAGGGAAAGCCCACATGTCCTGTAGAGGCATGGATGGGTCAAGGAGACAAGAGAGGCTGTTCCCTTCCCACCTGTTTCCCTCCTGAGACTGCCTGGAAACCCTACCAAGGGTCCAGCAGCAGAAGTCACGCCTTGCGTTAAGAGTCCCCACACCTTTTCCTCTTCTTTTCCTTGGAGGCAGCAGAAGGGAGTGGACTCAGGGCTATCCCACCACCCTCTGGGTCTCAGCCACCCCTTCCTGAGCACCTCTGCACGCACTGCACGTCTTCGCCAAGAAGGAAAGCACAGCAGCCAAGGTCTGAAGCATCTCCTGCTGGCCCTGTGCCCAAGGCAGGCTGCGTCAGCAAGTGACAGTCCTCACCGCACCAGCTCAGCTTTATCGCCACATTTAATAAACAACCAAACATCTGCTTGATGGTATCAGCTGGGGCAGAAGTACTGGACATTGTAAGCATGATTTAACAATGTCTGTGACCTCAGTTTGTTGTTTCTTTAGCGAGTGCAGAGCCTGACCCCACTTGCATCCTCTCAATCCCATTGCACTCTACTTTTCCTGCCCCCCAAAAGGACACAGGATGAAAATAAAAAAAAACACACCACCCCTCTTCCTCCCCCCCCTAAAAAAAACCAAAACAAAACCAAGGGGCACTAGTATTATATTGTGAGTAGCAACAACCAGAAACTTCATCAACGTGAACATGGTATTCATACAACTTTATCACCAGCAATTTTTTTACATATCTGGAATCCACTATACTGTGAATTAGTCCCATTTGTGCACTCAGTGCTAATGCCATTAAAATCAACCTCATTTTCCAAAGCGCATGAGTCCAGAAATCCCTGGACTTGTTAATTTTTCAGTTTTAAAAAGTAATCTTGATTCCTAAACTAAATTTTATGGAAAGAAATCTCATTGTAGTTTGAAACTACACCCTTGTAACTCTAAGGAAAATTAAGAGCAGACCACCCTTTGTTTGGGTTGGCACTGGAGGGTACTTTAACACCTGTATTATTTTCTTATACCTCAAGAGCAGCCGCTCATTCTTTTTCACTCCAGCCCAGTATTTTTCACCTCTGTCTTTGCCAGTGGTTGCTACAGAAATTTCACTGTGGCTGGGGTGACAGAATATGTGATTTATCACAGTTTCCCGGAGACTGTTCTGAAAAAAGGGGATCCTTTTCTTTTCCCCAGAAGGGTAACTTTGACTATAGGCAAAATATTCTGAAAACTTAGCAATGCTGACAAAAAAAAAAAAGCCAAAAAACCAACAGTTTTCTTGAGCTCACTATTTTCTTTCCACATTTTTTTACCAAACCCATCACTGCCTAGTGGTTTGCAACTAGCACTTTCCCAATGAAATCTGACTTCTAATTTCATTTTCTGTTTTTGAAATACCTTCATAAAACTTTGCCTTAGCTGACTATAACTGCTATAAAGTTCAGCTTTTCACCAACAGGTTGCTACTGCCAAAGATGAATACAAGTCTTACTTGGCCATGGAGAGATAATGTGAGCAGATACCAGTGGTAAAGGCTGTTCACTGTGTAAGTGTGGGTGTATATTTTTGAAACAGAGAATGAAAAAATATACATACTGAAACTAAAGCAAAGACAAGAAAAGGAGGGAAAAAAAACCAGAACAGTGCACCATTGCCCTCCTGTTCTTCATCTTGTTTGGTGAAGAAAACTGCAGTGTCATGCAAGAAGTCTTGAAATGGATATTGATTGCAGATGCGGTGCAGCCAAAAGACAGACCTTTGATAACCACGTATTTCACAAGCTTCTGTTGCCTTTTAAAAGGCAATGCAGCTGTCACAGATTGATGAGGATGCCATCAGGTGAGTGATATACACACAGCTCATGAGAACGGGTACAGTCAGTGCAGGCAAAAAAACACCTCTTGAAAAATGAGCCCTCTTTCCTAGGAGATTTGGCAAGAACCAGCAGAATCGGTTAAGAAACCCCACTGCCAACGGTGAGCCCGTATCTTGTTCCCTGTTTTTAGGTGCCTCTGAAACTGTGATTTAGGTTTATGTAGTAACCAGCATGGTCCTGATGCAGGTTCCTGCTATAACCAGTTTTGTCCTCACGCAGCTTCAAGACAAATATCCTCTGTACATCTGTGCAAGTATTCAGCATCCTGAAATGCAATTTGCCTTAATCAGAAATAGGTTTTGGCCTGCTGCTCAGTGATAACCAGCTGTTATGGAAGAGAGGAAGACCCAAAGGACCATCCCCCCAGACCCAAAGGCTGCAGCTCACAACCACTGTTCTGAAAACCCACCCTCCAATGCTGCATGGGCAGCATGTCGTCTGTCCCCACCACAGGCAACCCACCAGCCCACCGAATGCTGAGCCTCAGCATCGCTCCCACTCCACCTCCCGCCCACGATGCCTTTGTGGGCAGCTGTGGTGGGGAGGGCAGCTGGCAGGCAGATGGAGGGCAGGCAGCTTCACAGGAGCTGCCAGCCACTTCCCGGGAATGGTGGCAATGCCGCAGCCCACCATGGGTGTCAAAAACAGATGAGTTTCCCAGGCCCAATGGTGTGTCACCCTCTGGGTCTTGGCTTCCCTGCCAGGGAGGATGGGGAGAGGAGCCCCCACCAGGGCTGACCCCTCTGGGCAGCATCATGCAAAGTACAGGACAGTGGGAGGACCAATTGTCCCCAGACTGGGGCATGGTGGTGGGATGCAAACAGGCATGTACAATTGCCTTTTGATGCACGCAGGATGGGGAGTACAGAAATAAGGTCAGGACTGCAGGGATGTGAAGAGGAGAGAGCCAGGTCCCAGGTGAAGGCAGCCTGTTGAAGCTGTAGAGGTGTCCCTACTAACGTCCTGGCAAGATGGAGGTGAGCTGCCCACCTGGGGAAGCATGGCGGGGAGCAAAACATGATGGATAGATGGGGGGCTTGGCATGGTCCCATCCCCTGCACTGTCACCCGGGGCAGCCTGAGTGGGGCCCACTGCTCATTGCTGTTGTTTTCTCCCATGAAAATCCCAGCCCATCTACCTGGCAGGTCAGCAGGGCTGGCAGTCTCTGGGACAGCCTGACCTGGGTGCTGCTCTCAGCACCTGCTGCTGCCACCCAGAGCTGCATGCTTGTGGCACATTTCCCTGCTGTGCTCAAAGGGCCACGTCTTTCGGCGGTATTTTTGCAGCAATAAAGCAGCATTTTCACTGAGCAAGGCTGCATTTTAATAGCAAGTTGAGAGGACTGTTAAAAGCTGCAGCAGGCCCTGTTTGGCGCCAGTCATTGTTTTTTTTTTTTCTCCTCCATATGTACCCCATATGCAAGTACAGCTGAGAAGCTGACATAGAAACTTTTTGTAAAAGGAGAGAAACATCTGAAGCTGCCCTGGGAAGGATGTTCTGGGGTTTTTAACTCTGCTTTTGCAAGAGCTTGTGGAGACCCCAGAGATCTCTTACATCTGCACTTTTTAATTCCATCCTTGCAGGTAATTAATAACTTGGATAACTGTAATGGGGGTGTAGGGGAGAGACCTTTCCACTGCTGAAACCCTCTCCACAGCCTAGCTGCTATTCAATGTTTTGTTCCTGTGCCATGAGAACATCTCCACGGCTGACACAGCATAAGCAGGTGGGTCCCAGTAATACCAAACCACTACTTTGCACAGATTTGCATGGCTGTAATGGGTCTGGGATAGCAGAGATGGGTTTGCAATAGATCTCCCAGCCCAGCCTCTCTCAAAGCCCCTCCACTGCCATGAGTCATCATGAGGCATCCAGCACCACCAGATGCATCAACCTACCTTCATGTCAAGAGTCCCTCCTAGCAGAGCACGGGGTCACCCAGAACAAAAACCCATGTCCAGGCTTGGTTTTATGACCCCAGTTTAGCCACAGAAGAGGCATAGCAGTCCCCTGCTCTGTCAATTGGGAAGTCATGCTCACAAGCTCCTGCTTCAGTTTCAGCTGAAGAATTCCTTGACCTTGAATTCATGGGTTGCATATGGACAGGCTTGTCTGTGTCTTTTGCTCCCTGCTGCTCATAGGCAATATTAACTAGTTTCCCTTCTTCATAGACCCATGTGAAATATGCCACAAAATAAAAAAGACATTAAATAACCTCTACACCAGTGAAAATGCCTTGAACTTCTTCCTTTCAGGCCCCGAAGCAACCTCAGTGCTCACAGGATTCACCTTGGTTTCTAAACCAAAATTCACTCTTTAATCAGGAAGCATGAGAAATACATAGATTTGGGGGGCAAATCTCCACATCCTTGCATTTCTTTATTTTAGTTTTCTCATCATCCTGGAGAACTTTTGGGGATTAAGTAAGAGTCCCAAAACTCTCTTTTTGAAACCTCTGGCTTGTTCATCTAGTCTCCAAATCTGTCTGTTCTGACTCACTTTGTGCTAATGGTCATGCAGCTATAGACAGGATCATACTTGCTGTGAAAGGTGCTCCTCTCTTCCTGCCTCCTTTCCCATTGTTTTCTGCATGGCACTCTGAGTCCCCCACTGAGTACTGCCTTAGCGGCTCATACACATCATCACCATGTAGCTGCTCTCCGTGGGCCCAGGGACCTGCTGCTACCCAAAAGGTGCCCTGTGGAGAAGCTTCTGCTCAAGGGTCCTTCTATGACGGCAGGTGGAGGGGACATCAGTTCTTGCATGCATCTGACTACATGGAGGGTATGTTCCCAAAACTAAATACATAGAACCATAAAATCATAGAATGATTTAAGTTGGAAAAGACCTCTGAGATCCTCAAGTACAACCATTAACCTAACACTGCCAAGTCCCCCACTAAACTATGTCCCTAAGCACTGCATCTACATGTTTTTTAAATACTTCCAAGAATAGTGACTCCACCACCTCCCTGGGCAGCCAGTTCCAATGCTTGACAACCCTTTCAGTGAAAATTTTTTTTCCTAATCTCCAATCTAAACCTCCCCTGGTGTAACTTGAGGCCATTTCCTCTTGTCCTGTCACTTGTTACCTGGAAGAAGAGACCGACCCCCTTCCTGCCTACACCCTCCTTTCAGGTGGTCGTAGAGAGTGATAAGGTCCCCACTAAGCTGCCTCCTCTCCAGGCTGAACAGCCCCAGTTCCCTCAGCCGCTCCTCACCAGACTTGTGCTCCAGACCTTTCACCAGCTCCGCTGCCCGTCTCTGGACACGCTCCAGCACCTCAGTGTCTGTCTTGTAGTGAGTGCAGCCTCATCAGTGCTGAGTGCATGGGGACGGTCACTGCCCTGGTCCTGCTGGCCACACCGTTCCTGATACAAGCCAGGATGCTACTGGCCCTCCTGGCCACCTGGGCACACGGCTGGCTCCTGTCCAGCCGGCTCTTGACCAGCACCCCAGGCACTTTCCCACCGGGCAGCATCCCAGCCGCTCTGCCCCCAGCCTGTAGCGCTGCCTGGGGTTGCTGTGACCCCATGCAGGACCCGGCACTTCTCCTTGTGGAACCTCATACAATGGAATCAGCCCATCGGTCCAGCCTGTCCAGATCCCTCTGCAGAGCCTTCCTGCCCCTGAGCAGATCAACACTCCCACCCAACTTGGTGTCATCCGCCAGCTTACTGAGGGTGCACTTGATCCCCTCATCCAGATCATCAATGAAGTTATTAAACAGGACTGGCCCCAGTACCAAGCCCTGGGGAACACCACTTGTGACCGGCCACCAGCTGGGTGCAACTCCCTTCACTGTCACGCTTTAGGCTCCGCCATCCATCCAGCTTTTACCCCAGCAAAGAGCACACCTGCCCAAGCCATGAGCAGCCAGGTTCTCCAGCAGAACGCTGTGGGAGATAATGTCAAAGGCATTATTGAAAACAAGGGAGACAACACCCACAGCCTTCCCCTCACCTGCTAAGCAGGTCACCTTGTCACAGAAGGAGATCACCTTCGTCAAGTAGGACCTGCCTTTCATAACCCCATGCTGAATGGGCCTGATCCCCTGGTTGTGCTGTACATGTCGTGTATTGGCACTCAAGATGACCTGCTCCATAACCTTCCCCAGCACCGATGTCAGGCTGACAGGCCTGTAGTTCCCCAGATCCTCCTTCCTTATGGGAATCACATATGTTAACTTCCAGTTAACAGGGACCTCCCCAGTTTAGGTGGGACTGTTGATAAACGATGGAGAGTGGCTTGGTGAGCTCCTCGGCCTGATTCCTCAGTACACTCAGGTGGATTCCACCTGGCCCCATAGACTGGTGCGTGTCTAAGTGTAGCAACAGGTCACTACTAACCATTTCGTCCTGAACTGTGGGGACTTCATTCTGCTCCTTCTCATCCCTGTGTTCCAGCTCAGGGGGCTGAGTACCCAGAGAACAACTGGTCTTACTATTAAAGACTGAGGGGAAGAAAATATTAGGTACCTCAGCCTTTTCCTCATTCTTTGTCACAATGTTCCCCACCACATCAAATAAAGGATGGAGGTTATCCTTGGGCCTTCTTTCTAATGTATTCCTAAAAAAATGTTGCTTATCTTTCACAGCAGTGGCCAGCCTGAGTTCTAGCTGGGCTTTTGCCTCTCTAATCCTCACCCTGCATAACCTCACAACATCCCTACAGTCCTCCTGAATTGCCTGCCTTTTCTTCCAAAGGTGGTAAACTCTGCATTTTTCCCTGAGGTCCAGCCAAAGCTCTCTGTTCAGCCAGGCTGGTCTTCTTCCCTGCCAGCTTGTCTTTCGGCACATGGGGACAGCCTGCTCCTATGCCTTTAAGTTTTCCTTCTTGAATAATGTCCAACCTTCCTGGACCCCTTGGGCCTTCAGAACTATCTCCCAAGGGACTCCATCAACGAGGCTCATAAACAGGCCAGTCAGACCTCCGGATGTCCAAGGCAGCAGTTCTGCTGACTTCTCTGATAACTGAAAACTCTATCATCTGATGGTCGCTATGCCCAAAACGTCCTCCAACCACCACATCACCCACCAGTTATTCCCTGTTTGTAAACAGCAGGCCCAGCAGGATATCTCCCCTGGTTGGCTCACTCACCAGCTGTGTCATCGAACTTGCCAGAAGCATTTTACACATGGAAAGACCCTATGACGTCATCCTCTATTTTTTTAATATTTGTCAAATGTATGCTAGCATAGAGAAGTCTCCAACTAATACAGAGTCACAGGCTTTCCCTGCCCAATTCCCAGACCCAGATTTCCACTCTTGTTTGTTGTATCCTTGAGCTTCTACAGCTCCTCTAGCATGGTCTTGCAAGTAATTTGGTATTACTTGTATTTCAATGGTGTTCAGCACTATCACTGTGCCAGACACTGTCTAACCAGTCAAGTCAGACAAAACAAGGGCAGATGTAGTATTTCCACCTCCATTTTACAGTTAGGCCAAGAGAAATTATGCGTAGATCTTAGCATGACATTTAAAAGGACCAAAACTGCAGCAAGAAAAGCTTTTTGTAAGCTTCTGAGACTCCTGGGTGGCCATAGTGCCTGTGTTTCCCCCAGCAAACATCCACTTTCTTGAAGTTCTGGTCTTTTTTCCCACATAGACCACAGGGTTTGTGACCTTTTCAGTGCCATGCACAAGTGAATGAGGGAGCAGGCTTCCCCAGGATCCCCACCACCCTTCCCAGCTGGTCCCTAACCACCAAGGATGCCTGCCTTCTTCCCTAGCTGAAACCCATGTCCCATTTCCAAGTGTTCCATGGTGGCAGTGCCTAGCTCCCAGCAACATGTCCATGATGGGGTCACCTGAGGACCAGGTGCTTCAGCCCTTGTCATCCTCACAAAAAGCATGAGAACCAACAACTGGCTGTTAGCTGCTCTCTTCTGCAGTGCATTTTGAAACATTACCTCCCTTTTCATGGCCCATCAGGACCCCTAAGTCCCTCTCTGCTTGTTATAACATACCAGGAGAGAGATGTGTTCCTCAGCTAAGAGAAACTGGGAGCTGCATCCCTTTCCATAGGGAGCTGAGAAGGGCTACCAGCCACATACGGGACCTCCTCTGGGACTAGCTCACTGAAGACCAACTCTCAGGCAGCATCATTGTCTCTCAGCAGTAAGATGGAGAAGCAGATGAGAAAGGAAGAAGTATGGCAGGGAGTAGACCTGAGTGATGGATTTAGGCAATGGACTGTGACAGGGAAAAGTATTTTTTTTACAGTTTTCCATATTGTCTACTGCAAAAGGTAATTTTTGATCCTATTTTGACCTTTGATTACATTTCAGTAGAGCAGACAGTGACACAGTATGTGATTCTCTTACTCCTACAAAGAGAGTTTCTTTATAAAGACACTGCACTGTAATAAACACGATGCTTGATGGTACTTAGGTCACTTTTCTATGGGGAAAGTTAGGCAAAATGTTCAAAAACCTGTGGCAATGAATATCTTTTCTGTAGCTTTTAAGAATCATCCTTCAATGGAGACACAATTCACCAGAATATCCTATAGGGTAGAAAAGGTAAGAATTGTTATTTTCTATTAAAACCTTTAGGACATTTTCTACAGAAACGTCTTTAAAACCATTAGTCTTTAGGAGATCTGAATGCCTCTGTGTTTTGTTCTACTGCTTAAAGTGTTGTTTTAGAACCACTTCAGCCCTGCCAACATGTGTCTGCCAGACAATGCAGCTGATATGAATTCGCCATTAATTGGAGAATGGGGCTTCATGTGTACCAGACTAAGTGACTGACTTTCAAAGTGCTGTTATTATGGTTGTAGACTGCATTTGGTTGCTTAGAAACCATCCTCATCGATGATTCAAGTTTTCTCCTGATAGCACGGATAGCACCTTTATTTTTCTCTCAGCAGTTGTCAGGAGGAACTATTTTATAAAAACCACTGCAAGAGGCAGTATCCCTCCATGGATGGGCAATAGTGTAGCTGGCATGTTGATTTAGGCCCAAGAGGTACATTATTCCAAAGGAGCAAAAAATATTTTAGAAAACAGCATTTGTCAGCACGATGCTCAGAGACCTATGGTTCAGCTGGGGGAAGAAGAAGAAAAACACTTCCCCATCAACTGGGAAGACATATCTGACAAACAGCATATCTAACAAGCAACAAATGCTGAGAAAAAGGTCTCTGTAATGTTTCATTAAAACCACAGACACATTACCAATGTGGACTTTAGGCTGCAACTCATTAGTAAATGAATTCTATCTGTGACAGCCTTGTCAAACCCAAGCTTTACTGATTACATTTGGCTTTTAGGCAGTAATCCCCAGGGAAAGTGATTTATTTCAGCACTTGATGAGTTACTCCATCGATGGTAGTGATAATGACATTATCTTGACATAGGTTAGCGTTTATAGGCCTCTTGGAAGGAGTGAGTGTTCGAGGGGGATTTCAATTAAGACAGGAGGGAGGCCAAGCACGATGGTGTGAGAATAGATAGAAATGTTTGGAAAGCGCAGACCACCTGTAATAGCGGAGGGTTTTACAAAGCTGAGCAAATGCTCTGCTGGCCACCTTTCACAGGCCAGAGCAGAGAGCGCTGAGATGAAATGGTCGCCAGGTTAGACAGCAAGCCCACAGCAGGGGGAGGCTGCAGGCTGCCCACCGCCATCCTTCCTGCCTCAGCCCAGTGCCCTGCTGGTCTGCAGGGGCTGAGCAAAGCTGGCTTCGTCTCCTCATCTCACAGCTAAACGGGGGGCTGCAAAAGGGAATGAAACTCTTCTCATGTCCTGCTCCTGATGAGGAAGTTTTTCCAGGTGTAATGAGGAAAACAAGTTGAATGTGTGGTTACCAGGGGCTAATGATGTGCAAAACCAGAGAGAGCTACAAACACAAGCAGAACAGTTAGGATGCTGTGAGGAGCAGAAACAGGGTGTTAATGCCTAAGACTAATGCTCACATGCCTCCTCAGTAGTCAACGAAGAGAGAAAGGGGAGCAGAGAGGGACAGATCAGAGCAGCCAGCAGCTCTGACTCCCCTCTAGACAATCCTTTCTTCTTCCAGTGTCCTTGGATCAACAGAGAGATGTTGGGTTCCTTAAGATCAAGGGAACACTCCCTTGAAGTCCAGGCATTAATCTTGCCAAGGGAAATCACGTTTCAGGTTCACACGTCTGCCATGGTAATTCATGCAATACAGAGCCGGTGGGCCAAAGAATAAATACTCACCTTAACAAGTGAGACATGGAACAGAAGCTCCAGGAGAAATAGGAGCTGCCTTTGAGATACGTCTGATATAGGTACCACAGGTGAGATTGCTCTGCAAGATCCCAAGTTCTTGGGATCCCAGTCTGACCTAAGAAGATGCTCCCTGCAATGCAAGGGGGTGAAACCTGAGCCTGGCCAAGGCCAGGAACCAAGGCTGTCTCAGCAACAGCTATTTGGAAACCCCTTAGTTTGAGAAGTCTTTTCCAGCTTAGAAGAAATCAAACAGGAATCTGCAGACACTTGACAACCGTTTAGCAGATCTGAAGTGTGTCTGTTAAGGCTCCTTCTCTGGGAGGAACATAAAATTGAAGCATGAGCACATTCGAGGATTGATGCATTCATAATCTCTAAAACAACATCACAATCTCAATTCTGCTGATCTGTTTTTACAGAAGATACCACAAAAACTTACCCTGTGGTGGCAGCAGCATCTGTGGGCCTTGTGCAAATTCAGGAGAAGATTTTATGTCTGCTGAACTTGTTCTGTCAATTTTCACTCAAGAATATGCCTCTCAAAGTGCAATGAACATGTGCCATGTCATACTGATCCGGTGTTGCTCTAGCTGTAACAGCGAAAGCAAGAACAGCTTGTCTTTTTCAGTAATTAACTAACCTGAGAAGACACAGATAATTGCATGAGTAAAGGCTATTACCCCTCCAAGAAATAAAATTTAATCTGCTTTTTTTTCAGCACCAGTGTTCAGCTGGACTACAAAGTTTTTTCTGTTGCAAATCAGAAGCATGATATGATTAAATAGTAAATCTACTATTACTGGTTTTAAGGCAATGACACCTTTTAATATCTTAAGCAACACCACATCAAGTGAGTTTGAGATGGAACCCGCAAAATTCAGTGACAACTTTTGGGAGGGAGTCTAAACCATAGGTAGCAAATGACTGGATTTCAGAAAAACGTATTTTCTTATTTAGAGAAAAAGGGGCAGAATGTTAGGCTAGTCCATAGTCCTGAAAGGGCTTTTCAAAATAAAAAATGTGCATATTAAGTCTTTCACTGGACTGGCATCACAGATATTGTGAAAAGAAAGGAGTGGACTTCAATTCACCAAATGACCATGGTTATTTTAAATCGTAATGAATGGTTATCCCGGAGCAATTGTCAGCAAAGAGGAGTTCTGGAGGAACTGCAGAACATGAAGAACTGAAGACATGTTTTCTCGGACACACCTGGCTCTGGCTGTACTGGGGGCAGTTTATAAGCAAGCCCCTGCAGGGCACCAGCTCCTCCGTTCCCAGGAATATTGTCTAGGGAACAGCTCAGCTTATGAAGCACTTAGAAGTGCTGTGTGTGAATTAAAATATAAACTATAAGGCTAAATGAAGTGAATTGTTTAGCCATAAGGCTAGATTACCAAATAATGCAGAGAATAATACTTTTCATCATGTAGCTATATTAATTCCCATACACACCAGTGAGTTTTGGAAACAATATGGGTCAGAGCCACTAGAAATACGTGGCTGCTGCACTATTCCAAATGGCCTGTCTGTGCTGAGGACAATGCAAAATATGATTTTATTAATTTTTCCATCTAATTTCATGGCACTCAGCAGTGTTTGTGCCTGCGCACAATGACAGGCACCAATCCAGAGCCTGAACTGGCACAAGCTAGGTTTGTTCCATCTACCCCAACAAAGCCATGCTGATTTACACCAGCTGAAATCCGACCCATATTTTCTGCCTTGGGTGGATTAAACTGAATTACTTTTTTATGCTTGACCCACAGCGTTGGGATATCCCAGCATTACAAACCCAAGGGTATCCATGTCTCCCCTCAGCTGTAGTAAACTCCCCATTCAAGCCAATCTCACGACAGATGCCTGGCAAGAAGCAGAAATTGTGCTGTGGCACCAAACCCATTGACTGGTTGGTGTGGCCATGAGAGGTCACATGCCAGGGTTTCTGGAGCCCTGTGGGGCTCCAGGGGCTCACAACGCCTGCCCTGGCAGAGGCAGCTTTCAAGACCAGACCTCCTGGACTGCAGGTCCTGAAAACCAGCTTCTGAGACCTCCCCCACAAGGAAGAGGGGTTTGGCCCTTCCAAGGGGTCCCCCTCATGCTTGGTCCGGAGATGCCTTTGGAGTGCCCTTGGTCTGGTGATGCTGGAGAAGGGTGAATGTGGGGCCCTCATCTGTCTTGCAACATCGTTTTGTCTATCAGTGCTCCACACATGTCACCCTCCTGCTGGCTGTCTCTGCCTCCTTGGTTTTCTACCACTGAATTACCCTTCTTGAAAGCTAATATGGAACAGGCAGAGTCAAGTGTAAATGCAGGGTTTTCAGTTTGCCCTGAACATTTCCAAATCTTGGACCAACAGGGGAGAAGGGAGTACTTTCCAGGAGAAGATTTAACACCCAGGTCCTGCCACTTGGACAGTGACCATGCTAATGATGGCCCATGGGCAGAGCCACTTGACACAGGCCCACTGAGGATGTCAGAAGTCAAATCAGTTGGGACTTCAGAGGTTAAAACACAAGCACCTTAGATTGCCTCCCTGTGCCAGAATCAAGCAGTGGCTTGCCCAGTTCCCAGCATGATCCATTGCCCATGGGAAGTGCTGCTGAATGAGGACACGTTGCCACACTGTCCTGCGCTCACTGCAGTTTGACAAATGCTTATAGAGCAGCATCTTAACATAGAGCCCATTGTAGTAATCATGCCTTAGGGCTGTGTCCTTTCTTTCCAAGCAGAAGAGGGTGAAAGCATGCATGGAAAATATTTCTCACTGGGCATATGGGTGTAGAGAAATCCAACAGCCTTTTCCCCCCATGCTTCTCAGCCTGCCCACCCTCAGTCATGCTCCTCTCAGCCTTCTGGTTTATGCAGCTATTAGGACAGTTTAGGGCACCTTCTGGTAAGCAATTTGCAATAAAGGGATTATTGCCTGGTCCCCAATTAAACAGGTTCCCTGGTGATGGGGCTACAGAGTAGACAGGAAGAACATCCACCACAAAATGCATGGTGTGCCCCTCTGTGCCACCCTAGCATGCTACATGCCACAAGGCAGCATGTATCTTATATCCTAGCTCTGATAAGGTCAATGGTCACCTGTTCCAACAGCATTAGGATTTTGCATCAATTTTTTTTTTTTTTTTTCTGCATGGAATTCAGCAGTCTCTTATGTGAGGAGCGTTGGCCGGGTTTGTTTTGCAAAGCATAGCTGGGAATGTCATGCTGCTTGTCTTCCATGTAGGAACAAACCAATGGCTCGGGTATAATAATTTTAAAATCTCCTGTTGCTAAACTGTACCTCTATGGCATTGATTTCACTGTGTCCCTTCACTTGAAGACATGCTGAAATGCAGCTGTTAACTGTAATGTCTATCTCCTTACGTCTCTGAAGAGTATACACCGGTTCATTAATTTTGCCATTTCATCTAGGAAGGATCAAATCTGGAAACTTTTTTTTTTTTCCTTTAACTTGGTAATTACACTGTGAGAAAACAGAGCAGAAAGGAAATTGCTTCTAAAGGACATGGTAATAAACATGTCACGTATATCACTTAGCTGGGTTGTGTTTATTATTAATTCAGAATGGGAGAAGACTCGAGTTGTGGTGTAGGAGCATAATGGACTGGTTCTCCTGGGAGTGCAATTCCAGACTGCACTGCTTATCCCACATTTGCACCAAGGGGACCCAGCCCGTGCTACACACCTCATTAGCCAAGCGAGGGACCTGGGAATCCTATTGCTGCATACATTTCTCCACAGCTCAGCAGCAAGGAATTCCCTAACATTTCACTCTCTGCTAATTTCCACTAACTGAGGATCCAACTATTTTTAATTAAACCAGTATGTACTGAGAATAACTCCTCTGACTTCACATTAATACCAGCCAACAGAGATGAAACTCTGCCTTGTAGTGCCTCCTCCTCGGCAGCTGTCCACCTGGTGAACTTCAGCTGTGATTTACTGAACTCTGGCACTTGTAGAGATAAACCTAAAGATGGTGGCTTGATGATGAATCTCAGACAGGACTCGCGGGGCAGTGGATGCAAAACCCTAGGGAAAGTCTCCTAAATTTCACTGTAACCAAGAATTCACTTTTATCTCTAAAGAATGCATTGATTCAGGACAGATTTGCTATCCTACTGCTTTAGATCACTCCCAAGCTGTAAAATAGAGTTAAAATTGTTAAACAAGTAGCTACTTAACCTGGGTTTACTGCTGCTTTGCATAAGTGAAATGGCAAAAAGCAGCTTGCATGAGTAGTTGAATCTGGCCAAAGCTTGCCCGGATTCTTCTGTTGGAATAACTTCCTTTATAGAAAGACCATGGATGGGCAACCAAGCAGCCATTACAGGTTGGCTTTTGGCTAACGCTGGAGACAGACAAATGGTTTGGGCACTCAGTTGTATTGTGGAGCTCCTTTATTTTTAGCAAATCCTGGTGTAGCTCTGCTTGGAGGTGTGAAAGTGGGGCAGCTGCACCAGGGCCCCCAGGGCAGAGCCACCCTGGCTTTGAAAATGAGGCAAGGTAGGAACAAGCTCTCCACAGTGCAAGCTGGGACCCTGGAGCCATCCAAAGATGCTGAAATATCGCTCAGATTTAGGGAGGACGTTCAGATCAGTTGGGTTTGCATCACTTCATGGAAGTGAGTGCACAGGAGCGATGCTCAGTGAGGAAACGGATGCTTGGATGGGAGCTGGGTCATGGTGATGTCCAGATCCAACAGGGCCAGTTTAGTTCTCGGTGGCCAGTCCCAGGGCAAATACTAGACACAATCAAAAAGAAAAAAGTGCACGCATAACCACAGTTCCTTTGCTGTCACATGAAGTACATTTCTCAGGGCACGTATTTTGAAAGATGTACATTGGCCTTTGGTTTTTTCAGGAAATTAAAAAGGTGGCATCCACCCCCAAAACTGTTTCTGCCTAATTTAAGTTAATAAGCTCCACCAAGACAGCAATTATTCTCCTGTTTGGCTACTGCTTCTATTCATTATGTGAGTGTGTGTATATTATTGTTATTTATCAGTAATCTCCTTGGAGCTATACAATGACACAATATTATGACATTCGCTGCTCCCAGAACTTGCTATACCAAATACAAACAAATGATCAGCAAGAACCGTAACAACTGAGCTACTGATCTAAGCCAGCATTTGATCTGTAGCTGGGAATTTGAGCAATCGAAACATGGCTTGTCAGATTGTCAGGACCTTGAGCCTTTATATGATCCACCAGTAAAAGTGGGTACTTTGGCTAGGGCATATTTGATGCACATTCTTTCAAGGATGCTAGGGCTTTTTCCTTGGTTTGGGATTTTTTTCCCCCACACATGGCATTGGTTTGAAAGTATTTAAGTGGTGATTATCCCTTATTTTCCTACTATATTGGCAACAGTGAATCGTGGGGATAAACAGAATATATGCAATGGTGAAGAAAAAAAAAAAAAAAGCACATTTCTGAGTTAAGAAAATGAATTGTGGAGCAAAGACCACAGTGCTATTACACAAGCTTATTCACTGATGGAAATAAGTGCTGTGGCAGGCAATTATTTCCAGACCTTACCATGCAAGAAAGGCAAACTGTTTGCTGGAGAGCATTCATGAGGGTCAGATGATGGAGGGAAAGGCCAGGAAGACAAGAAGGAAAGCTTTCACATCCCTTTTTCAAGCTGTCACATGAAAGAAATGCCTGCAGTAACACTCAGTGAATGTGAACAGGGAGATGTTTGCAAACTGCCAAAACGTCCTTCAGTGGGGTGGACAGAGGAGGGAGAAGAAAATTATCATGAAATAAAACAATAAGAGAATTGTTGCCATTTCATGTTATTTTTGTCATCCAGAGCTGAGTGAAGAGAACGAGTTGTGCCCATCCCGTACATGCTACCATGATGCTACTATAGGTGTTGCACAGCCTTCTCATGTGCTGCTGGCGAAGGGCAACTCGATGGGGTTGCTGGTGATACACCTTGAGTATTTAATGGCAACCAGGAGGAACCCATCACAGTAAGAGCCCAGTCAATGGAGGTCTTGGACTTGATTCACCATCACATGAGAAAAACAGTAGTGCTAAAAGCATGTGCTCTGAGCCCTGTCCCAGCTGCAAAATCACCTGGGCTTGTTCAGAAACCATAGTGGTCCCCGCAGCACGTGCACGCACACCCAGTATGCCACACGTGCTTATAGACTTCTGCTTAGCAGGCACAATTCTATCTGCTGTTCAGCCCTGAGCTGGCAGCCCCTAGATGACAGGCATCTACCCGAGATAGCGGGCAGAGACTGGCTCCTTAGAAGGTCCAGAGTTGCCCCTCTCCCCTTGACCACAGAGGGGACCCCAAGCACGCATGCTTCTACCACACCGGAGTGGTGGGGTGGCTCTGGACCTGCAGGCACTTGTATGACAGTCCCAAGGCTCAGGTGAGCTGGCAGCAGTGTGCCTGTTCCTGTGGGCACAACAGCTCCGTTAGCCCAGAGACCTGCTCAGGGTGAAGTGATGCTGCAGAGAAAGCTCCTCAGGAAGCGCAGCCGTTCAGGAGTAAGAAAGCATGTCCTGCTACTTATAGATAATGGGCTGAAAAACGGGGAACAGAGGTCAGGAGTAGACAGCCAGTTCTCACAACGGTGGTGTGATAGCAATGGCCTTCCATGGGGGTCTGTGCAGCAACCTCGGCTGCTCAGCATCCTCATAAATAGCCTGGAAAAGGGGTGAGGAGCGAGGTGAGAGAGTTTGCCACTGATAAGAAGTTATCTGAGTGCAAGGACACCCTGTGAGAATGGCAGACAAGGTGATTAGTCAAAGGGCAGATGAAATTCAACACATGTAACTGCAAAACTGGGTTTTCGAGGAGGGAAAGAGAGTCCTAGGTTCATGCGGGCTCTGCACAAACCACTGCTGGTTAAGAGACGGGTCCTGTGTTTAGTGTCCACCAAAGCATGAGCTCAGCCCTCAGCAGTCAGGAAAGCAAGTCAAGCACTAGGAACCTTCAGGAAAGGAACAGAGATCTCAGAGGTTAGCAGGGTAAGCATCACAAGCCCTGTCTTCCCTCCTCCCAAAACATCTGGCCACAGCTGGAGATTGATACTGGGCTGGATGTGAAACAAGCCTAACCCACACAGTCAAGCTTCCTCTGTTGGCATGGTATCACCTCAGTACACATCTAGGGTGGGAGATTTCTGCACCACACAGCATCATGGACATATTGTTCCTCTCACCACACCCAATAAAATGAGAAGATACGCAAATAATATGAAAAAACCTCCCCTGTGCCTTTCTACAAAGATAGCACAGTCCCAATAAATGACTGAATTTCTTCCCAGTCCTCAACAACAGGGTGTGAAAAGTCAATACCCAAAGCAAACAAAACAGAATACTGACTTTAGGAAGGTCTACCACATTGTTTGTCAGCTGAAAGATGGTTTTAAAAGCCTGTAGCAATAGGTTTATTGCCTGTTATGGCAGGAGTCACCTGGCCATGCAGCTATGCCATGGGGCACCCTCTCTTTTACCATGAGTAGTCATGCTTTTAGGGTACAGGTCTTGTTGCAAGGCTACTGCAAGCAGCCGGACAGTTTGCCATGTGTTTTCCTTCCTACAGCTTGAAATAATTCCTGGGGACGTGTTATATCCTGAAAGCTGAGACAGCCCCGGACTGAAGGAGCCAGAGAGCTGCCCGCACTCTCATTTTGGGAACCAGTTGCTGTGTCACAAGCAGGTAACTTACACCAAAACATTCGTGTTTCAAGCCTTGGATTTCTCCCCCAAAGGAAAGACTATACTCATATGGGCTTGAAATAAGCGGTGTTAATCAAAGATGTAATAATGTGCATCACGAGAGGAAACGGAGTCTTTGCTTTCACCTCAGATGTCATCCTTGCTGCACTGGGAGCCACTTCTCCCAAAACCGCTAGGTGCCACCTCAGGGTTTGGCAGCCCCTTGTACTGAGGTGTTGGCAGCCCCCACTGCCCTGGGGACAGCAAGGGATGGGGCAGCAGGGATAGCTGGTGGAGGACACACAGTGAGAGTGCAGGGCATAGGCACAGAGGCATAATGGGACATGCATTGGGGACCACTGGCGACACGCAGGGGGGTTGGTGGGATGTGTGGAGGATGTAGGGGGCACACGGGGACATTCATGAAGCTGCAGAGGGACATGTGGGACACATGGGGTGCATGCAGGGGCACAGGAGACACACGAGGGTGAAGAGGGACACATGGAGGTGGAGTGGGAAACATGGGAGCGTGGCAGGACATGTAGAAAAGCATGGAGGGACAGGTGTGGGAGGACAGCAGGACACAGATGAGATGTTGGATCATGTTGGGGCACATGGGTGCATGGGGGGAGAATGTGGGAGCATGGGGGAGATGTAGGGGGCCAGGCACAGTAGGGCATGCTGTGACATAGGTGGCAGGATGCATGGGGCCACACAGTGGGGATACACTGGAGATCAAGGGGGGACACACGAGGCTTCTCTGGGCAGGTGTGCCCACCTCCTGTGGGGTCCCACATGTGTCCCAACGCCACAGCCTGTGGTAAGCAAAGGCACTCAGAGGGATGCACACACTTTGGGGGCCAGAAAAGCAGCCCCCAGCAGCCTCAGCTGCACCATTGTCCCCATAAAAAAAAAATGGTATTTTTTTTATACACAGGAAAACATATGCAATAAATACATATATAGAATGATACATGTCTATATACTTACAATTAATTAATATATTTATGAAATAAGAAAGCAATAGCAGCCAAATAGTGGATCTGGATGGCAAGTGAAAAGCACAGTGAAACCTCCACCCACCAGAGAGGAAAGGCAGTCCCACACTGGTAAGGTGATGCTGGGGTGGTGGGGCCATTAGTAGGGCTCTTGCGGGGACACCTCAGGTATGCTCCCTCAGCTCCCAGAGCAGGCAGGGTTCCTTTTTCCCTGGCATCCTCTTCAAAAGGGAGGAAAACAACCTGCCTGTTCATTGCAAAGCGTGCATCTGCCCCAGTGAAACCAGCAGAGGAAGTGTCAGACCCCACCCTGCAAAAAACCCACACATGTGCGAGTATGTATATATAGATGGCTCGGGGGGTGGTGGCTTTGTGGCTGAAGGGGGGCACAGTCTCCCCTTCGTGGCCATGGTGGCTGCGCCTGGGCTCCGACCCCGTCACCGCTCCACGGGCGGTGGGTCTACCCAGCCACGCAGCGCCTGGGCTGCTGAGGCTGCCGACAGCCAGAAGCTGGATTATGGGAGCGGGCTCTTCATTTAAGCTGAGCCTGCCTTCATCTGTAACTCCTGTACAGCTCTTGTTTGGTCTAAATCCACTGACAGAAGGATATAGGTGGGAAGCAAAGAGTGGATGTACTCCTTTCCCTTCCCTCCATCCCTGGGAAAGGAGGGCGTGATTTCCTGGTGTCCCAGGGGGGAAGAGGGAGACCCGTAGCGAGGAGTTTTGGGTGTCCGGGCAGAGCGACCCACTCTGCCTTGGAAGTAGGACTCCTCAGCTACATTTGGCCAAAATCCATTTTTGTTGTTGAATCACCCTCATGTCCCTGAAGATGAACTTTAAAAGAAATATGCTACAGCTCTTGATGTTTTCCAGTCCTTAGGAAAAACTGGTAGATTTACTTTTCTTCCAAAAAACCCCACAACTCCAAGTAAACTATTACAAGTTAATTTAAAACAGTGTTTCTACAGCCCGCTGCCTTTCTGATAACAAGAAGCAAGAGTTTGGTTGGATTTTTTTTTTCATGTTTACTTTAAATCAGTTCAATCTTTTATTTTTTGCTCCTGCCACTTGTTGAATTGCAAAGCAGGGTTTGTGCTTGGAGTGCCCGTGATGAACACCAGCAGGAGTTACCACTTGCAGCATAAACAGCCTGGGATTTGCGGTTGCTGCTCTGGTGCCTCCTCTGTCTGCAGTCCCACATGGCCCCAGGTCTCACCCTTTGGGTCAAGGGGACATTCCTGCCAACTTGCATTGTGCCGGTTAGTGGGATTTTGCACTTTCAGCCCCAAAATTGCATTTGAAGCTTGGTTGTCATGCTCAGCACCACATGGGTGCATTGCCCCAGGTGGGAGGGGAACCGATGTGGGTGACACCCCTCTGGTTGATTCCTCTGAATGGAGGTTCAGCTCTGAAAGGAGCTCAGCAGCTGCCTTGGGAATGGGGTGCAGCCGGGGGGGCTGCCAAAGACCCCCCTGGTGCCAGCAGGGACCTGCCCCAGGACCTGTCCCCTCAGGGTGGGTACCCAGGGTGGGGAGAGAGGAAGAAAGAGCTGCTGGAAGACACTAACAGTGCTGAAATTAAAAATGGAAAGGAAAAGGAAGAAAAAAGGGAAGCCAAAGTATAAATTCAGTTACTTTTCAGAGCCAGGGAGAAGGAGTCAGACAGTTACACAGCCTTTACTCTGCTGCTGCTGCTGCTGCTGCTGCTAAATTCTACCAGTTGAACAAGTCGAATGAGTAATTATCAGTATATGTCAGCTGTTATTTCAGTCCTGGCAACATCTGCATTTACAGAACATCTGGGGGTTTTGTGAAGCTGTTCTATAGTTAACATATTGGTATTTAATTCTTCTTTTTTTAAAAGAAATCTTCAACCTGTTCCATGAGTGCTATGCTAGCAGTATACATGAAAATGAAACTCAGCAGTCCAAAATTACTATAAATTAATGAACTTCTCTTTTCTATGGTTTTCCCCAGCCTCAGAGCCCTGCCTCGTGCTGCTTCATTGTACTGACTCGAAATAAACTGAATAGAAGTTGCAACATCTTAGCACATTTCACATAAGGATATTTCTGGCACATGCTGAAAAGCATCTATTTTAATGGGATTTGAGAGAGGGAGGGTTTAACAGTTTAGCTGGTTTTGGGGAGGAGGTGCCTGCATCAGTAGCAACTGAGGCATCTCAACAAGAGAAAAAGAAGAAGAAGAAACCCCTTGGGAGAGAGATGCTATTGGGTTGTTGAAGTTTTCAGATCTCAGAGCATCCTCTATTTTATTTACAGCTCCTCTGTGACTAAATACCATTTTCCAGTTACTATATTGTGTGTTTTTTTCAGTTGGGCTCCTTATCCTTTCTCTGAAGCAACATGACCGCATAGTAAACTGTTTTTGAGGAGCGTTTGCTGTTTGAGGTTAGAAGCTGAAACCACATAGTTCCTTATCTTGCCTTTCTGCGACTGTTTTTATATGAGCGAGTAGGGCAAAAAAGCAAAGTGCTAACAACCGAAGTCTTCTTTTTCCCCTCTCCACACCCATATTTTTGAGGCCACAGTCCCCTCTAGGACCCAGCTGCTGGCTCTCTTTGGTTTTGTTGCCTGCGGACCAGGTATGAACATGCTTCCAAAGGGTGGGCAGGGAGAGGAGGCAGGGGGCTGAGCTGGGAGGTGGAAAGCAGTTACCAGCCTGGCATCGCTCCCTCTGAAACTTGTGTTTGTGGCTTAGGAAAAAGGTCTGAAAGATGCAAAAAAGTTCATTCTGCTACCTTTCTTCCCCAGACTTTCAGTGTTCATTATTTAACGGCTGCTAAGTCTTGCTAGAAAATGTGTCTGGACGTGAAAGCTGGTGAGAGTCTTGCTTGGTACCTGGGGCACTGGGCAGCGTGGGGGTAGGTGGTGGCTGGAGTCTGTTCTCCTGGGATGCAGGTTGGCATCTGGTGTGGGAAGGTGGCAACTGTCACTGCCGCCATCTGAAATAGCTTCAGTAACCCCCAAGGGAAGGCTTTTGGATGAGCCCAGGTGACAAAATCTTCTCTTGTGGTTCAGTGTTAGGTTGCAAGGTTATTAGAGACTTCTAACTGGGACAGACTGGGTCACCTTCCCAGGCAGGGATAGGGGAGTCCTGGGGGGCTGCAAGCATCTGGTCCCTGCACTGCACCATGCACCTAGAGGCCTTTCAAACCCGCTCAAGCTTTCACAAGCCTTGAAGAGCATTTCGAAGGCATTTGTTTTTCACATGCTCTAGTGGTCATGCTGGATACATCCCAACATGACATTTTTATACACCCATGCTGGTACAAATAATTTTGTGAGGCTACCTCATTGCAGCCTCCAAGAATTGCACGGGGTCAATAAAGTCTGGCCAAGCTGGGTTGGGTACTTAGTCCTGATCTTTAACAACAGCCATCCTTGTGCTTCTGTGGCTTTTTAACTCGATGACCTTTAACTAAGAGGGAAAAGATTAAAAAAAAACAACAAAAAACCTCCAGCTTCTCTAGATGTATCTGATATGTTCTTTCCAAAGAGTTGTTCCTTGCTGTGAGAAGGTACCCAACCATTTCCAGCATCCTTGGGCAGACAGCACAAGCACTGCTTCCTGTGCTCCCTCCCCACATGTTCATCACATTGAACCAGCCCTGTAGGAACAAATGGCACCAAAATCTGCCCCAGTGCTCTGGGAGCACTGGGAGGCCAAGGAGGAGGAGGAAGAGGCAATGAGCGTAGGAGCTGAAGTGTATTGTGACCAAAGGCAAGTCAACAGCACATAGCTGACCAGGTAGCCTCATCTTCTGAATCTGAAGGCTGGATTTGGGATTTTTCTAGTGGTGAATGATCACTTTGATCGACGGATTGATTTCTAAGTGAAAACATTTGTAGTATTGAATCCTGAGCGGTGTTCATTATTTGCACTCAGCTGTCAGCGAATTACACAGATATTTTGCCTGAGAAATAGAATTAGTTTCATTATCTGGAGACCCGTCTTGAAAACACAGCACTGATAATGACACGGGTTTAGTGCTGACTCTCAGAAACTCCAGCTTTGTTCTTGAACAAGATGGCCAGGGGAGCTGTGTTTAGACAAATGCTTCCTGCTGGCAGAAGCTATTTCCCCATCTCTTGTCAAGGACCATGTGAGCCCGGGCAGCTTCACCTCAGCAGCTGACTCCTCCCAACTGCCGGACTCTTACCTCAAGGTCTAACCTGAACCCTGCTCCTCCTTCAGCTTCAAGCCATTCCTCCTCGCCTGCCACCTCTGAGAGCAGAGCAACAGCCTGCCTTCTTTTCTGTTGGTCCCTGTCGCTAAAGATCCCATCCTCTCCCCGGTCACTTCTTCCCAGGAAGGGCCCTTAGTGACCCCAGGAGTGATGTGCACAGGTCTGTATCTTCTGTGTATTACAGCCAGATTTTGTATGCCTTTCCTGAATACCAAAGGTCAAAACCACAAACCGTATCTCAGGTTGGCCTCCACAGCTTCATTAACACCATAGCTTTTACCTGTAACCCCTCCTTCCTAAGGGACCAGCCATCATTTCACTTCCCAATGTTTGTTTCCACAGCACTGCAGCATTACCCTAACATTTGCCTTGCTGGTAACTGCTCCCCATCCCCAGAGGCTTGGCAGGGGTTTGGGTTCACAGTTGCAGGGTCCCAGCCAGGGTGGGGGTTGCGTGATGTGACAGCATTGCCATCCCACCATGCATGACTGGTAACCTTCCCCAGTGGAAACTCCTGACATGGCATGTCACACCTGAAAGGGCATCTTCTTAATAGCTACATCATCAGTCTAGGCACAGAAAGGCCTGATGTCTCTTGGACATGAGGATGCGTTGTCATTCTTCCCCTCCTTCTTTGTTTGTTTGCTTCTACAGCTGGTAGAAGCCACCAGCACCCAGGGTAGGTGCTGGTTGGCTGCGGATGTCTGTGGTTGGAGCTGCAGGGGGGATGGGAGACCAAATGGCCCCTTGTGGGGATGGTGTGAGTGGACCAGAGATGTCCCTCCCCCAGGGCATCCCAACATTCCCTGCCTGACCACCAGCCCAGGTACTGCTGCAGGTCGGTGTGAGGGTACCATGTCCCATCCAGAGGCAATATAATCCAGGTCTGGAGGGAGGTGCCTCCTCCTTCCCACTGGCTATCAAGGAAGTGGAGTGACCTGCTCAGCTCTAGCTAGTTGTTAATTATCTACAATTAAAACCTGTATATACCACTCAGGATTAAATTAAGGTTTGCAAAGTGCCTGGGAATGAAAGGCATGCTGTGGATGCGCAGTGTCACCGCTGCTGAAGGTATCCACACCTGCCTGTGCAGTGGTGGGAGACTGAAGCATGTTTCCATGAACTGGAGCTAGCTGAAGAATTCAGTGACTTCTCTCCTCCTTTCTTTTTTTTTTTTTTTCTTTTTTTTCTCTTTTTTTTCCCTTTTTTTGCTAATTCAGCTGTTGCACGAAGGGAGGGATTGACAGGTGACAGGTCTTACGGCGTGTTCAGAATTGTGGGTTGACAGCATCCTCCCTTCAGATGCTTGCGGAAGGCGCAGCACATTTGGATGCTGTAGGAGGCAGACCAAGCAGCCAGCGCCCACACTTCTTGCAGATTATCCCCACTTCACCCTTAGCGGGTCAGGGGCAGCGCTGATATACTTGCTTTTGCCAGTCCTCAGTGGGCATTTCTCCGTTCAGCCTCACCCACACCCCCACTCTGCCCATCAGAGCACCCGAAATCTGGCGCTGGCCACAGGCCCGCCTGCGGAGGTGAGCCCAGCCTGCTGGCCTTGCTGGAGGCTGAAAGCATCCCTCCATGTGACCTCCTTGCCTTGGCCCATCTCAGTCCCTTTCTCCACTTTATTTCCTGTGACAAATTTGCCGTGCTGGGTCTGTGGAAAGCAGCTGGAAGGGTTTCATGCCCGCAGTATTTTTCTCCTTCTTTATCCCCCTCAGCAGGCTTCGATCTATTCAAATCTCCCTTTCTTTTTCTTTTCTTCTTCTTTTCAGCGCAGCTTCCTACAGTTTCAGCTTTTTGGCTTGAAATCTGTCTTTCCTCTTCCCTGGTGCTTCCTCCTGCATTAACCCTTCATGTGCCATGGGCTTGCTTTCCACAAGCACGTGGAGGTATGTTTTAGAGCACGGTGGAAAGCCATTGCCTTTTCAGTTGGAGGGCTGCCACCGCTCCCAGCTTACCCCCTCAACCTCCCGGCAGTGGCAAGGGCATCAGCCGCTTCACCCTACAGGTGCAGACATGGAAGGGAAGAGCATCGGGGTGCCGTGCCTTCAGCATCTATGCAGCTCCTCACCCTCCCGTGGGCTTTTCCGGGAACAAGTGGTTGCAAACCCTGTGTCAGAGCCATTGGGACATGGGGTCTGCTTCTCCCCCCAGCTCTCCTTGCATTGTTAGGATTTGTCATGAAGTTGCTGGCATCTGCTCAGCACAATGACACAGCTTGGAAGCCACTGGTGAAGAAACCAGCCTGATGCCCCGGCTGAACATTGTTGCCTTTCAATGCCCCCCTTTCCCCCTCCTTTCTCTCTTTAGCTTTTTTCTAATATTACAGGCAATGCCCCACAAAGCCACATATAAGGAATCCCACAGCAAAAAGTTTTCAGGGCACACTACAAGCTGTGCTGGCTCCATCCTGCAGATGGATAAGGTGGGTAGATGCCCAGCACTTTGGCACACAGAGGGACTGCAAGATCAGTCCTTTAGGGACACTCAGGGCACACAGCCACTCCATGTCACAGCTGCCTCTCTTGGTATGTGCAACTGTGCCCTGGGCTTGGACAACCCCAGTTTTGATGGCACAAATGCAAATGCATTTCTGGCCATCTCATGTCTTTTGGGGACTTGCCACAGCCTGATCCAGGAAGGCCAGCAGGCAGCTGCTCTTCCATTTGGCAGATGCCTGTGCAGCTGGGAGCCTGTACTGGGACACCAGTATGATGCCCTGCCACCAGCCAGCCACGCTGCTGGCAGCTGTCTGTGCACATCCAGTGCTTGGGGGATGCAGGTACCCATGAGCTCAGCTGTTGCTGTATCAGAGATGATGGTTTCACATTATTAGATAACAGTTAAAATAGGACAGGTAGAGTTATCTGAAGGGAACGGGAAGTCTCACTGGGCTCCTACCAACCCACCTAACAGCAAGGAGCTACAACACAAAGGACATTTTTGCTTTTATAGTGATTTTAACTATATGGATAAGCTGGTCCAGAGCTGGTCTGCTGATTCCAATCTGCTCTCACCAGGATGGATTTGTGTGATGACTATATGTATGTCTGTTTCTGGATGCATACGCTGTGTGTATACTATCATTCTGTTTTATGATGGAACTTCTAAAAATATTACTACTCTAATTATTACAAAAAAATGCTTATATGCACAACAGTGTGACATTGGCACCCACTTCCCAAATAGCCAGTGCATGATGGTTTGAATCGGATGTGGTGCTGAGCATGCTAATTCCTGGAACAGATCCGCAGGTACCAGAGTTAATCATCTCATGTTTATGCTCCAGACCTGGCAGCTCTTTTGCGTTTCATTTTTGTTTAAGAAATTTATTTGCCAAAAATATGCTCTTGCTTATCTGGAATTTTTATGGGCATTAAACAAGCCAATGGCAACAACGCAAGAGTCATCCTTGCTGGGCCGGTCAAACTCATCTCTCTTTTTAAACAAGGCAGGTGCTCCCAGCTCCCAGCCCTGCCAGCTCCATGGCCCCATCCCCGCAGCAGCGTGTGGGACACGCTCAGCACTCAGAAACCCCAGCCTCATCAAAGACAAATGGCAAAGGAAAGACACCCACCAAAAAAAATAAAAGTCAATTTAGAAATGCTCTTTGCTACCTTCACTTTTTCTCTATGGTTTTTGTGTTTTTTTTTTTTTTAATTTCATATAATTTCATGGCATTTCATTAGTGCTGCATATTACATAATAATCTCTTATTGTTTAAATTCAGTTTCATTTTAAAACTATTAAAACCATCTGCCACTTAGTAAACACTAACATATTTTCTTTCCTAGATCAAAGTGTCTCCCGTCTGTGTTGTAATGGAAGTTTGACATTATTTTTTTTACAAGACAGGCAGGAGACACTTTGATCAGGTGCCAAACCATTTCACTACAACAAACAGGCAACACTCTGAGCTAGAAATGATAAGATGTTATTATGCGCCATGATGATTTCACGACATGTCAGCCATAATGTTAAAAAAAACCCCTACAGAACATGTAACATTAAAAACGTCAGTGTGAAATTCCAGGTTTTAAAAAATGAACAATTTATGAATTGAAAACGTTCCTTTTATATTTTTCCTCTACAGAACTGTGACCTTTCTGTAGCATTTTTTGACTATTTTTTTTTGCAATCCTTTTCATTTCAACGAACCAGTATCTTCAGTCAAAAACAATCCACTGAAAAAATTCTGACAGAGTTAACTTAAAAAGCTTTTCTTGAAAGCCTTTTTTATATACAAAAGATTATTGTCCTTGTCAGAGAACAAAAGAATCACCTGCTGGCTTTTTTGTCATTCCTAAATAAATTAATTGCTTGAGGATTATTTCATCCATGTTTCTCAAATGCACCGCTCCCCACTGCTCCCACCAGACCGCGGTACACATTTGCCTTTTATCCTGGGACACAGGATGCCTCCACAGAGAGCCCCCGACTTTCCAATAACACAAATACTGCAGCTACACGCTGGGGAATAAAACCCCATGCACATTGTCATTTCTGTCTTAATTTGCATGCTGAAGAGGAGAAGGGCTCTTCCATAGTCATCTGCACTCAGCGCGCGGGCATCAGAGAGGGGCTGGGCACAGGAGCTGCAGGTGGAGCAGGGGAAGGCCACCAGACCCTTCCCCCTCCCCCTAAAAGGGGGGCTACTCCTGCTTGGCTGAGCAAAGCTATTCCAGCTTTCCATGTGGACAACCACAGCTGAGAAAGGGCTAGTTGTCTCCAGCACGCATGGCAGCTGGAAGGGAGGTCCACGGCTCAGAGTAACTGGTAGCAGAAGGGCAGCAACACGCACAAGGGGAGCCTGTCTCACCAGCAGGGAAAGATGAGCACTTCTTATTTGAAGACCACAATTTATTTCACCCTAAAAGAGGTGAGAAACCTCAGGGGCCTAAAATCTGTTTCTTTACAGTGATCATAAAGGAATCAAGGATGACTGTGTTGCAGAAACCAGATAAAAGTTGCATCTGAGAAATGTCTGACTGGGTATTAGGGAAAAAAAAAATCACAAAGAGGAAGAGGTTGCCCTGGAGGGCTGTGTAGGATTTTCATCCTTGGAGATTTCCAAAATTCAGCTGGACACAGCCCTGAGTGACCTGCTCTAATGCCAAAATTAGCTCTGCTTTGCGTGAGGAGTTGGATCAGATGACCTCCACTGTTCCCTTAAAGGTTCAGCCATTCTACATCCATTTATGACATCCCTACAATTATTACGGGATGAATCCCAGTTTAAGAGATAACAAGTATCAGGTTTGCCCAAATCTGATTGTGCGTCCTTACCTGCAGCCCACTGCAGCAATGGCATTTGCTGTGTCAGTGGTGGTGCCAGTTACCACCTCCTACACCACTGGAAGCACAGTGTTCAACCCTTCCAAGGGTAAGTCCTTGGCTTCCCGGATAGCTTCATTTCAAAACATGCATTTGAACCAGTCTGGGGGTTGGGGGACTTGTATCACACTGCCCAAGGTCAGGAGGAGACCCCAGACAGCGCCGGTCTGCAGGCGTTTCAGCACGGGGAGCTCTTTGTAGCAGCAGAGCCACATGCTGGTGCAGCGTCAACACACGGCGCACGTCCAAGCGCAGCCCAGGCTGCCACACACCGGGGTCTTGCGTCAGTATGCGCAGTACAAACAGGCACCAAGCGTGGGCTACTTCACATTTAGGTCTTCTTTCCTCCCCTGATGCTTTGGGTCGGTGGGTGTCACTGCCCTGAGAATGACTTTCCAGCACCAGTGGAGCAAAGGCTGTGCAAGAAACGATTGAGCCTTAGCTCATCTCCTCCCCTTTTAAATGCAGATTCTTTAGAAACAAAAGCCGCAGGATTGTGTGCGCTTGTTGTTTCAACCCACTAGTAAGTATTTTAATGTGCAGTAAATCATTATTGAAAGAAAAGGTCAGAAATCCAGAGCCTGGGAGGCTAGAGGTGTGGGTTGGGCATTGCAAACCAACCGACAGGAATACAACTCAGGTGTTTCATTCCCTAGGGCTCCCTCAAAATTCACAGCTTTTGTGCTTTTCTTCCTGAAAGACTGCATTCAGGGTGTGTTAGCACAAGGCAAAGTTGGTTATACTGGAAAGCTGAGAATTCAGTACTTTATCCCCTATAAGAGGGCCTGTTTACCACAGGTTGTTTATTGCTCATTATTACTGGTTGTCTGCTAGCACCTCTCCCTCTTTCTTGCCCTCTCCAGGCAAAAATCAAAGCCTTTCCTACCACCCGTGATGTTTTAGTACCCCACGGGCTTAGCAATAAGCTTGTGCCGTCCCTCCACACCCCATGTTGCGGACAGCCCAGCCAACCACACAACCCAGCATGCCTGAGGGCTTCCTTCCTCACCAAGAGAGGGAAACCACTGGGAAGCGACAACCACAACTCCCAAAGAGCCCATTGCTTCTCAAATGAAAACATTGTGGAGCTGTGGCCTAAATACAACCGTTGTTTGCCAACAAGTCAGAAACATCTAGAACAATCTCCCCTCTGGTCCAGCGCGAGGACCACCTGGTGCCCAGAAGCAGATAAACATCACGTGGCACCGTGAGCCTGTCCTGCTGCATCAGCCACACCTGCTCATCTCCTTGAAGAAGGACTTTGACTTGGGCTAGCAAAGGAGGCAGGGGTGATGCTCACCAGGATCACGGGCCTGAGCAGAAACCCTTGGAGAAGTGCAGCATAGCCTTCAGCCACAGCATCTGACCGCTCTCTTGGCTGTGCTTGGCAGTTGCTGCCACGCGGGTACCGCCTGTAGAGCCCACAGTAAATACCCCTCCTTCGCCAGCAAGAAGAACATGAAGATCACCAGGGTACCACGCTGAGGTGCACCATACACTAACAGTTCAGGTCCCAAACGTGTTATTTGCCCCGTCAGTTCCTGAAACATGTCTTTGTAAGATGTTCACGCCTCTCCCAGCACCAAAGACACCTCCAGCAGGACTGATCTACTATCCTGCTGCCCCTCTTTGGAGTGCCTTGTCCCCGTTAAGTAAACAGTGCAGGAAACCCTTCGTATTTACCCACTCCAGAGAAGACCTTTGGTTTAACCTTGTCAGGATGCGTCTGCTGGAGCGACAGCGTACTGTATGTTCTGCCTCTCTATTTGCATGGGTCGAGGAAGGAGGCTGCCTACATAACCACCCTCCAGATGGAGTGGTCCCATACGCATCCAGACCTTTGTTGGCAGTTGCCAGGCTCACGCGGTACATGAGAAACGCCTCACGTGTAATTATAGGGCTGCGGTGTTTTGCTTAATTGTTCTGCTGACAGAATACAGCTGTCAAAGGAATTGTCCCCTTGGAAACCTCCCTGCCCACACATTTTAGGACACTCAAGATAAACTAGATCTCCTAGCAGGCTCAGGGTGGACAGATGTAATTTCATGGGGGCTGGGGGACAGAAGGGTCAAACTTCTAATTTTTCACAGAACAGCTCTCTTCTCGTTTGCTGTGCTCCTGATGTAGTTCTGCGAAGACGACAGCACACATAGGGGACTGGAGATGGGATCGTTACCATGGCTGGTTATTTTTGTTGGAAATGGCTGTTGCTATTTTTTAGTCTAGTTGATTTAGCCAGTGGTTTCCGGAGAACAAAAAAGTCAGTGCTTTCTCTTGACCCTTCATTGCAAAACGCAACCTGAGCTTTAGGAAACTTGGTGTCGGAAGGTTCCCATTCCTCAGACCTGCCCTGGCTGTTGGGGCCACTGTGAGAAAATGCCGATGGCTGCAGGGTGGCTGTCCCACCAGGCACTGAAGGGCATTAGCCCTGGCTGCCTGGGCAAGGTCTGTGAGAGCCCCTTTCCTGAGGTTCTATCTACCACAGAGCAGTTGGTGCCACACAGTGCCCAGGTTGTAGATGCCACAATTAAAACGCTCCAGAGAGTCATCTGGGGTAAATAAATGAATGCCATTGCTTCTGAAGTGAACTCTGACTTTGAGAGGCGCAGTAGAGCTGCAACACTGCACAACCCCAAGCTGGACGCTGCCTCTCCTCAGCTGTTTACACAGCTAAAAGCAAGCAGCCGTTTGCCTTCTCCATTTTTCTAAACAAGGTTGCAACCTCTGTTCCTGCCTTAAGGAACAGACTGAATTGCTTATGATCCAGAACAATATCATCCTTTATTCTCTCTCCAAAAGCAAATCGTATTTCACCTTGATTATTTGCACATAATATGATTCACCAGACAAAATACCACAGGTATAAAAATGCTTATTGATAGAGAAATTGATAAAAGGTATTAAAGATCCAACATTTGCTTAAATATCATGAAACTTGTCACACACCAAGAGCAAGATTTCAGCCCCACTTTGTGAACTGGGAAGACTGATGCTGTGTTTCTGTTCACTCCCAAACCCTTAATTAATTTGTTGTGGGACCAGGGCATCATAACACTAAAGGCAGCTTGTGCTGCAGTCAGAACACAAGAACAAGTTTGCTCCAGCACCATTTCCAAAGCTATCAAAGCATCCCAAAGCCTCCTAAGTCTGGCCCAAATGCATCATTTAATCTTAAGAAAGAATTTGGTTTTTTTTTTTTTTCTTTCTTGTTTCTGGCTTCGTGTATTGCAGCTCATTGATACTTCTAGCTCTTTTCCTCAGAAACTGAAGGCTAGAAACTGACTCAAGAGGAGGTATGAGTCTCATCAGAGCAACATGATTTCAGGAGCTCAGATTTTAATGGGAACATCACATCTATTTGGCATTACAAGGTCTGATCTTGGTTTGCTGAAGGTCTATCCTGGGTTTGCTTCTAACAGAGATCATAGGCTGATGTATACAAATGTCTGTACTGACGTTGCCGGGCAGCCTCATTGGCAAACTTTGCAGTTAAATATAGCTAGAAAGGAATTTCTTTTAAAATTTAGACCAAAAGTAAAGGCTGTTTTTCTTTCCCCTCTTTTTTAAAAAAGAAAAAGGAAATTATTGATGTCTGTGAGTTTTCATACAGAACATCTCCAAAGGGTGGATGTGCTTTCATTTAAACCTTCCCTTAGCCGAGCTGTTCTCAGCCCTGTTAGGATGACGTCCTTGTTGGAGAATGAGAAAGCAACTTTGCACAGACACTAAAAGGAGACATTTAACGATGTCACAGCTAAAAAAAAAAGCAAATAAAATCAATGCTAACAATGGGTACCAATACTGAAAGTCCTCTTTTTCTGAAAGCGGAGAATTACTTCCTTTAAGTACCCAAGTAAGCAGGCAAGGGTGGCAAAGGTGAGGAGACAAAGTCTGCGGGGGGGCACCACACGTTAGCCATGTGAGCCTACCTGAAACTTCAAGGGCGAGGACTTGCAGAGGAGCTGACGACACCAAGTTCCAGGCAACACACCCAGAGCAGAAAACTCCATGTCTGAAGTGATGCCCATGGGCTAATAGCACAGATCAGGGCCAGTGCTGGGCTCCAGGCATGTTGCTATGCTGCAGGGCAAGCATGAGCACTGGGGGGCCTGGGGAGCCAGGCTGGGAAGGGAGAACTGGGGAACATCTGCTCTTGCAGAGCGAGCAAAAGATGGAAATGAATTTAAACATGTGTCTGCAGGACATGTCCAAACGCAACCCTAAAACATGGGCATCCAGCTGCATCCTCCAGTTTGGAAAGTCCCCGAGTTGTTGGCTGCTGGAAGGTGAAAAGATGCTTCGGGACAAGGACAGGTCCACACCTTCCCTCATGTATCTGCTGGTGGCCATGGCTACTCAGATGTGCTGGGCTAGGCGGGCTGGGTCAGTCCCCACTGATAGCCCAGGCAAGGCCGTTCCGGAGGGATAACACACCGAGTTGCTCAGTTTATCCCAAGCAGAAAGCATCACCTTCAGTGTAGCAATACCAGTACCACAGTACTTACACTGTACAGATTGGCAGGAATAGCCGCTGCTAAAATACAATCATGCTCACACTAGGAGGTCCCATGACCTCAGCAACAGGCTTGATCTCTAACAGAAACCCCTCCCCTTAAGAACATCACTGCAGTTTTTGGGGCAGTACTTTGGCAACAGCTTTTAAGGGACAAGTCGGCAGGTGCCGTTCCAGTATCGGGGTGCAGCATTTTTATGCCAGACACCTCACTAAGCAGCGTGTTTTCCCTTCATGCCCTGTGTGCTGCAGCACACGCTTGGTCAGGTAGGAGCTGGAATGGCAATGAACTGCCAGGCTGTGCTGGAAGAACTCTTTTCTCCCCCTAGGATGGACTGGGGTAAGATTTTCACGACCAAAACCACCAAAAAATTACTGTGTGCAGAATTGCCCTTGCTTTTTTACATTACTTTGGGTTGGGGGTTTTTGCTCATTCTTCTTGATTAGCTAAAATGCCCACCTGAAATTTATCTTGAGAAAAGGCAAAGGATCTAACCCTCCTGTAAACAACAGACTGTTGATAGGATAACTTTTTCCTCTCTGAATTACTAATAACCGATACCTGTATTTTCACATCCCCAGAAAGGAACGTTTTTTAAAGAAAGGGGCATTTGCCACTGAAGCCGCAGGTTGAAATGCGAACAGAGTTGTGGCCGTGGGTTGATTTTACCTCCAGGCTTGACTGCAAGCAGCCACGCCGAAATGAAATAAGAGCACCATGGAAAACTGGAATATTTTCCCTGGGCTACAGGGTGCCGGGGTGCAGCCCTCCCCCTGCCCTATGTGCCCCAGCACTCACCGGGGGCATTAACCCTCACGAGGAGTACCACAGCTCCTCCAGGGAATGGTGGGTGGGCGATGGCTGGCTGAAAGCTGCCATCCGATGTCACTTGGTGTCACAGGCCCTCTGCCTCCTGATCCAGCAGGCTCAGCATAGATGGCCTGGGGGGGGGTGGGGTGTCTGTGCACATACATCTGTTCTGCCAAAACCCCAGAGTGTCCAGGAGCAAGTTTAAGCACTGCAGGCGTTGAGGATGCTCCAGCAGAAAAATAGCCCCAAACCTCCTTGCTGGAAACCCTTTAAGACAGATAGGGGCCCATGTTAGACTTCCCTTCCCCCATAAGATTTCACTTCATTTACTAAAGCTACATTAAGAACATCAACATTGTGAGGGTGGGGAAAAGAAAGCCTCTTCAAGCCTCTTCTGACTTCCCCTGCTCTTCATGAGATTCATCTCAGCAGCTTGGCACTTGTACCTGCTCCCAGACCTCTCTGGCTACCAAGGCCACCCCAAGTAGCCCAGGGCTGGAATAAAATCACTGCCTAGCTCTGACATGTCCAATGCAGGCATTGGCATCCAACAGGCCACGTCAGAATACTGCCTCCCCCATCATCTCCCTCTATCCTAGACCTACTGGAGCACCCCCAGCCCTGATGTGTCTGCATCCTATTGTTGGCTGGAGCTGCTTCGGTTTGCTCCACATGCCCTGGCAACACAGCTACTGCTGCTCCTTAGAAAGCCCAAGTGCATTTATGGCACTTAAGTAGTAAATAGGAGTAATTGCCTCCTGAGCAAACAGGCTGTCCTGGCTCAGATCCTCTGCATGAGCCCATTAAAGGGGAGCTGCTGTTCATTAAGAGCATGACTGAACTTGATCCCACCACTGCTCGCAGGATTTTAAGTTGAAGCTGATGGAGACTGGGAGATGGGCTAGGGGACTTTTCCCCGCACTGCCTATGAGCACTGGCACTTCCAGCCTCTTCTCACCTCCCTGTGACAGACCTCAAGTGCTTTCATCATCACTGCTGGGGTGGATCCCTTGTGAACAGCAGATGGAGAAAGTCCATGGCTGCAGGGCACTTAGCAAGGCTTTGCTAAATCCTGCGCTCAGGGGACGCAGACAGGTACAGCACCCCAACCCATCAAGGCTATACTCAGCTGCACCGTTCTGATGCGCATTTGCTTTTCCCCTGTGCCAGGTAAGCATTAAATCTGCCTCTCTATCAGTGGGGGCTGCTGCTCCCTGAAGGCACGGAAACCTGCCGTGAGCTGCAAGCCACATCCACTCCCCGCACTCACCTTTTTTTCACTTCTCTTTGGGTTTGGCGATTTTGTCAACTGCATCTTTTCTACAAAGAAGCCCACGCAAACCTCCCTTCTGACTGCTTTCATTTGTGATTTGCAAGCCTTTATAATTGGTTCTTAGAAATGCTTTAAGCAAACCACTGAAGCACTTTGCAACATCCGTCTGCAGCGTTTTTAAACAAATGGTATGGTTGTGGTATGTGGTAGGGATCAACCTGACATCACTTGGAGGTCACCTTTACCTCTGGGGTCACGCAAATATTTCCAAAGAGTTGTTCCTCTTGGCGGTCTGGCCCAAGCAGGAGGTGTTTGGGCCTTGCCTCAGTCACCTCAGAAGGTCACTACGAGCAGGAAGAGTGGCCCTGGAGCAGCCAGCACCAGGGAATATGCATTTACAGCACTGGAGACTAAATTAAAATCAGTGAAAATAAAGCCATCCAATTCCTTTTGGTATGGACATTCCTACCAATTCATCATGCTTTCATGCCCATGCAAAAAGCACAGTAATTTACCCCTGGAGCACCTTTGGAGCTTCTTCATCCTACTTCCCAAGGCAGAAAGACGCTACACTGCAGCAACCACTTTCAGTAAGTCATAAAGCAGATTTTGTGGCTCCTGAGTGGTGCCAAGTTTCTAGCTTCTCTCCTGCTTTGCAAGGAAGAAGTAGTACGCTCCTACCAGCCTCTGATGAGGAACAGGTCCTCATTTCAAGCATCTGTAAGCAGAGCCAGCAAGGCAGGAGGGAGGATGAGCCGGTGGCAGGAGGCAGAAGTGCTGGAGCAGAGCCCTGCAGGCTGCAGCACCAGCAAGCCCACAGCGTGGAGGGCACTCTGTTCTGGCAGCGGCCAGTTTCACAGAGATTGTGAGTTTAAGCACATATCTAATTGAATTGCAGATGTCTTTTCTGATGGCTATCTGGTAGCAAAGCTTCGATTAAAGCAGCTGCAGAGAGGCAGAACAGGCTGGTTCTCAGTAATAAAACTAATGGGAGGAAGAATGACCATTTACCGCAGCCTCCGTGGGAGCATAATGCAGGCAGCTACTTTAAACACGATTTTTGAGGGAGATCTGAGAGCTCAGCACAGATCCCCAGCTTCCAGCTCCTAGAGATCCTGAATGTATGCTGGACTGGAAAGCAGCTGACAGTAATTCAAATAATCCACAAATAAGCTCATCTCCCTCCCTTCCCATACTCCCTGATGAACAACAGATCTGCTTTCCCATGAGGGCCATAAAGGCTTGTTCTTCTTGACTTTGTTTTTTAAAGGCTGACAAATTTTAACCACTGCCCTTTTGTTTCTTCCAAGATTCAGGTGGGTTTGCCCTGAGCTTGCACTGGCCAGATGATGAAAGCACTTGAGGTCTGTCACAGGGAGGTGAGAAGAGGCTGGAAGTGCCAGTGCTCATAGGCAGTGCGGGGAAAAGTCCCCTAGCCCATCTCCCAGTCTCCAGCACCTTTCACCATTTTACGGTGCCTTTAGACCTTCAAAGAGGGAGAACTTTTAACAGAGCTCTCAGTCCACCCAAACTAGAAGACTGGAGTGCTAGGATGACCTTTTTTTTTTTTTTTTTTTCTTCTGACTAGCCAGTTTCTCGTGACAGCTTGAACCACATCCAATATGCATCACCACATATGCATCACTGAAAAACCACCCCCACCCAATCCAGCTGAAGCATCAAAGTTAAGCTTCAGGATGACCTAAGAACCTGGCTTAGCTCTAGAACAAGGCTTTTGAGAACTGTTTTCCCTTTTCTCAGCTGGCTGTTACACACTACCCAAATTCCCGTTGTGCTGCCTTTCGGAGGCCTCTTGGCCATGTCCCACCCAAACTCTTTTGCCTCTTGGTGCAGCACAACCCTCCCAGGGGCACCTCAATGAACAACCACCAACAGGCACTTAGCTGCAAGGAAAGTCATTGCAGTTTTGCTCATTTTCCTTTTTGAACCGCTGCCCTTTTCCAGCGTATTTACAATGTAAGGAAGTTGGTTTATTCATGGTTTGGCTTTTAACTTCATTGCTGAGCCTGGCTTTGTTCCTGTTGGAAACTGGACCCCGATTCAGGAGGGCAGTTGCCAGTGTCTGCTGGAAACTCCTTGCCATGGGATTTTCAGACACGGCGTTTGTTGGCCTAGCTCAGCACATACTAAATGCAGTCAGAGGAGTCTGCTTACTCATTGCAGGAAAAGGACCAGGCCAGTGGCAGGTGTTTTTCAGAGTATCCTCAAACAAGCATTTCAAATGCCTACGTTCTTTCCAGACTTCCCAGGAGCTGCCTCCAGCAACTATCCTCCATTCGGTTTCATACATCTGAAGCTACACTGACCAGCAATGGATGGAATTAGGCTGATTTCCAGTTTAGGCACTTGGAATTGTAACTTGTTTCAGGCTCAGCCCAGCAGCAAACTTGCCAGAAAGTCAGAACGCATAATCCCAAAGAGAGAGGAGAAAAGCAAGAAATAACGCAGTGTCTGGTAAGATGTGAACTGTTACTAAAGTACTCAGCATGTTTAACAAGAGGTTTTGTGAATGGCATATATTAAGCTAAACAAGCATGCCTTCAGTCAGCGAGCTCGAGTACTGCTATTTCACCCTACAAGGAATAAATAATAATTAACATTCTTTGTATTGAGATAAATACATTCACTGTAGCTACAGAAATCAAGGGTGGTAATTCCCAAATAGCCTTGCTGGGTTCTTTCTCCAGCTGAAAGATGGGAAGCTGCCTCCCAGGCATGGATTTATTCCATGAGAATTAGGGAGAGGGATCTCTTAAGGCACTGCATTTACTCCACTGCTGCTGGGAGGTGTTGTCTGGGTGATCTCCAGATCAATGTTATTGAAGCATATTTCTCTTCCCCAAGTATTTACAGAGCCCCCAGAATCTGGACAATCTGGACTTGCCTTAGAATTATTTGTCAAAAATGATTGGTTTAACCAAAAAAAAAAAAAAAAAAGCCACAAGAGGTAAAAAATAGCAACTTGCTCTCTACAATAATTGGCTTAGATGAGTTTATCATATTGCTGTTAAAAATAAAGCAAGTGTGCAGCTAATTGTCAACAAGTTAAATGACAAACAGCTTGAATATAGCCTGAAGAGTTACTGAGTTGGAGATAGGCAGAGAATAAAGAGCCTGGCAAATAAAAGACAGATTACATTATTCTCACTGTGGATGTAAACCTGAGCAACTCAGAGCTCATACAAAGAAAAATTCTGGTGGAAAAAGGTTACACTCTTAACTATTGATAAGCTTTGATTTAAAGTGCTCTGAAAAATTATTTGTTCTAGAATAAAAACAAAAATCAAAACAATTAATTCCAGAAGCATTACAACACCATTGACTGAAACACTTTTTATTTGGGTCTCAAGTGCAATTTTAGTTGATTTGAATCTGTTTCACAGAGAGGCTGCAGTTTTGATAGAGCTATTGCTAAAATCAATTCAGCAGCAAAACACTGCTCTGCCTAACTTTAGCAATTAATAAACAGCTACAAAAAAAAGCTCTATAGGTACTGAAGTTTTAAAACTAAGAGTAAATTATCGTATTTGTCAGCATTGAAGCACAAGGTACTAAAATTGTTGATTACCTAACCAAACTTTCAGACTTCCAAATACTGTATTAAAGAACAGTTAAAAAAAATATCTTGGATTTAGGATATGCTCAGGCTCTTCGTGAAAGAAATAAAAGCAGAGGTTAATTTCTTTCTTAAATAAAAAAAAGTAATTCCTTGCAAATTTTGGTAAGTGAAGTGGGTGAAAAAGCGGCTCTGCATGTTGAGATTGACTTTTTTATATACTCAATGTTACAGCCTGGAAGTGCTAAAGAGACATTCAGAATAGAAAGGCAACTGGAGACAATTAAGCCATTTAAAAAGCACCAAAATTAGCATTCCTTTTGTCAGATCCAAATAATTCCAGTGCTGTTCTGCCACAAAGGCTATCATCAATTTCTAATTTTAGCTTAATCCATGAAAAAAAGCATCTCGCATTTCTCTCTGGCGTTTCCTCATTAAGAACATTCTCAAATTATAGACTGAAATCTCAAGAACACAAACTACGAATTAAAGTTCACACTCCCACATAGACACACTCACGCATGCACTTTGATATACTAGTCCCAATAAAGGTAATGCAACTACTCATGCCGTGATACAACTAAGCAACGCCTGAACTGCCGTATGATGAGTACCCAAAAGCAAGAATTTAGCTATAAATCACACAAAAAGATGATCTGTTCTGCCTCTGAAGCCTCAGCCTTCTTGCTCCCTCTGCTACACCCGATTACTCTCAATAACATGAGATTCCACGAGAACGGTATCTCCTGATTTTCATTATATGGAATAAGCAGTCATATAAGACCCTATAAAAAAAAAAACCAACACACACACCTCTGTAATTAACCCTTATGTTTTAAGCCAAATTAATTCTTTCTATTCAAATTTTAGGACAATGCTTTCAAGGTCAAAGAACTGCCCTACCACTCAAAGCACTGACCATTCTCCCTCATTAACCGGGAATACTCTTTCAAGTATACAAGATTCACATGCTCAGCACTAGCTAACACCATCCACTGCAAAACTGCAAATTCCTTTGCTCCCCCGGTTATAGCCTATCAATCACGCTGTATCTAGTCATTCACCTAGAAATCGGTAGGTTTAGATTCAGTTGTATTTTAATCATCGTAACTAAAGAGGAACGAAATACTTTTTTCAAACCAAAGGGAAAGTTTTTATCTTCACACATAATTGGAATTTCTTCTCAACAATTTTAGAAGGCAGAATTAATACTGCAAGCCAAGTTCAGACAACTTTAACTCACAAAAGTATCAAATAATCAAGATAAAAAGCTGTGGGAGTGAAAGTGAGAAATTCTTGGATGCCGAGGTTTCAGCCTGGCAGTTTGAGAGGAGGGCAGGTCAGTCATGTTTGCACTGCCGGGGAAGCCGTAATGCTTGCTGCCTCAGTCACCCTGAATTCAGGGTATCGGAGCTGCTGCCAGCACGGGGTGACCCACGCTCAGGCACGGGTGCAGTGTGCTGCCACGGAACAACCGTTGCACGAGATTTATACGTTCATAGCTGATCATACAAGCAGATGCCTGACTCCTGCTTATCTGCTACTCCACATACAGAAGGCACTCAACAGTCCTGCCTGCACACGACCAGAGCAAAACAAGGAGCTTTGCTTAGTCAGGCCCCCTATTCCCACCTCCTTCGTTTGGCTTCATGTTCACTGTGTTTTTAAGAACACTGTGGAAAGCGGGAGATGCATTTTTAGCTGAAACTACACCTCTGAAGCCTGGACCTTCTCCTGACCTCTCTGCTTATGTAAAACTGCATTGCAACATGTTGACAGTAACTGCAGTTAACATTAGTACAGTATACAAACAGTGATTTATCAACATTGTATGCTTTATTGAAAGTTGACAAGTGCAACAGTTAAATACATTGACGTGTTACAACTGTTTAGAGAACATGCACAAAAACATATGCATACTACTATACAGATCATATGCAAAAAATCCATACTGGGAAATCCAATTTTTTTTTTTTTTTTTAATTCTTTGCTAGCAGGGTTTGATAATTTTTGGAGTGGTTTTTCCTGTCTTGAACCAAACTACAATGAACAAAGATTTACTTCAAGATAATCAGCAGCCAGGGAACTTCAGAAGTTACACAAACAGCATAAATCTGCCAAATTCTGAACAGTTGCGTAGGTGCATTCTTATTTATGTAGCATAAAAAAAACAACTTTCCAAACTTCTTCAGATCAGCCAATGAAACAACTAAACTTCAATCTGTACAACCTAAATAGTTACAGTTTTCTATTTTACAAAGTAATTACACTAAATACACAAATATACAGTAGGCGAATAACCTTCATTGTAATTATCCTATGACCCAACTGTACGTCACCTACCTGCTTTCTATATATAATACAGCTTTATGCACCTGTCCACTGCTTCAAAAAACGGTGCAAGTATTTGCACTTAAGGTTTCAGGTGACAATTAAATGTTAAAACACTGAATTTACCTTTCTCCCTCTCCCTCTTCGATCCTATGCACCAGTCCTCACTTTGGAACCCCAGTGCACTATGGGGGATTGAACCATCACTTTTTACTCCAGTCTGTTTCTTCATATTTCCAAGCTCGAAAAGCACTTGTATCAGTTATGTCACTGGATGAGCAGAAGGTTTAAAAACAAACAAACCAAAAAAAAAGAATTCAGGCATGCAGCTTCGCTTCTCAGCCATTTGCAGAAGCTGCTCAAGTCCCCAGTGTACTTGTGCTAATTCTCTGGAAGAAGTTTATTTTATTCAGTCAACCTAAGAACAAAGACTCCTTCAAGCCAAAGGGGGGAGGGAGGGAAGAGAGAGAGACAGATGAGTGCATAATACGGGGAGGGAGAGAAGCCTCTCCTGATGTGTACAGGGCATGGAGTCCTCAGTCTGAGTTGCAATGTGCACTGAAATGGATGAAGGGTGGCTGTGGCGGATTCCCGCTAGTCCTTCTTGCTCTGGGCAGTCCAGAGGCCAGCAATCATGATGGCAACGACATCCCGAACTATGCTGAAGGCCCTGACCCCTGTGATGCCGGCTGAGCAGGCTGCTGTGTTGTCCCTTGTGACTGGGAAGAGGAAGGCGGGGAACCAGTCTGCAGCTGTGCTTGGAACTGGGCAAGCTGCTCCGGGCTGGCCAGTGTTTTTAGCAGAGTGTTTTCTTGCTCCAGCTGGGAGTTCTTCTCTATCAGCTCTTTGATTTGCTCTTTGAGGACCTCCACTTCCTCCCTTACCGCGTACATCAAGTGACTCTTTACCAGATCCTGAAAGGCAGCAGAGAGCAGGAGCGTCAGGAGAGCAGCCCCGCAGGCGACCCACGGTGGCGGGGGCCGGCGCCGCCCAGCTCTGCCGGGGCGCGGTGCGGCAGGTCCCCCCGCGAGGGACACGGCCCCGGCCCACGGCGGAGGGCGCCGGCCCGGCCCCAGCGAGCCCCACCGGAACCGGGGGCCGGTCACAAGCCGCCGCACACGTGCGGGCCCGGGGAGGGCGGTGGGCCCCGCCCCCGCCCCCGGCCAGGCCCCGCCCCGCGCCCGGCCCCGCCCCCCGCGCACCGGCTGCAGCCAGTTCTCAGCGCAGGTTGCCGCATTTCCCTCCCTCCCGCCGACCGTGCGCGGCCGTGGATGACGTCAGAGCGCGCCCCGGCCAATGAGCGTCCGAGTTATTTATAGCCGGGAGTTAAAGGCTCGGAGTTTGCCTAGCAACAGTCGGCAGAGGCTCCCGTGAGAACGGCTCCAGGCACCGCTCCAGTAACAAAGGGCGGCCGGGCCCCAGGCGCAGCGCAGCGGGACCGCGCCGGGGGCAGGGCGGGGGCCGGGCCGGCGGCCGCGGCGGCCCCGAGGGGGACCCGCCGGCTCCGGGCAGCGCGACGCCCGTGCCGGCCGCCGGGAGAAGGGCGCAGCGGCGGAGGATGCCCGGCTGCAGCCCGCGGGGGATGCGCTCGTTTGGCAGAAGCGGGATGCGCTAGGAGTTTAAAAAAAAAAAAGCGAAAAGCACCCCAAAACACCCCCGCTTTGGGGGGTAGGCGTGTGTGTGTAACACCCTACACACACACACAAATGCCGCTGTCTGCCCCAGCAGCGCCCCTCCCCCGCCGCACGGAGCTGGGATCAATCGGTTGGGGAGGCAGGAGCCAAAAACGATGCCGTCATTCCCTCTCCGGCATCGATAGAGAGAAGTGCGCATTCCTCCCCGCAGGAAGCCTTTGATCGATAAAACAACAACCACCAGAAAAAAAGCCCCCAGAACCGGAGCCGTGCCTCCCCCTCCCTCTCCCCGGCCCCGCTACCAAAACGCGTCCGCGCACGGGTTAACCAGCCGCATCCCCATATTGTTTACCGCTTCAAACATCACCACGGTTTTATGCCCCAATCGGTACGTACCATGGCTTGCTCGATTTTGTTGTCGATAGCTACCACGCTTGCACCAGAGGAACTGCAAAAGAGAGAAAGAAAGAAAGAAAAAAAATACATTAGCGGCGGCTGAATTATTTAAGAGACAAGAGACGCGGGCATTGGTAGCCAGTTGGCTGAGAAAGTCATCCTCACGCTGCCCTGCCGCCGCCGCCTCACCGGGATGCTCCACTGCAGTAAAGCAACCTGTGAAGCCACCCCGAGCCCCCCGCCCGCAGCCGGATCAAATATCCCGACATTTTGCCCCCCAGCAGACCACAAAGACCGAGCTTAACTGCAGGCTGCGGCAGCCGCGCTCCGCGCCGGGGAGGGCAGCCCCTCCGGGGCGGGGAGACGAGGCGAGGCGGGCGCCCGGTGCCGCCGCTGCGGCTCCCCCGGACAAAGGAGTCAGCCCGGCGTTCACCTGCCCCGCCGCCGCCGCGCCGGCAGAGCCCCTCGGACACAACACTTATTTACCTACTGTCGAGCCTCAGGGACGAGTTGTCGGTGCCCAGCAAGGACGATAAGAAGGAAATTGAGAAGTGTCTTAGTTGATAAACTCCTAGATCCATTGCCACTGGTCTACAACATTGGGCATTCATGCAATCGCGGCCAGAAAGGCTCCCCGCAGAAATCAGGTCTCCCTCTTGCCGGACGTGTGCGTGTACGCGGGCGGCGGGGCAGCTCCGCCGGGCGGCGGGGCGGCGGCGGGACCCTGCAGGGCGCGGGGCTGCGCTCGGCCAGCTCCGAGGTCAGCGCTCCGCCGCGCCGCACAAAACCTGGCCATCCCGGCCCCCCCATAATTTATGCGGCGCCGCCGCCGCCCATTGGCTGCGCCGCCGCTCGGGCTCCGCCCCCCGCTTCATCGCATCTCATTAGGCGCGCTTGCCCCCCCCCCCCCCCCCCCCCCCGCCGCCCGGGGCTGGCAGCGCCCTGGCCGCCCCGCAGCGCCCACGCGGGACGACCCCGCACGCGGGGGGGGGGGGGGGGGGGGGCGGCTCTGCCCCCTCCTCCCCCGCCCAAGAAACCCCGGCACACGGGGTGCCGACGCGCGGCTCACCGTGGATTTCCACCAGCAATCGCTGACGGCGAATGAAAACAATAATAATTATTATTATTAATAATAATAGTAGTAACAGCAGCCGCAGCCGAAGGAGCTGGGGAGCGGCGGGGGAGCCCAGCGCGCTGCCAGCCGCCGCCGGCGGGAGCGCGGCCCGCGCCGCCCAGGGGCCGCCCGTCGCCGCGCCGACAGCGCCACCTATGGGCGCACGGCAGGGCCGGCCGGGCCCCGCCGCACCGGGGCAGCCCCGCCGGCAGGGACGGTGCCTGCTCCCGCGGCGGGATCCACCGCCCCTACACACATCTCAGCCCCGGAGAATGAAACCCGTTACCGGACAGCTTCGCCTGTGCGGGATGCACACGCACAGACAAATGCACCTGCAGATAAAACTTGTTTCAGACTCGTACAGATCTGCTAAAGCAGCAGCGATCCCTCTTTGTCCTTTACACGCCTTATTAGTCCCTAAAACCATTTATGAAAAAATATTCAGCCATCAGATCATCCACAAAAAGCACGCACTGCCAAACCTTCGGACTTCTAGCAACCCAGCTAATACTCTTGTACAATAACAGGGAAAATGCGTATTTGCTGATTTTTATATTGTCATCCAGCACTTATGGTCTTAAAAGTTGCAGCACATGCACTAGTAATGTAGGAAAAAATTATCCCACATAACTGTGGTGTATTTATCAAGAAATGTTATGCTTTCAGGTGTCATCAAACACAGCCACTACAGTCACAGCCAGTCCAAGTGATCCTCTCTACCAGTAGAGTTTAGGAGGAGACCCAAGGCTGAGCTTGACCACCACAAAACACCTCCACAAGAAAGGGCCAGCCTCTAAAACCACTATCTGCTAGACCTGCACTTTCATAAGGCATTACGTTACTTAAATGCACAAAAACAAAGTCAAAAACCTCTTCAATTCTCTACAGCAAACCTCTCCAAGAGCTGGAAGTCACATATATGTCACAGGTGTTGCTCCCAGAGAAGCAGGAAAGCCAGGAGGCACAGAATAATCATCTTAAAGCTAAATTTAGCATTTGCGTATCTGCATCATCCTTCTTAGTTTATTTACGTTGTCCTAGTCTACTATTCTTTCATTCAGTAATGCCAGCAGAGTAGTACAAACTAATCCTGTTCACAAGAGAGGTGACATTTAAGAATAAGTGCTCATCATAGCTGCTATCCTAGTACCACACAGGATGTACATCCCGCAAGGGCACAGCTCTCATCTCGCCATCTTCAGATATCAGGGGAAGCTCCACAGGATACCACCTAACAGGCTGAAAATTAAAGGAAGGGAGTTTTGAAAAAAATCCTTTGCTATTACATTTGCAAGTCAATACAGGCAAGTAAATTAGAACCACCACATTAAAACATACGTGTCAGGCTCCAGCTTCCCACCTCCTGATGGACAAACACCAGTAACCATACAATGTGAACAGACTTCAACTAACCGCTTTCTTTGCAAAGGTTACATACTACACACAATGGTACTCAAACATATTCAGTGATCCAAGTGAGCCATTTAATAAACAGCTCCAAAAGCACATCATCTGTACCGGAATCTGTATCAACTTCTCTCCTAGACTTGATCTAAATTAATATTTTATGAAGAGCTGGGGTTTGAAAATCAAGTAAATGTCTCAAATGACTCCTCCTCACAGTAGGGGACTTAGGACTTTAAAATTAACGGAATTGCAGCTGGACACAAGCTCAGGGGCAATCTCTGTTCCCTAAAGGTCTCAACCTGAATGGGGCAGAGTAGATATAAAACCAGAGAAATTGTATCTCTGCTAATTAGGTCCTTATAAAATAACTCCCTGGAAGATAGCAAACTCACATGCCCACACAGACGTACCCTTGAAATGCCTGCTTTTGTTGCAGGTCAGGCAGCAGACGTTTGTATGTGTTTTCATTAGTACATGTAAAAATAAAGTCATGGATGCATTCCAAGATGATCGTCAGTGCTGCCATAACAACTGGTGATTATAAAACACCATCATCCCACTTATGACAGAAAAATATGATTTTCAGACTAAATTAACAATAAGTAACATTGCCCTCTAATCTATACTAATGTATCTTCGTGAAGAAGAGATACAGGTATGATCCTAAATCCAATTCCCACTAAACTCTCTAGCCATCTTCCATTAACTTCAGTGGGCTTTTAGCAAATTCATTTATTTTTAGATGCCTACAAGCAGAGCTATGATTCAACTGAAAGCTGTCAGCTGCGTAAGTAGGACTGCATATTAATATGCATGTTCTGCTTTGCCCACCCTATTAAAAAGCAAAACATAAGCGTCCCTTTATGGCTGAGAAAGCTCTAAGCTCTCAAATCATCTAGGAAATAAAAAAAGCAGGACATGTACTTTCATGTACTACTTCATCCGCAAAAAGGCAGGGGGGGGAAGAACACTAATCTGTGATGTTCTCACCTCAACACCACATCATCTGCCTGACAAGAACATGGACAGAACTCCGTATTTAAAGTTGGGGGTTTGCTATTGCTGTTTTATATCATACATTTTAAAAAATCTACACAAGCTGTAAGGAAAATAATCCTCCAAGCTCCCTTTCCCCCCCTTGCTTGCTCATCAATTTGTCTCCCCTCCTGGCCCCTCTACCATAACATTCAACATGCACTTTACTCAGCTTATGTTGTTTTGATTCACTCACCTTCTCTCACAGCACTAGAAGGGAGTCAAGATGACTACTATGTTACTCAAAATCTTCTCTCTCTCTTTTAATATCTCATTAATAGATACTACATGGTATTAGACTCCTGCAAAAGCTTACAATTTTACATTCCTGGGAGCAGAGGTGAGAAAGGCTGCAGAATTCCTTATTTCTGTAAAGCCACCCCAGGTCTGCACTGGGCTGGACCAATTCATGCCTGCTGTTAGCCCTGGACATGGAATGAGGGTCATTTATTTAGAGTCCCATCACATGGCAGATCACACACTTTGGAAGTCTGCCTGGTGTTCACAAACTGCTTAAATTAATAGAAAAAGGGTTGAGATGGGTTACTGAGAAACAAGCAGGGCAGAATACAATATACTGCTAAACAAGGAGCTCACCAGCATCTCTGATGCTCAAGTAAATCAACTGCTTAAGTTGAAACATATACGGTAGTGAAAGACTTCTTACCATGCTTCACCTTTTGTAGTGTTTCAGTTCTTAAACACTGTTTCTCCCACTAAATAAATTTCCTCATCTCAATATAATCACGCTAAGCACTTGAAAAAAGAGCTTTTCATCTTAAGCACATAATGAAGTAAGCTGCAGCACAGAACCATTTTGTCTCTACGCAAGTTTGGTTTGGCGTATTTCTGTGTGCATGTTAGATTCTTTCACTTAAAAAAATTACCTTTCAGGTATCTTGTCAATGTATGCCCCCTTTAAATGCCAACATTAAAAGCCCTAGATAAGCATCTCCTGAACTTAAAATAAATCTCATCTTTTGACCATGTTGCAAAGAGACCACACCAAAAACTGTACTAGAAAACAGCAATTTCTGTCACAGCACGCTTTCAACTTACACTATAGACAGGCTCAGATCCTGTGCACTTCAGCTATAGTTATCAACCACAAAATTAAAGCACTGAAAGGTTAAAAAAAATTTTTAACAATTACTAAAGAGTACAGTAATTAGATTCTACATGACATCTGACTTTACATTTCACTTGGCATCTAAAAACAGTCAATAAATGGCAAAGTACTATTCTGCCTTAAAATTCATAAATTCAAAACTATTTGTGTACTGACAGCAATCCCCCCAGTATCAAACTTAGCAACACTGCTCCAAGCTAATAACCTGAAGAGGAAACTCTGGCTGCAGTTGGCTTCAAGGACTTAAAGAATTATTTATTTCAATACACCATGACTTTTTTTCTTCATCTCAGTAAAGGTACACGATAGGCTGGAGAAGCTTCCCAGTGATTTCCGCACCGCCCCCCGCCCCCCCCCGTAAGTTATAATTATTTTTTTAACAGACTAAGGACAAAACCAAACCAACCAACTAAAAAAAGATCACATTCAGATAGTCTAAAAGATCACAGAATCTAGCCAACATCTTTTTCCAGCCCCAAAACTTGTAGCTAGGATCTTGATTTAAAGAAAACTTGGAGAGGTTGAGAACTTACTGCTCAGCTCCAAAGGCTAACACATATTTTATTTCTAGTTTGAATTCTGCAGATTTCCATTTACATATCTCTGCTAAATTGAAGAACCTCTTGCTGCCAGATACTACTTTAAATGTATCTTTTCCTCCCCCATAGTAAAGTTATTTGCAACTCTAATTTGGTTTGCTAGGAATTGGGTTTTAGTCCCATGAAAAACAGATAAAAGGGAAAGCTATGCAAGATGCTAGTGAAATGAACTGCTATATTTGTAAATAAGTTGTTTTTTTTGCAGATGTGCAAGCATAACTAAATAAATAGTCAGCAGAAAGAATACATACACCCTGCTGGGGTTCTGGAAATAACCTGACAGTACTTCTAATTGCAATGCACACACTGAAATATCATGCTGTGTGCTCTGCACAGGAGACACAAAGCTGCATTTAAAAGCAAGAAGGTAACCATGTAAGATCAAAAGACAAACAAGGAGAGGTTCTCACTGGCCCCTCTGAGGATATCCTCTTTCTCTTTTACAGGCAACTAATTGCTAAGTCAACCCCAGTTGTTTTTAATGAGAATTATAATGATTCTACCAATTGTAATGCTGACAAAATAAAACATAAGGTCTGTACCAAGTACCTGGATATAGACAAACACAGAGATAATCCACCCATCAGAGAGAGCTCTGCAAAGAAATGGGAACCATCTTAAAGCAATTTTGATGCTTGGAGAGGGACATGCGGCATACCCTTCCCTGTGATCATCCACCGATGACCATCTAGCAATGCAGCTGGGATGAAGGACTGTTCTGTGCACATCCACTGAGTTTCAAGATCTCCTCAGTCAAGTGAGATCTATCATAACTCAAAACCTGAAATTGCATCCAGATGTTACACCACCTAAACTCAGAGAATTACATATTTGCAGTAACATCTAGTTTGGGAATCACAGGCTTCCCTAATTTCATATCCAAGCTTAAAATGAGTAAGTGTAAAATATTTAACTTCATTGAAAGTGAAAGTCCTTGTCAGTATTACATAAACTTCCCTTGACCAAGGACTGGAAGTGGGAAAAGATCCACCAGCTGTGTTAGCACCCCTGAAAGTTTTAAGTGAGACATCTGAGCCAGGAATTTATTTTCTTTCCTCCAGAAAGCTACACACATCACTCTGCAGGCTGACACTGTCCCCAGGATGGAAGGGGAGAAAAAACCCCATCTGTTTACTGCCATAAAGCAGCCTACGTAGAACAGTGGTAAAATGTTACAACCCAAGTTTCACTACCCAAAGCATGGAACTGTAACTCATCTTTCCTTTATGTGAAATTTGGTTTAAGTAATTTTAGATTTAACTTATTCCCTGTTCTTATGCATAGCTTTCATGTGCAATGATTTTCTCAAAACCAAAGAGAACACCTAGAAGGAAAACCTACTTAAACTAGCATTTAATCCCACTTGTTCTAGCTGTACAACAGATTTTTCAACTGTGTACTCCAAAATTAAAAGAGGGAAAGAAACAATGTCACTGGACCATTTCAAGTTACACCTAACATAACAAAAAGAAACACAGCAAATATAGGAAGTGGTTTGGCACAGTGACACCACAAGCATTTGGAAAGCTGAAGTTCTCTATATTAACTAGTATCTCTGACCCAGGGGGCCAACAGCCCAGGAGGGACTCAGACAGTGGCTGACACCCACCCCACTCTACCTTGATAGCACACAGTGGGATTTAGTCATCAAATTAAGTAACAGCTAATTTAACCTGTAACTGAGCAGGGTAATCTTTTATCATTTTTTAAACTCTTAATATCTTCTGTTTCCTTAAGGCTGTGGAAAAGTCACTCCAAGTAACATGAAATGGGAATACTACATCTCACTGACTGGTGCTAACCATGGAAGGGGGACAGAGGACCTTAAGTCACTCCATTTCCCCTGTCCCCAGTCTCCAGTCCCCATAAAGCCTACACCTATTATGTCAATCTCTTCCTTCCTCTTTCCCACCTCCTCCACTTTTTCCAATTGTTCCCCTTGAAACTACATTGAAAATCTTGGATCAGCTAATAATTTACTCATGCTTATTAAGAAATTACTTATACTGCATAACAGTTGGCCTACACTTCTCACTGAATATCATTTTCCCTTTAATGGCTACTTTTCAATTCAATGCTTGAAATTAAGCCTGTGTTTCCCACAGAAGTATATCACACTAGAAGCAAATTCAGAGTTGCTAGGAACAAAGCCAAAACCCACACAATTAACCAGTGTTGTCCTATGGTCTTCAGGAAGTCTGGAATGAAGTTCCCTATTCCAGCTTCTACAGAAATGATTAAAAACAGCCAGTGATGATCAAAGGAGAAAAGTACAGGCATATAGACACAAAATGTAAGGTAAGATCACAGTGCAGGAAACTGAGTGCCCGGGATGTGGAATACAATCTGCTGTGAATGAGGATGAAGGTCCGTCATTGCTCAGCTTTTGACATGGCAGATCACTCGTTACCACCCCGTTATGCAGAACCTTTTTTAAGGACATTCTGTTAAATAATAATAATAAATACCCAACACTGCAACTCTGTTACACATATAGTAGAATAAAGACAATAAGGTCAGAGTTCAACAACAATTTTCATCCTTGGCAAATATATGAAGATGACAGACCTCTATCCAATTGTCCATTTACACTCCTACAGTTTCAATCTCTTCACAATCACTGGCAAATGGCTTCAAAAGGTATTAGCAATATCAATTAACAAGTAGGTGAATGACTCCCCTGGCTCTAATGTATGTGTAATACCGTATTTCCTAATTTCTTAAGTGGTCAAAACTTTCTACTTCAGATGTACCTCAACCCACAGTTTTATCAACATCTGGTGACTACTTAGAAAATTTAGAGAAAAGTCAAGAGCTGTTGTTCCATCCAAGCAGAAGTGCACTTTGACAAACAGGCTGCATTCACTCTGATGTATTTAAAGGTATTTTTATAACTGAATGGAAACTTGCAGTTATAGAATGTACCTCCACCCATTCAGGAAGCATAGGGGAAACTTCCAGAAACCAGTAAGAATGCGACCTGATTTACTACACCTATTGCACACGGCAGTGTATCCCAAAGTCTTGCTCCTCTTTATCAACCTTTAAGTCAGCCATCTGCTGGACGATTTCCTGCCCAGGCTGTGCTTTCCCCACCCTGTGGGAACAAGGATATGAGAGGAATCTGATGTATGCTCCTGCTTCAACTCGGTACAGCATTAAGAAACAGGTACAGCTAGACCCTGGAGCGGGAAAGTACTCCCAAGCGTCTTAATCCAGGCATAGCTTCAGTGACTTAAGAGACACAAATCCTGCTGACTCACGACCGCAGAAATCTCAACAGTATCTCCACATAAAAAAAAACATTTACCTTCTCCCCACTGAAGGAAGGAATTTTAAAGCAATACTGACCTGAAATAGAAAGGCAAGAAACCTGGGAAAATACATAAGCCTATGAAATGAGGTGTGCTTAAAAATGACTTCAAAATTACCTTAAGACAGATAAATATATTTCAAATCTGACCCAACTGTGCCTTATGTCTTTAGAGATGTATTACCCGCTTTAGTGCAACACTTCGTTCCTGTAATTCTGCCACACTGCAAACCAAAGAGACCAGTCAGAACACAATGTGCCAGCTCAGCATATTTGGAACACCTTCCAGGCCAGAGACTGAAAATGGCTGGCATAGGTCCCACCATCTACAGAAGGCCCGTATACCCTGAAGTCCTGGTTCTCCTTCAGTTGGGATTCAGCCTTCCTCAGTACCTTACTGCTCCTCTAAAAGAACCCCAGCCAGTACAAAGCCCTCATTTTCCACAGGACTTCATCTTCTAGGAAGTACCTTGAGACTGTCAGATCCATGGTGGCCACACAGAACAGACACCACTGACATTTAGCCACCCTTGAGGCAGACATTTTGCAAACAGCAGAAGATAATCTTAATCTTTTAATACACAACTTGCAAAGGAAAGCTTACAGCATGTTATTTCATACCTATTCAATATCTGGGTAATAGTCTTTATGCAGAGTTGGCTAAATTTGCGAGTGGCATACTGTTTATGAAGCAGTCCTGTCCACTCCCTAAGAGTTCTGATGCCTGTTTTCTGGTGGATATCCACATAAAATAAGTTTCATTAGCTGTTCCAAGAGTCTTTTGTACAAAACGAGTTCTGAGCTCATTTATATACTAACTGAACACTTCTTGAAAACAATTACTTCATCCTCCAGAAAACCACTGTTAATAAGATAACACCTTGAACCTTTGTGGCTTAGAAAAAAAAACCAAACAACCTCAAAACAAAACCCCCACAAAAACCCCAACCAGCTCCAGCATCAGAAGCCTGAGATGAGTAACCCACTCAGTAACACATGGGAATCCAAAACAGCTCCCGGGTACATTTCCTCATTCTCGTGCAGGGTGTTAGCCCAGATGCCCAGTGGCCACTTCTACAGCATCAACGTGGTGAGCTGCCACACTGCTGTCAAGGTATAAGGAAGGAGAGAAAACCCCTGCTGCAGGACAGGATTTAAAGCCCCTTTTCCAGCTCCACCACTGCTGCAGTGCCCCACCAAGCACAGGGCACAAGTCAGCTCTTCCAAAAAGCCACCCCAGGCAGCCTCCCATCCAGGAAGGCATTGCCTGCTCCCACACAAGGTACAGAACAGGGGAATTCCTCTCTGACACTCCCCAGCTACTGCTAATCGCTAGAGGCCCTGGGCAGGTAGACAGTAACATCGATCAGCAGTTCAACCCCGAGCAATCATGACAGCTATAAACAAAAATACTTGCAAGTGAATGTTTGAGTCACAGGGTAACAACGGTGCCACTGAGATAGGCTCCTGCCTTAAATTAGTTTGGCCAAACCTGTTTTTCAGCCCCATTTCTGAAGAATTCGGCATTTTAAAAAATGCTGTTGATAAACTGAAACAGGTAGAAAAGAACCATTGAACTGATTCAGAGATTGGGGTTGGGGGAATTCACTTATACTGACAGACTGAAAGACATCAAGGTACTTGAAAGGATCCTTGAAATCCTTGGAAGGACTGAGAATGATGAGTGAAAAGCTACCTTTAAATAGTGAAAATGCTAGGTTTCAGGAGCTGTCAGATTTTTGTTTTCTTTTTTCATATTAGAATGTATCTATTTAGTATTTGCCTAATGATGAATTAAAGCCTGCCTTTGAAAAATAGTAAGAAGGACCAGCTCAAATACAGCTGCTTTTCTATCCCTTGATATCAGATCAGGTAGAGGCTGGATGCCCTTCACTAAGGAATGCTTTAAACCAGCTAAAGTTACTGAAGTTCAGATAGGAATGACCTAAATATAACAGCACAAGACACACAAGTTTTTGTCCCTTTAACCAATACAGCCCACCTTAACCATTCCAAGAGTTAGCAGGTGCACCCAGCACTCCTTCCTTCCAGCTGACGCCATAACCAGAGCCTGAAGCATCTTCTGACTTGGGTGGGTTCCCCCAGGCCCCAGGCTCACATGACCTGCATTTCCAACCAAGTTTCAAAAAGAAATACAGAAGATGCCACGACACCATTTGTTCAGTACAAATACAGAAAAATGCCGATACACACCAGGCCTCAAGCAGACACAGCCACCAACTGCCTGCAGTACAAGAGAAGCAGGAGCTCCTGCACACCTACATAATCACAGTTTCCAGCTGCTTAGTGCTACATAGCTCCCCAGTAGCACACAGACATTAGGGATCGCTCTTCCACAGCACCCTGGCAGAGCTCCAGAGCCTGAACTCTAGATCTTGGATGTCATTCTTGCACACAAACTTTAAATGAAAAAGTATAAAGTATTTAATTTTATCTGCACTCCCTCTCAAAAAAGAGATTCTACATCTAACCTGAAGAAAGCCAAATGCTTCTTTTGATTTGGCCCACACATTCAGTAGGGTCAGTTTTGGAAAGCCAATATAACCATATGCAACAATAGCCAAGGACAGCTGCGCAAGAGGTTGAAGTTTCGCCTTCATTTGCAATTTATGGTGACGTGACAATCAGCCAGCCTGAACTCACAGAAAAACAAGTAGAGCAAAACCAGTGTCTCTGTAAATGAAACTAGAGGGAACAAAAGCAAGCGAGAAGTAAACAGGAAGTAGCTTGCTGAATAAGAATACAGGAGAAGTCATCCACATTTTCTACATAACTAACGTAGATTTTGGTTTACAACTAGAGGTGCTACGCTGGGCTGCTATGTGTATCAGTAAAAATCAGTTATAGCAAAACCTCTTAATAATGCAGAAAGGTTAAAGAAAAAGCATGTCTACTCCATCACACTTTTTTTCATCATACATTTTGTGGAACAGATTGTTTCCTACCACAAACCAATCTTCTCAATACAACCTTTCTTGCTCGGTAATATATGAGAACACAGGTCATTGCTGTACACAGACGCCACTCAAGCACAACATACCTTTTGTTGTTATATTTCGATTTCTATATAAAATCGTAAAGTATTTCCATTACACTGGTTCCTTAGGCATACAGGTGATTTTAGTGTAGTTTTTAACATTCATTTCAAAATTCAAGCATGTTTTTAGAAACTGTTGATTGCCGAAGAACTTAGTTTTTTAAAAAAGTTTTCAATGTATAAATTTATATTCTTTAAAGAGGCACCACTCACAGAGGAAAGCTATTCTCTGTGGGCAGTACCGCAAACATAACATGACAAAGGTAACAAGTGAATATGTATAATTAGTATTTATCAAAATTTATATATGAGCAAGGTTTCTGGATTTTAAGGCTGTGGTGTAACAAAAGTTACCAGTTCAGAGATCAGAAGTTACGAAGAACACATTCTGTGCTCTCTCCCACAGAAGGGTATTTGCCTTCTGTACACAGAACAACAGCTCTTTAACATGAAGAATGAGGGCATTTTCATTCCCCCAACTATCAGATATTTTTAACTCAGTAAAATAATTCTTCCCATTCACCAAGTTACTTGGTATTTCTTTTAAACACTAGAAAGGAACCAGATCAAAACCATCCACCTCATTTTTATACTGTTTAGATGGAAAGGGAGGTTAACAAATGTAATGCAGAAGACCATGTTTTATTTCAATGTCTCTCCAAACATTTAACAAGACTGATTAACTAAGCTGTTCTTTAAACACATGACAAGACAGAAAATATATTATGTATGAAAAATATTTACATGAATATGAACGTGCTTGATAATAAATTTCAAATCATGTCAAAATTGTCATTATTTGGTTTAGTATTGCATCACTTAAGATTTGGAATAACTGTAATAACTTTTTTGAAAAGAGGAAAAGTACTGTAATGGCAAACAGTTTACTAAAATATCTAAAATAATCTATATTATAAAGAGATTTCAAGACATGCAGATTTTCAGTGAATAAGTAAAACAATAAGTAAACAAAAACTATGTCTGCATGACACAGTACATTCAACCAATGTGATACTCGTAGCTTTAAATAGTTTGAAATAGTTTCAACTTGTGCCAAGCACCTTGGTTTAGGAGAAGCATTTTTAAGTACTTGCTCAAACAAATTAGTTTAAGAAACCATTTTTTTAAAAAAAGGAAGAAAAGTAAATCAAGCATCTAAAAATTAAAAATTTTATAAATACCTCTTTAGATGCTGTTCCAGGTCCAAGAATAACACTTTCATGGTTATTTGGTCAGAGCCTTGTTTCTGAAGAAGTGTCACTTTCATTGATGTATCTATTTAGTACCCACTGATTAGTTTCCCCCAGATGGAAGGTTGGAAGAAATACCTCTCAGTCCTTGGCAGCCGTAAGATTAGCATTAGCATTCCACTATTAACCACAGGTCCTGAACTCTGCAGCACTTTCAAGAATCACAAAGCCTCACCCGTTAAAGATTATCCACTCGCTTCCATTCAAAGTTTGAGGAGTTTAATTGTGGTTGGTCATGATTAACAAAAACAAGAAGGGCGAACAGTGATGACACTACAGATTCTGAGATCACATGGTGTGCTGTTACATAAAGCATCAAGAGAGATTAAAATCTTCATGATTAGGTTTTCAAACCTCAAACAAATGCATCTTCATTCAGCAGCGCCAAATTTGCCAACTCTCAAGCTGATTCAGTCTGCTCTCACTTTTTCTGAAGCATGTTAATCACTACAGGTAGCCAATTCTGCATAGAGAAAAGGCAGATGAGTTGTATTGTTTCTCAAATCAAAGTTCTAGTGCTTAATGACAACTGTAATTAGACACAGAATCAACAGTACCCAATTTGTCAAAACACATTTTACATGGGGAAATCGTATCCCCAACTACTATTATAAGAAGAACTGGTGACGGCAGTTACAGACATGCATCTGGTTAGTCTCTTCTGCAGACCAGATAAAGATCAACTCATCATGTATCAAGCCAAAATTCAATCAAATACTGTGTATTCTTCCCCATAGAAACACCAATCGCCATAAGGAATTTTTGGTGCACTGTAGTACATCTACCATCTAACTAGAAGCGTACTTGCATAGGGGTCATTATCCAACACTGCTTCGATGTAAACATACTCTTCTCTATCACTGTGAAAGCTTTTCAGTGAGAATAAAAATTGACTTGCCCACAGCACATTGTAGAGAAGTGAACGAGATTCACTTCCCTAGTCTACACAGGAGCTGGAGAGCCAGAGATACCCCCTCACCGTGGGAACGGCCAGATACTTGCAGCATGCGTGCAGGAGCTCCCACCACACAAGACAGCATGGGCATTGATGTTACACTCTTCTATCAGACGGAGACCACAAAAATGCAGACAAAACCAGAAATCAAACCTAGCAAATGTTACGTGGGCTTACTGCTAACTGCTAAAGCATGTCAGTTCCTCAGGCAGATTTGCCTTTTAAGACTATACAGGAAAGAAACCAAATAGAAGGGCCAAACGAGTTGGCTCAGAGCACGGCCATCTACTATGTAGCTGCACCTCTGTTGTACCTTGCCAAGGCACTGAAGATGTGACTGATGGCAAGAGAAGCAAAGCAGGTATTACACGATAAAAAAAAACAAACCAGCCTGGCCTGGGTGAGGGAGGGGTAGAGCCAATGCTTCTTAGTAGAACCAAGTCTACCCATCACACAAAGGGAATATTTTGGTTAAGAAGTAGAAAGGAAGCAAACAAAAAGAAATAACACAATAATTGGGGTTTTTTTCTTCCTGGCAGTAAGGGCTGCGGTGGGATTAGTTCTCCATTCCCAAAGTCAAAAGGGAATTCAGTTAATTTAAAATAGGCATCAGAGCTACTAACTGTGAAGCAGGGCAGAATATTTCCAAATGGGTCTTCCCAGAGCCTGGTACACCTGACTTACAAGGACAAAGCATCACGTTCCTTTTAAAGCACACCAGGGAGATTGAAACAGACAAGTTACACTCTACAATAAATGTTTCTCTCATTACCTCAAGTCCATCTTAACACAGCATGGAAACGGGTAACAGTCATGGCTCATTTGAGCATTCTCTTCTCACTCCCACCAAAAAAATCATGGAGGTGGGACCACTCAGATGGTGGAGCAGTTGTACTCCAGGATCTTGGTTCTCAGAGAAGAAGCACAGAGGTATAACAGCCCTGAGAGAGATGCGTGCTCTGAAAGCAGAGCTACTCTTGAAGGCTTCAAGTGGAGACTAACATGGTACAACCAAATATAAAATGAGAGGGGGTGGGGAAGGGAAATGATTTGTAGAAGGAAGGAGACTTTCAACAGGCTTTCAAGGAACAATAAGGTAGCAGCAAAGGGATCATCCATTACAGCAATTAACGACTATTAAGATGAGAAATTTTAACCCAGTATTATTTAACAGTTTCATTATTCTAGATGAAATATTACTTGTAATGAGGAATCTTGCTTATTTTAAAGAGCCAAATCATCAAGCTGACTACAGAAATGCTCAAAACCAATTTCAAAAAGCTGAACCGAGACAGAAATTACAATTTGAGTGGCATCTTTACATATCCTTTCGTAGTCAGAGATTTAGTACAGCAGTAATCTCTAAAGAATCCTGGTTACATTATCTTACGTATCACATATCCTACAACCACATATCCTACAATCTCCCTTGGCTGTTCTATAAACTACACGGCTGACCTGTGGCAGTCAGGCTCAGCTGAGTCTGTATCCCACAGAACTGCACCAACAGAGCTGACTGCTTTGGATTTTAAGCTGCCCTTCTCTTAATCCTCTTTAACATCCTTGCCATCTCTGTTGCCTGTATGCCCCTCTGTAAGGCTGCGCAGCTGACATCAGCTAGGAAGACAATCTTTCTCCGTAACTGTTGTGCATACAAGCACATGCACTGGTCACAAGTGTTTTCCAGTATGCCCGAAACAATGAAAACACATTGCAATATGTTGGAGCGGGAAAGGGAAGAAAGCAGTGCCATTAACCTTTCCCATGGACAGTCTTTCCTTTCCTATTCCAAGACACCCTCCGAACAGAAGCTCCATCATGCTAGGGGCTGTGTTAAGCCACTTAGAAACAAGGTCCAGTAAAAGTTGTGCACATCTGACCAATACATCACTCAGCTTCCAATGCTGATATGTCTCAAATCTGGGTTTCCTTTATAGCCAGAAGGATCATTAAATGTTAGATGACATGGGGGGGCGGCATAGAGGGGAATAAATGTCTAGAGACACCAATGTAAGCACTGAATATAATTAATGACAGATAACTAACCGTACTATCAATTCATGCCCACAAACAAATCAAAAGACACTGTAAAAAGTTATCCTTCCAGCATCCTCCCCATGAGCTTATGCTAAAGCCTTGTAGTTTGCCCTGCTTATTAAAAGAAGTCTTGTCAGAGTCCGTTTTAAAGTGAGAGACAAATATATATGCATGTATGATGCAGGACTACTGGATATATTCAGCTGCTTCATTCTGCAGAGAAGCAAGCGCACTGCTGAGCCCAAGAAGAGAAGCCATAGGTAGCTCCACCTCTGGTAACACTAATCACCCTCCCTCATGCTTCAGCCCCAATTACGGTGATGACTTTACAGTAAGGCAACACTCACAGGCTTAATTTGATGCTAATTCTCCAGTTATGCCAAGTAAAATGGTTTCTACACCACTGATCTAAAAGCACCTAATTCCAGTTCATCACCTTTTTATGTGGGGGTTTTGTGCCCCAGAGGAGTCCTACCAGTTTCATTTATCACAGCCATGTGAAACAGCAAAGGATTTGCGTTGTCAGTTACCAGAAACCAAATTAAATCTTAAAACATTAACTGCTCCAGAGGCAGGTATCCCAATAACCGATTTTCCTCGTAAACATTCCCATAAATTTGACAATTCTGGTTACAGTGCATTCAAGTAATTAAAAGTATTGCTCAGTTATGTGTAGGTTAACAACTTACAGGTAATAGAAACCACAAAGAAATTGTACGTCAACTGGATTAACTACATGATCGAACATTTTTACTGCCTTGAAAAATAGCCTCTAGCTGCAACTGAAAAAAGCTTGAAGTACAAGGATCTTCTTTCTTCTCCTGTCACATTCAAGAATTCAGCACCAAGCTATGCTTTCCTTCCTTTGTCCTGAACCATTCTGGCTCTTATATAAAGTGACAGATTGTGCACAGATGAATTATCACTGTGGGTACACTAGGATGTCAGATACGGGTAAGTTCCAGCATTTATTGAAACAAAAAACAACAAGATTTCATGCATGATAGCATCAGGGTACCTAGGTTCTCCCCTGGCCATAGCACTTATGCCCAAAGGGGAGGAGGGAGCACATTTCATGATACTTGATTTGCAGTACTCCTCGACAGTCTTGCTTTTAATTAAAAAAAAATACATCAGCGCAAGTTTAGATTTAGCCTGGTAACTGAATGAATCTGGCATTCAGCCAACAGAATTTACTGTTTATGTCAGTCTCGATGAAGTGCAGCACTTGAGCCCGAATTCCTCAGCATGTCACACATCACTGAGTGAGCTGCCATACCTTCATGGAGTAAACATTTAGCAGGTTCATTTCCCACATACTACAGAGGACTTAAATAGACTATAGGACTTAAATAAAACACTATAGGACTTTAAAAAAAGAGACAGCTTAAGTAACCCACAATTTACCATAGGAAAAAGCAGAAAATAAAGCACAAACCAACATTTAGACTACAGACATAAAAACCCTGATGGTAACCATGTCAATTTTGATGTGATGCAACAAACTAAGAATTATGATGCGCATGAGTGCTTGATAAAGCAGAAAATATACCAAACATTCAAGCTTTTCTGGAAGCTTTGAAGTTATAAACATGTAATCCTTCCAATATTTAAGGGCTAAAAAACTTACTAAAATAGTGATCCAAGATTCATGTAAGCCAGCACTCAGGATTTCCAAAGTTCGATCTGTGATCATACACCAAGTGTCTAAGACTACTACTATAGGGGGTTCAAAATCAGAAAAAAAAAATATCTATGTGAAGTTGTAATGTGTGTTACAGGAGATGCCCTACATACCATTGACATTGTAACTTAACTTTTTTTTTTTTTTTAATGCTTTGTTCCCCCTCACCCCCATTTTAAAATCAACCTTTATGGAGTACTTTGCCAAAGTGTTTTTCAAGGCTGCTGGTCAGCAACAGCAGCACAGAAAAAACAAATCCGACTTCAGAAAATACTCTTTAGAAGTCATCAGTGAAGCAATACACGCTGAATTATCAAGGGAAATAAAACTGACAATGAGAAATGGTAAAAAGCACAAAAAGCTGCATAAAGACATCTGCACCATAATGAAAACCAAAGCGCAGAAGTGAAAGACAAGCGCATGGATGCCAAGTTGGGAAATGTCTCATTCCCAAATACTAGCAGCAGAAATCACTGCTGTACCTTTGTTATCCTCATATTTTGAGCAGACGTAATGAAGTACAGTTCAAGAAGATAGCTTTATTTCAGTGCACCATTAAGCACTTCAAAAAAGTGTCTTTAGCTATTAACATCCTAATTGAACATCTAAGGAATATTCTTAGACATCCTACACAGTCATCACCAAGTGATACGCACTGTAAGGCTTTCACAGTTGCACAAAGGTAAGCAGGACAATTGCACAAAATCAGCCTGTTTTACTGTTGATTTTTATTTTCATCTTGGCACTATGACACATACTGTCAAAAAGCAAATCCTCCCTGTGTGAAAGATCAAGAAACACGTACAGGAAAGATCTTATTGGGTATGAAACACCCGCCTAGCCTCTGACACCACCTCCAGGCAAGGCCAGAGGCAGAGGCCTGGGGGAGAACCCAAAAAGCAGGGAGATAAATGCAGCTTCCCTACAGTACGCTCCTACCTGTCAGCAACCAGCAGCTTGAGAAGACCCTGCACAAGAAATAACAACTTAAAGTGTTTAATAACGTAAAAGAATTTTCTTCCAAGAACTGGCCCAGTTGCTTTCTTTCAAAGGAAGTACATCACAGTTCTGAGACTTTGTAAAACTCTGCTTGGTTAATTCCGAGTTAATTACCCAGAAGAGGCAGTTTTCAAACTATCAAATACAACCACCTTGACTGCTAGAGAGACATGAATTCAAATCTCAAGAGCAAACATTATTTAAGAACACGTCAGGAACACCTGGAAGCCACCACAAGCAAGAAGGAGCAGCTACCGGGAGTCATTCTCCAAGAACCACCTACGAGCAAGTGCTTTACATTCCACTTGTTGCAAATCACTGAACTTCTATCCTTTAATCACACAGAATAACAGATGTACTCGAAGCATGTTCAGGCTGTGGAACTATGTCAGTATCAGGACAAAGAAACATTTTGAAAAAACTAAGTTATCTTGGGGGAAAGAACTAATTATAAGCATTGGTACTGAATTTGTATTATAAATTAGAATATTTACTGGTAACTGCTTTTTGATTGTGAACATCAGTAAAATCAGATTAAGGCTACAGGAGACAAGCCTAGTATCTACCACTTTTACTTCCACAGGTAAGGCATCTCTCTACCCTGGCTATGTTCTATTATCCTGGTCTACAGTGAGTGCTCCTTTCCGTCACTGCAGGCACCTGTGAAACCCAAACCAGCAGAATCTCTGATTAACAAGGAGCCTGATTAACATGGACTGACACAGCACAGTAACAGCAGCTCAGCATTTTTTGCTGCAAGGGATTGTCGATTTAGTTTGCATGTTACATCAGCTGAATACAAAATTAATAATGAAGGATTTACAGACATTCATCTAGACTGGAGGGGAAGGAATCCTCCCCCCAACACAGATGTGTACGGTTGTGTTGGCATTTTTTAAACCTATGCATGCACAAGAAAACTTCAGAGAGTACTATTCAGTTGCCAGTCACATAATCCATGAAGTGGAACCTCACAGTTAAGGGTAAATAAGTTTCAACAGACAAATGCAGCATGAAGCAGGACTCACAAGCCTTCTTATTGAGAAAGGCCATCCAAAACCTTCACAGGCCAATTCCAAAACAAATCTGCACCCTGCCCAAACCTCCAAACTGAGGCTCATCACTAGGTGTGGGCTAACAGAAACCAGTTACAGCTCTTCTTGGAGACCAGACACTCCTCAGTAATACAGGAACTTTATGAAACTAAATTACAGCCGACATTCCTTGGGCATTTGGTGACATTTGTATTGAAGGAGTAAGATAAAGATTTACAACAATGTAGTTGTAGCCATTATCAAGACAGGAAGAGTTTTTAACTCTACAGCTCTCTTCCCCCAGACTTTTCCTTTCTTTCAGATTCCAGAGAGCAGTGTGCACTCAGGCAGCAGTTGAGGACCAAAAAGCTTTGGGCTCCATGAGGCTAGCATCTTATTTTTAATGTCAGCCTGTTGTAAAATGGAGGCAAGTAGAATGATGCAGCACTCAAACATCAAACAAGCACAAATCCAGACAGAAGTAACCAACCCCTTTTGGTACTGCGAGTACAGCAATTACAACATGACCTTCGACGCTCTAAATAAAGCAAGCTGCAGAGACCAGAGACTGGGTTTCTCTGCCATGCCCATCATCCCCCCATCGAGGGAGCAGCACTTTGCCATCCTGACTCTCTTCAATTAGGCCAGATGCTCTGAGAGGTGAGATCTTGCTAAAGAGAGATACTCTACTGTTTCAACCAGGATAAAGCCCTTCACAAACCCACTGCTGTCAATGGGAAGGGCACTCCACCAGGTCCAATCATTCAGATGCTGGACCACCAGGACTAGAGCTATTGCAGCACAACCTCCCATGAGCAGCACAACACAGGTGCTGCGTGTGCAGAAGGAAAAAGGGTGTAACTTGCTGCTGAAACTTGAACTTTAGGACCTGGCAAGCATTTTGTGCATAATCTGTTCTCATGCAGGTAACTTTCATGGTGCTGTGCAACCTACCCAAACTTGTATGTTCACAGAAAGCAGCATAAGTGCTTTAGGAGGTTTGATGGGAAACCAGCAGCAACAAAATAACACCGCAGGTAGCAAACTAATATCTTGCCATGTTGAGCTACTGATAATACACCTTTTTCTCCCTGTAGTGAATGCTCATCAGTGGCCCACCATGAATGATTACGCCACATTAGTTCAAGTCAACAACACCCCAACATTAAGTATTAGTTCCTTTAACAGGCACTGGAAGACAGCACTAATCCTATACTTGATTATTTTTACTGTGAACATTTAAGTCTTACACAGCTCTTACCCTGTATTTATTTTTGTATTCTTCTAGATTGATTGTGTTCAGCAATGTTTTATTTCAGAAAAGACTGACAGTCACAACCTTCAATTTTCTTATCTGGCTATGTGACAACAGCAAGCAATTCTGAAATTAGCTGCTTCTGACAAAGCATTTTCTTCAGAGACTGAATGTATTTTCATTTCTTACCTTATCAGTAAGGAGTACAGAATGTGACAAAGTTGCAAGATGTGCTGAAACGCCTCTCTTCTAAACCAGAGATTGGGACTTCAGTTCCGCAACCAGTAATTATCATTTTCTTGAAATTAATTGCTCTAATCAGGTAAGTAAAAGCTACTGAAATTACTTGGGAGACCAAAATAGAGGTTTGGAAGATTATTACTGCATCTCACAGAGGAAGAGATATTATTTTTATACATGCTATTATTAACGAGACTGAGAAATGTATTTATCATGAAATTAAATATTTAGTAACAGAATCATAGGAAAACAATCCAAGTACAGATTTGAAAATCAAAAAACACGTCACTGAACTAAAAGAGATAAGAAGAGAACAGAAATAAAAAGGCAAGTGAAAGCAGGGAAGGAACAGGGAGAAATAGTCAGAGAAAACAGCAAGCAGAGCAAGGCAATAAAGACCGAAGGGTCAGAAACCGCATGAGGGAGTGAAGAGGATAAAGGAATTATGGGCTAAAAATACCCAAACGAAAGGTAACAGCAGATGTTATTTTTTTGGTACATTTAATACAACATCTGAAAAACAGAGCATTTCTGGAAATGCCAGATTTTTCTAAAAAAACCCCCAAAATCCAAAACAAACTATACAAAGGAAAGGATTAACAAATTAAACCTACAATGAGCAGCTGCAAAAGGCCTGCCACCTCCCTTGGAACAACAGCACTTTGATTCATAACCCAATACCATGACATCACTGTCTTATGAAGACAGCTTTTGGAAAAAGAGGAAAAAAGGGAGAAAAAAAAAATCAGAAGTTTCAGACTCTCAATCTCTCACCTTCACGTATGTGAGCAAAAACTTCCAGCCTGTAACGGCTCCCTTCTTAATTCATGCTTCAAATACAATGTACTAGAGAAATACTTTAACCTAAAGTACCAGAGGTAAAAGTTACATTAGCCAAGATAGTTACGTGGCTCAGCTTACCCCACTGAAAAGGGTTAAGCTGGCAGTGCTAGAGTAGCTCCTTCCAAAGCAACTCACACAGCCCTGAACTGTGCAGTGTGCATTCTGTAGCCACACAAAAGCCATGCAAATTCTCCTGTCAGGAGCATTGCAGTTCTGTACCGAACCAGCAGCCCTTGGCTTAACCAGTAAGGCAGCTGCCCTTCAGTGGAGATGGGTTACACAGTGCAGTGGTTAAAAGCAAAAAAATCAGCCTACACCTGTGTTTCCACAATCACAACTGACTGTCACAGCAAGCATGAGGATTTTTTAGGACAGCAGCACTGTGTGAGCTCCAAACAATACAGTGCTATTTTCAATCCTCTTCAGAGAACAGTGAGGAAGAGAGAGCAAGGAGGTGTTTTGAGTGGGGAGGACAGACACAAAACTAGTTTATTGACCTATCTGCATTTCAGCTGTTGTTAATAACAGCTAATGCTTCATATCATTCACTGAAAGATGTATCAGAAGTAAGGAAGATGAGCTCCAAGCGTATTCCAAAAAGTCTCTGTAATTCTGGCTTCTGAATATCAATTTATCAAGTTATAAGAACTAAGAGTTCTTCTTTCCAAGATGCCCAGGGAAGAAGGAAGATAATCAAAGTTTATTACTTTCTCCTTCAGTGACCAGTTCAATATCGCATTAAACATTTGTGGTGACCCCTACTGGTACATACATACTGATCTAAGTCCAAAGATTCAAACCTGCTCAGGCATTCATGGCAACAGGCCTTCCACTCAACGACTGAATTTCACAGGTTTTAATAAAAAGCACAAACACAGCTAACATGTCAAGTTAAATAACGTTCTTTTCCTCTCACTCCATTACACATATTCCACTATTGTATTTCACAATGGGCTCCAACTAATTGCCTCCTACTTCATCCTGCCCACAAGTTCTTGCCTTCTCTTTTGTACTGGATCTGATGGAAAACCAAAAACTATTACCTGCTACACCACATGAACAATGTAAGTGAAGGCAGAAAAGAGTGACCGGCAGAGAGGGAAGGCAGCTTTCCCCTTCCTTAGATACACCCACCCACCAAATTCACTATCACGGTAAGGTCTTGCAGAAAACACCAGACAGGAAATACTAGCAAAAAACCCCACAACCCCCAAACATGCAATTTTGTCCTTATTGTCTATCTGGATATTCTGTTGTTAAAGTCAGGGAAGGAATAAGAAAAGCAGATAAGGAAGATAATATTTAGGCCACTTTCCTGGCTAATTGTGTTCTCTAATGACAACCATCACAGCAGTAGGAGTTCCCTTTCCCAGTCTACAGTTACTTGTGTGGCGTGTCTGATTCAAGACTCTTTGCAAACTGCCAAGCAGAGGGCATGCTCAGTAAATAGAGATACAAACAGACTGTATTTACTTGTGTCAGAAGTTTATCAGAACAGTTGAAGAACCACATTCTAAAGAAGATAAGCAGGCAGGCAGAAAGAACATCAGAAAAAAAAAAAAAACAAAACCTAAATTATAATCAAAGCTACCATATTGAGACATACAACAGCAAGTACAATTAACATTTAACTTGTTACTTGAAGTTTATTTGAGAAGTGACTGAATCATTTGTGCCTTGGAGCAAAGAGGTGTTGACACAGATATAGCATTAGCCAATTATTTTGCTTAATAAAAAATACGGTTAAGTCATGAATTTGTCACCTGTGACAGCGTTTGGTCCATTGAAATGAACCCTTCAAGATAAGCAAGTGGTTAAAAAGAAGAAAACTCTGCTTGTAATAGTACTGAAAGTAATGTACATATTGGATATGGTCTTTCTCAGAGTTCTCTTTAGCGTTAGGAAAGATCAGACGTCTAGAGGATAACACCCAGCCTAAGGCTCAGTCCCTGCCTTTCTCTCCACTAATCACAGAAGCGGCCCAACACAACGAACCTCCTGCACTAAGGTTAGCCTCTGTAAATGTCCTTCCCTCTCATAAAGCAGTTTCTTCCAGTGGCCAGCATTAAGCCAAACTCTAAAAGGGAAGCTATTAAACCAACCAACCTCCCCCCCCCCCCCCCCCCCCCAAAATAAACAAAAGAATCAATTCAATGGACTAAGAGAATTCTGGTAGCTAAAAGGCATTAGGCACAGCACCTAACGGCACTCTGACTTCATAGGATTACTCAAACTCCTCAGTTCCCTTACTGTGAAGGAACTTGGTAGCACCTTTTCTGTTCCTCTGCTTTGTTCTCTTGGCTTCTAAGTGCATCCAATCGCCCTTCCGCACTTCTCCTGTATTCTTCTCTCTGTCCTTTCTCACACATCTCCCTTTGCTTTAATAAACTAGCAAACAGTAAATCTGTCAGGTGTTCTCCCTTCCCCACCCACTCCACCCCCAACACAAAAAAATACAGTTGGCAATCAACTTCCAAGCATGAGGGAAGTGCAAAATGTGTAGATGAAGGCAATGGCTATCAAGCATGCATAATTCATCGGACCTACGGCTGCCTCTGTAGAGAATGGAAATAAATTCTTTCTTCTAGCACACCACACTGGAAGAAAAGATGAGATCCACAGAACACACAAAAGATCAATACAGCACCTTTAACAAAGCCAAAGGTAACGAGGGGAAGAAAAAAAAAAAAACTACTGGAGAAAAAAATCATTATCTATTACCTGGAACTGCACAGACTAACCCTAAAATGATTTTAGATTCAGATATTTTTATGTTTCGTTCAACAGCTCCTAAAAAGCGCTCAAACCCCAGAAATTCCTACTGGTCTTAAGAAGAGTAGCTAGATTATGATTTCTGAGGAACCTGAACCTTTGTTCAACTGCACAGCAAAGGTATCTGAAGAAATTGGAACAATGTCTTAATTCTGTTTTATCATTTGTCTCTATTTTCTTGCCAACTTGAATTAGAAGAAAGAGTTTTCAGTCTCAAATTGCAGTTCATGGATGAAAGTAAGTTTTTACTAGAATTAAAAGGCATTCCGCATAGCACATCTTTGTTTTTAAAGCAAGTGGTTACTCATGGTGACTTCAAACTCCCTTCATTCACGTTAAGTGGCTGCTTTTTTCTTCAAGGCCACTATTGTGTCATAACTCAACTACTTATAAAACACTTGTGTATCTCCATACAACAAGCACGAAAGAAATTATCCATTTTTGCTACAAACACTCCTCTAAACCCACAAAACCAACTTTTTCTGGTTTTCTTCGCTTTTGCACCTACTTATGAAACTGCCACCTGATATCAGCACTAGAAATAGATGCCTAGAATAGCAATGCAGCTTTTTAAAGAAATCCAAAACAACAAAAACACTATCATTTGACCATGTACGTATTGTTCAAGTGAAACCAAAGAGGTCACGCATATTTTTAAACTTCCCATACAGCACGCTACACAAAAGAAAAAAAAAAATAGGAATCAGGACAGCACAATGCTTGCATAACCAGAAAGTCCTCAGTCTTGCTGCAGGAAGGCTCAACATCACCCACACCAACCCTGCCCCCAGAGGGATCCTTATACATAGGATTAACTTCTACAGTCACGCTAAGACAGAAAAAGCTCCCTATTCACAACTAGAAAGTTAAACAAGAAAAATACAAAGTGTAAGTACAGGTATAGACCAGATTCCTCCCAAGCATCTCACAATTTCAGAGTTACTCAACCACAACAATTAAGAATGCCTTGAGTGCGCTGTACCTGAGCAAACTCTGTTCCAGTGCACTACATTACCGACACTGCAGCCTCAGCTGAATGTAACCCAGTCCTGGCAGCTTTGAAGCTTTTTCTGCCTTTCCCTCTAATGCTTCCCTCCCGTGGAGCCTGTGGGCTTGGAGAAGCAAGTCACTCCTCTAGTCAGAGGTACACAGCTGGCTTGCAGAGATCAGGCAAGCCCCTGATGACAACTTGTCCCCAGAAGCCTAGCTCTAAACATTTTCTATTCAGCTTTTAACTTAGAAATGAAATAGGAAACCCCAAACCAGAAATCTGCAGAATCAATCCATAGCGAGATATTCACCATCATAGATAAAAGCAAAACAGGCAGACTTGGTGCCAGAAAAAGCAACCTTAATGCTATTAGCTACTTCCATCAATCCCCCCGTGGAAGCCCATACATAAGGTCAGTGGCAAGCTCTGCCTAGCTCAGTACCATTTCACAGCTGCCATATGCCAGCAGAGTCTGCATCCTTGTTGATTATAGCAGGGCAGCAGCGCCCCTTCCCCTGACCCAGTCCCCGCTAACCCTGTTAGGTTTGGTCAGATGTAGATCCAGCTGTTTGTAACTACCAGTACACGCAGGCACGAGCTGTTCTTGACCAAAGCAGTTCTGGTTTTCACTGGCTATCAAACTGCGTGCAGTCAGAACCCTGCTTCTAGCAAAACAAGCTCCTTAAGAGTAAAAATCCAAATCAACTGTTCAGAACTTTAACGCCTCATAGGGGAAATGAGGACCCTAAATTGTGCAAATTCCTCGTATTCTGCCCACTTTGCTCACTCAGCACCGTCCATACTGAACTCCCATCACCACTGTCAAGGCAACGAGGACTCGACCTTCTCGCCCTCCGCAAGATCTTCCCTCGGATACTCTGCTGAAGCCGCACTCCGGAGTTTTAAGCTTCCACTATGAAAAACCTCAACCTGCGGCGGCCACTTTCCCCCGACTCCCGAGGATGCTGCCCGAAGAGAGGCAGTGCTTGCGCGGGACACGGCTACTGAGCCCGCTCGCCACAACTCAGCGCCGCGCGGCCCCGGGCCGTGCCCGTGCCCCCGCCGCCTGCTGCCCGCGGTGACTCTGCCCCGCCACCTGGTGGCCGCTGCCAGCGCCAGGCCGCGCTGCCCGCCGCCGGCGCCGCCGCCCGCCCCCCCCCCCCCCCCCCCCGCCCCCCTCCCGAACCGGGCAGGGGCGGCCGCCCCCCACCCTTCCGTAGCGGTGCAGGTTTTGCGGCGGCGGGGGGGAATGAGAGGGACACGCAGCCCGCCCGGAGCCGCGGGGAGAGCCCGGCCCGCCCGCGCCCCGCCGCGGCCGCTAGGGAGCGCTGTGGGGCCGGCAGCGCGGCAGGGTCCGGCCGCTCGGCTCGGCGCGCCCGGCGCCCCCACAGCCCCCACCCCCCCGCGGAGAGACCCTCTGCGGGGACCTCCGGGCTCCGAGCCGCTCGGACCGCCGCTGAAAAACCTGCTGGGAAAAAAACAAACAAACTAACCAACCCTAAACGTGAGATGCGCCAATAAAAGGGGAAGCAGCGGCTCAGGCCCTCCGTCGTTCCTCCAGAAAACAGATTCGTGCCCCTGAAAACAGCCCGAAAACCGCGGCACAAGGGGCCGGCTTCGCCCGCCGTTACAGAGATGGTGGCTACGGGTACAGACACACGAGTACGCCGTTCCTGCACTGAGGCTGGCTGTAACCGGACAGCACTGGGAAGCGCCGCACACAAAGGCCGGCTCGCAGCGAGAGGCGGGCAGCCGGGCCCAGCCCCGAGATGGGACACCGGGACCGTGGGCACATCTGTCCCCAGCTGTGCGCATCCCCCCAGGCCCGGGCCGCGCACCTCCTACCTGCTTTTATATCCTCCCCTAGTAATCTTCTCTTACTGCGGAGTCAAGGCATGAAGAACGTGCCGAGGGGGAGCCCACGGGGACCGGCTCCTAGAGAGAAGCTGAGACCGCAGACCTCCGCCTTGGGCCGCTCCCAGCCCCACCGACTGCCCTGAGAAAGGGGGTGCCCCCGGGATGCAGCACCAGCCCTGCCAGCCGGCCCCTTCCCCAAGGCATCCATCAGTCACTTACTACACTTTCAGGTCGAAGAAGAGCTCAGGGCCAAACCCGGTATCGGTTTTCCCTCCGAGTAAAATTTTTAAAGGCAGGAGCAGCCCAGACACATCGCCCCCCACCCCGCGCTCCAGCTACAGGCAGCCAGCCGGGCTTTGACCGCTGGAGCCCGCTACTGAACGGGGTACGGAGAGACGGTGACCTGCAGCAGGCTCCCGGCACACCAGGTTTTTCTCGGGACAGTGAACCTCCAGGACGCCGCAGCACAGACTGCAGCACACCCCGCTTGCCAGCTCAAGTCAAGCTACAACAACACCCGCCCTCCCCTCGGTCCTCTCTCACCAGCAACAAAGCCACAGGCAAGGGTAGCAAGTTACGGGTGTCACACCAGAACATCCACGCTGGATGAGAAAGGAAAAAAAGCATTTCGGTTTATGGAGGCATAATGTCTAAGAGACACTTCCCCCCCTCCCCCTTCCAAAACACCAAATTGACATTATTATTTAAAAATCCTTCATCTTTCCCCACTGTAAAGCCAATGTCACTTCTCAGATCAAAGTAATCCTTGCATTAATTGGATTGCTAGATTCCCTCCGGTGTCTTCCTGAAAACTTCCTTAAACTTACTACTTTCCACTGCTGGGTGGTCATTAGATTACCCACAACACACACAGGCCCACAGCCTTGGAGCTTTATTGAGAAGAGAACCTCACCCTTTGTGCCAGCCTAGCAGCATATGACAGGGGAAAAAAATACTCCGAAAAGTTGGTCTAGCCAAAGATGCCAAAGGGTCATTGAACTCTCCCCCGCAACCCAGTCTAGCTTTGCTCACTGGCAGTTACCTCTGAGCAAATACTAGAGGAGCAAGAGGCTGTGCACTTGAACCCTGCCACTATTCCCAGGGATACTACAAGGAAGGAGTGGGTCCTTGCTGAGTCTTGCTTAAGAAAATAACACGTGTGTGTATGCATGTGCATTCATAGACACACCTGTGAGGCTGGTATGTCAGAACACACTGATTTTAGAGAGCCTTAATCTCCAAGACTTTTTACTGCTAGAATATACTTTTAAAAATCAGATCTTGTCTTTTTTTTAAAAAAAGTCTCTTCATGAAAAATGGGATGCGGGAAAAAAAAAAAGTACTCCACAGTGCATCATTTTCAGTACTGGTACGTAATTCCGTGTTTTTCCTTTCTATGAACATCCAAACACTTGAAGGTATTGGCTTTTGGTTTTTTCCTTCCTTGTTTTTTTCTGTCTGTTTATTTTAACAGAGCATCAGCCAACATGGCAAAGACTTGTTCTTCAACTGCCAAAAGCATCACTAGTATAAAAGTGATGTCGACACTGTTTTGTTAGTAATGTTGGCCTTCCCTCTGAAGAGGCAGAACATACACATTGCCAGGTCAAGCATTAATGGAAACTATTGTTAGTTTACTTAGCCCGGCAGCATGAAAGCTTGTAAAACAAGACAACATCATCAAAAAAGATCTGGGATCACCTCAAACAATCACTCCAACTCACTTCTCCTGAAGATCCATATGCTCAGAAATCCAAGTGACTGAAGACATGGCAGAGGTAATCACAAAAAAGGGATGGGATTAAACCTTGCCTTCTTTGTGCTCCTCCACCTCACCCTCCCCTTTGCTGTGCACTGGAACATGGTATTTTGCAGAAAAAGATGTGCCTGCAAGATTGTGAACTCAATGAAAAACAGGCATTTTATGCAGTCTACACGTCCAAATTTAACAATGAATCAACTGTCATAACAGGATTTGACACAAGTCTGAGTCTTTTGTTACTGTGCCAAGCTAGAGTTTTGCCTACTACTGTAGTTTCAATACTGCACGTAGACTCCATGAGTTTGCTGATCAAAACCATATTTATATTTTTAATTATCAATGCAATGTTTTATTCAATTATTTCAGTGAATTGCCTTAGTCTTCCTGGTTACTTTAAGGAGATGAGTTCTTTCTACTGTCTACTTTGCATGAAATTATGAGAAAATTCTCTGAAAACTGACCTTGATCAGGATGCACAGGAAGAATACTGCCCAGCAAGTATCCTTAACGGGCCTACTATCTTTTGTCATGAGTTCTACAAGTTAGAGAACTGAAAGTTTATACCTTCAAAGTATGGGAACAAGTAATTACACGGCAGGCCCAATAAAAAGGAAAAAGCAATCAAGAAAAGTAGCTAAAATGGAAGCCTTCGAAACCACTTAGTGAGGTATAACACAGATGTTACCAACCACAGAGAATAATAGAAAAAATTAGATCGGAAGGCTTCTTTGGCTTTCACCTAGACCAACCTCACCATAAGTGACGGCTAGCTTCAAAATTTTATCAGGTTGCCTTCTAAAGGAAATGAACAAGAATAGACAGAGCTCAAAGTTCGTGAACACTACTACCCTGACAGACTACCACAAGTTGGTAGGTGCCATCTGAAAGACTCAGCCTTAGGGATGCTAAAGAGCAGTAAACAAAAAACATGCAGTCTTCATATGAATCTTGCAATTCAGATCAAGCAAAGGACAGCATTTGTGATCCCCCACCCCCAACTACAACAGAACAAGTTACTTTCTGAAACAGCAGAAAGGAAAAGAATAGAGCATCAGAAGAACCATCAATCAGTTCCCAAAATATTACAGCTCTAGGATGAGAACCAGGAAAAACTGTCTGGCTCATCTAAAGTACCATTCCAAAAGTACAGCAGGCAACTCCTCAGAACATACCTTATATTAAGCTGTATTTTAAAAATTACTTCAGCTATTTGGCTTCTGCACTCCTGGTTTGAGGCCAAACCAGAATCTCAGCTCTCCAACAGCAGTAGCCTTTAGTATGTCACACGCATTTTCTTGCAATATTTTAAGCTAAGAAATCACACTAGCCTGAAAAATAAGTATAAAAGTATAAATTGGCTCTTCTTCCTCATGGATGTTTTAAAAGAAAAAAAGTCACATTCCCTCAGTCTTCTGCTGGTAGGCTAAACAAGGCAGCATCTGATAAGAGCAAGAAACTCAGTACATGAAACCTTTTCAGAAATGCCTAGAGGGGGAGGGGAGGGAGGGGGAAGTATACAAGTGGCAGTGAAAGGAGGACCAAATAGGTCAGTCAACACAGAAGACAACTGGTTTATAGCACTGTCCCAGATGAAGCCCTGATTGCTTGCCTTGCAAATGTAAATACAACTAAGTTCTAGCTCCAAAGCACCCAAAAACCTCAAGAACTCAAGAGAGTGTAACTGTACCACCAGATCATGCTAGTAAGATCCAATTACATACTTAAAAACAACGGTCACAAACAATTATGTTGTAATTAGGTATGATGTCACAATCCAGAATGCAGACAGCATTGAAAGAAGGCTATATTCAAACTGGCAAGAGAGATCTTATCTATAAAACAGCCTTAAGAGACTCATCCAAAACGTTAATGTTAATGCTCTGAAGATTTCAGACTAAGTAGAATCCATCATAAAAATGCCAAGTCTATTTAACAGGAAGCTATAGGTAGTATTAAAAAAAGGCAGGCAAAAATTAGGATATTTTCATCTTAATTTTACGTTAAAAACCTGCCTATTAATCTGCATGAGTTTTATATGCTTCGGTGCTGTCCAAATATATGAATGTTCACTCAAAATGACCACTTCTACAAAGTTCAACACCTGCATATCCTGGGACTATTTCCTTCATAGTGTATCACTCTGAACCACTGTTTCAGTCCAAATGTTTAGATGAATGCTGCCCGAATTAAACCGCTATTAACAGTTCATTGAAGTGCACAGATATGTATTTGATTCGTAACTCAGTGGGTACTGCTCTCTACAGTCACTTCTGGAACTCAAAAGCAAAATAAAGCAGAAAATGAGAACAGAAACACTGAGATTAAGAGATGTAAAAATGAATGCTGCCAACACCTATAGTTCTGTGAAAAAAAATAAAGGAGGGTATGTGAAGCATTAAAACTATGTAAATGAACCGGAGACATATCTTAACCTTGTATCATCCTATTTAACATCATTCTTAAAATGTCTGTGTTACACAACTAAAATTTAAAGTATTTTTGAAGTCTATTAAGACCCAGTTACTTTGAATCCCAAGCACTCCTGCCTGCACTGGCTGCCAATAGTAACCACATACTTCAGCAAATGCACTCCTATAGCTTCTAGGAGTTAAAAACTGACATTTCTACTGTTTCAAAAACTTGACAGTCAAAGTTATAACGGAATTTTCCTTTTTTATGCTAGAAGTTGCAATCCAGACTGAGCTCTAACAGCAAGGTTAGAGACATGCTAGAAATGTTTGCAATACATGTTTGCTGAAGTTAAGAATAGCCCAAAGATAAGCAGTTGCCTAAACTTGGCAGTTACAAACTGGGTCTCTATACAGGCACAAAACATTCTTCTGATGCTCAGACTCATTTGTTCTCAAACACTGACTGTCCCGGCTCCAAAGCCATACAGAAGTTTAATGAGGTGACAATCCCCTGCTGTCAGAAAAGTTTTGAGATTCAGGTCACAGCAAAAAAAAAAAACCCAAAACAAAACACTATGGGTAATTTAACACAACAGGAACTCACCGAAGAGAATTAGATAATACGTGCTAGGAGTTGAGTTTTTCCCATCATCAAGATAAAAATCCTATTTTTTTTTCCCAACATTGAAGGAGAAGGCTCACACTTGGTATCAGAAAAATGTGTGCATATTTGATCCTTGAGTCTTGGAAGGTTTTAAAGAAACCTCTGATAAACTCATTCTTTTCAGGGGAGTCACCATTCACAATCACTTTGCCAAAGCTCTCAGAAGCTTCAAACATCTTAAGATGGTCTTACCTTTATATGCACCCATACTAAAACTAAACTTCAAGAGGTAGGTTAGCAGGGAAAGAGGAGGTGCAGCAAGACATATAATGTCATCTCTGGCAATTGAGTAACTCTGTCTCTCATCAGCAAGAGTGCCATATTGAATCTTTCTTCATTAACACATAGAATTTCCCATAGCATTTGTGGGAAATATTGATTTTGCAGATTTAGCATTATTTGATCTCACATGCCATCTATACCATCTCTCCTGAAGCTGCTGTAATTCTATTGTTACTGGAAAAATAACTTAAGTCATGGCAGCAATAAAAGAATTCCCTCACCCATAAAAGACATCCATTTTGTCTACAGTGGAACACCTTATTTTACAATTCACTTTCAAACATAAAGTATACTTAAGGCCTTGTTTGTACCAGTAAAGCCCATCAGACTCATTATTTCTATTTAAAATTTAATGTAAGAATGTTCATAAACACAGTGAATAAAGACTCACTAACAGTAATTTAAAAGTAATCGTACCTGCCTGCTCTGCATTAAATTTATCACCAGTTAGCATAACATGTAAGAGTCCATTAAGTTCAAATGCTTCATGTTAGCTGCACTGAACTGTTTTTCAACTGATCTGTAATTAAACAGGACTTTTCTGTAGAACTGGTGACCGGTTTCTGAAAGCAGACCATGCACAACAGGACAGGTTCTTCACCTAAATCAGACAGTAACAGTCTTTCACCTTCTTCCCTTTTTTCATAGATTCTTACTAGGGAGTACCCAGGTTTCCATTAATTTTAAAAGCAAAACCAGAAACAATGGCATTTTCATCTCTGAAAATACAAGAGGGTTCTATTTTCAGCAAAATAGCGCTGCATTTCACATCAGTATGCAAGACCATTACACTGTTATTACATTTCACAATCATTAAGAAAAGGAACTTCCAGATTAACAAAGGGCAGACAACAATCTGGATATTTCCTCACCACATGTAATAGACAAAAATTAAATTACTACAATTTAGACTCAAGCTTTACCTCAGTAACTGTATCTCCCTGTCTGCACACAGAAGACAACTTTTCATTCCATTGAAAGCTAAATCTGAGATGCAGTGATTTTAAAGAAAGTTACTCTAGTGATGGATACTACCACTATAAATAAATACTGGAAATTAAAATGTTGAATAAATTATTAAGCTAAATGAAAGACCTGTTTTCTTCCTCAAATTGACACTAGCCCTAATCAACAGTATGATCCTCAAATATTAGTTAATAAAAATGCCAACAGAAAACATGAGAATTAAGAAAAAAGTTAGTAAACTCGGAAAGGCAGACCTATATTCAACACATTCAAAAACAAAGGAAAGCATCAACACAAGATAGTTAGAATTATGTATACAGCATAAAGCATCTAAAAGATTTTTATTCCTTTCTCACCCTAAAGAACACAGAAAAGACAACTCATTCAGCTTCTCCTCCCCCCCCCCCCCCCCCCAGTATCATGGGATACAAGTTTCATGTTTTCATCTAGATAATTACTACTTTTGTTTTCTGTGAATTACAGTGTCACCCATTTCCAACTGAAACAAAGGCATTTATTAACTTAAGCAAGAAGGATCTGGGCTTCAAGTCATTAAGTATTTCAGAAATATAGGTTAGCCTATCTATAATTAGCATTCCTGATGATTTAAACATGGTTTGATGATTACTAAATTCATCATCTTTAAATAAACACTTCTGACTCAGCATGAGCAGAATAGAGACATTTTCATCAACTAATTTAGCTTAAGACTTTTTGGCAAGCAAGACTAGGAAAGAACCGATAGCTTTTATAAGATCAGTGAAGGCAGGAATAGGCATGCAAGTATGTTAACAAGTAAAAGGGAAAATATTATCATGAAACTGAATCCAGAATCATTGCAGACAATTGTTCCCATACTCCAGTGTTTTGCATTTTGAAGTGAGTAATCAGTAAGCAGACACTACATAGACAAAAAACATCCTTATCTAAGAATTCAGGTAAGGGAGCTACCCTTTTTTTATTATGATTAAATACTAACATGCTTTAGAAGTCAAGTTGTATCTTGTAGAAGCTAACAATATAAAATGGAAAACATTTATTTCAGTACTTAGTGGTCAAAGAGGATGAAGCTAATGACTTAAATCAAAGATTTAATCCTATAATGGAGCCACAGTGTTCAATTGCCAACAATGAGTAGGAGTAGGAGTCATCTCAGCAAGTCACCTGCTAAGCAAGCCAGGAAACAATACAAAAATAAAAAAGCACCATGTATCCACAGTGGAAGAATGTACAAAGACTGAAAGGGCACGTGCCCACTAAAATCCTCAGCAAACAAAACCTGAAATTGGGTACCAGATTTATTTCGTTAGTTCATTGTTATCCAGAACTGAGACCTTCCCACAGCTTTCAAAGATCTGACCCATATTCAAAGGCCAGATCCAGAACTTTACACGTCACCTGAACTACAAAATCTTGTTTCCAATACATTGGTGTCACACAAGGCTGACTCAATCTTTTTTCTGAACACTCACAAAAAGCTTTTTTCCAAGGTTCATCTAATCCTTAGCAGTGGTTTATTGATAATACATACACCCCCCCATAATTGCACTAGAACACAATTTTGCATATCATGTCTTAAAGTCTGTTTTGTCTACAGACTCCTTGGAAACCTGGTTTGCATAACACATTCTTTCCAGAAGACTCCTCTGCTGAAATTACTATCTGGGTTTTTTCTTTTATTAAATATGAGGCAGTTAGTTCTCTGTAGTTTCAAAAACTCAGTCTAAATCTTTATCTTAAATTCAGCAAAGGACTCTTCCTTCCATCTTCATGAGGCAAGCATTCCACCCTACAGATTGTACTTGAAATCAGTTCTTTCCAGATTCAGTAACTCTCTCAGCTTTTATATATTGCATTGACTTATTTGTTCCACATTGCACATTAAGATATCAGAGACCTTTAACTCTCCTTTCTAGTGTGTTACATCAGTCTTCAGCTACTAGGCTACATACCGTTCCTTAAAATAGCATAAGCCATTCAGATTTTTTAGCAGTACGTACACATGAAGCAAATTTCCTCATTTTCCCCCTACATCAGTTGCTTTAAAATAGAGGAGACCTTAGAATGATGCTGAGTGTCTAATGTGAGCTCCTCCAGAGGTCTGACCATATTTTAGAAATTGAAAAAGGTCTATCTATACTGGGTACAAGGATATGGCTGAGTCCAACAGGAACCTATTTACACAGTGCCTCTGACATTTTGAAACAGCCTTGCAGCAAAATATCTGGGGCTCCACAGAGCACAACAGCACCAAACATTTATTCACATGCTTACTGCAAGTAGTTTTCCCACTTTCCCTGTGAGCTTGCTTTTTTTTTTTTTTTTTTTTTTTGGTCTGGTGGTTATTCCCCCCACTCAAAAAGGTAGCTGAGAGAATTCACTAAATTTCTTTAAAACTCACTAATTTCTTTAAAAGCTGTCAACTTACATAACATTTGACAAAGTACTACAGAACAGTTTAAGCATCTAGAAGGTTTTATGAATGATGGCTTTTGTTCATCTGAAGTTTTTACATCATTATGCAGAAACTTATTACAGGTTTAATACAATTCGCAACCTCCACTATATCAAAATAGAGGGCTATCCCACTTAATTACATGCTGTTTGTGGTTTTTTTCTCTAGGGGATGCATGGGGGGAGAAGGCTTCAAGGTCAAATTCAGGACCCTGAATTTTGCCTAAGTAGTCTAAAAACAAAGTATAAGAATAATAATAAAGAAATTGCAATATGCTACCAGAAAGATTTCATTAACAGTCTGAAAATTCACTTAGTAGAAGTCTAGCTGGGGAACAACGCTGTCAAACACCATACGCCCACTTAAAGTTGTATTTTAAACAAAATTTTAAGTTCCAAATTACATATGTTCAAGGTTATAAATGATGTAACCTTGGACTTCTGACTTTCTGTAAATCTTTAAAGTAATTTTCCATTATTCCTTACACTATTAAGTTTCTCATGCTTTTCATCAGCACAGTACATCTGAAAACCAGAATCAATTATCTCCTATAGTAAATGATCTCTAGATGTTCAGTTTGAGCTTTAATAAGGAGAGATTTTTTCAGAGACTCAGCATCTATTCTCAGACCCACCTCCCTTTACTAATAGCTGCCAAATCCATCAGCCCAACAGAAGCAACACAACCCGAACTCCCTGCCCCAAGGTCCAGCCCAGCAGCAAGGCTGAGCATGCAGTCCCTATAGGCACACACGTAAAAACACATGCACAGCGCACACATACACGGCTGGCCACACAAGTCAACACAAACTCAGCAGTTAGGTAAACACAAGCAGCACCAACAACCTCCTTCTGCTTCTCTCTGATCAGGGTGAAAATCCATTAGGAGAATACGTACAGATGTGCACACACAGAGAATATGGATACCGCTGTAACTGGCCTTGGGCTCGCTCTGAAGTCTCCCCAGCAGCTGTTCCCAGACTCTAGGTCTGCCCAGCTGCCACCACATGGCACACAAGCCCCTGTGGCCACACTCCAGCTGCTAGCACTCAGACCCCCTTGCAAACACATAAACACATCCACTACAGATCCCTCTAGGATCTGGCCTTGGACTCTTGGTCTACACAGCAGCTGGTTGCCAGAGCTTCTCGCCCCTGGTTAATTACTTCATGCACAGATACACACACAAACAGGGGTCTCAGCCAGACCCCAGAGTCTCCCCAGCAGCTGGCCTGGACTCTTAGGCTCCTCCAGCAGCCAACCTCTCTAGCTGTCGCATACAGATGCACATGTGTTTTGCCTGGGCTTTACAGCCACACTCAAGTCTCTTTTCCTACTCCCTGGTTCATCCTGCTTCACAGACCCTAGTGATCAACACCAATGCATGCACCCTCAGTTGACTCAGCCACGTGAGCCCTTGTCATCCATGGCATCTGACTCTAGCTGCTGGGACGGAGACCCCTGTAGACACACACGATGGGTAGCCTCTATTTCTGTTTTCTTGGGTAACAGTTTAATGAGACAGGCCTGGCAGACTGCACCGAGGAGGACAGGACATGGCCAAATATACTGTCCAGCCACCTGCTTACAGGCAACCAGCCCACTTTAGCCCTCTGTCCCTCTATTTTCCCCACAGTTGTTCCTTCCCCCAAAATCACCCTGATCCCTCCCTTTCCCCAACCTTGGTCCCTCCCCTAAGCATCCCATGCTGCCATGTGCAATCCCAACATGTTCTTCCCTGCAGCCCATAGTAAGTCCTACAGTGACTCTAACCCCTCTTCCCAATCTGCAAGCTGACCGCACATTGCCTCTCCATTTACTCATCAATTATCTGTCACCCAGGTCCCTGGGGGCTGATGATCTCCAGTGACAGACCTGGCAGGAGCCAGGTCAGGGGGCTTGTTTCTCTGACAAGGTTACCAGGGTTCCCCAGTTTGCCGCTCTGCCTGAAGGCTTCACTGTGTGCACAGAAACGAGCCTTTTAATCACATAACCTATTACCCTTAGTATTTCCAGACTGAACATCCAAAGCCATTCCAAGAGTATTTATCAAAGCCACGAAAATAACATTTCAAAGTTCAAAGCCAATGTGTTTGGAAAATCATCATGTTCACCACTTGTTTTAAGTTGTGGGGTTTTAGATTAAAAAACACAAGCACATCATTTATCAGATCTACTCACTCAAAGTTGTTGCTCTTAAGTGTCAGGTGCTTGCTCATGTGTAATCCTAATAAATGTTTTCCAACAGTTATCAGGACACTTAAGTAATACAAAAAGCACCACATACCTTGTTGACCATATCATATTGTATTTGCTTTATAAACACTCATGACTGTTAATGTTATTGCTAGGCAACTGGACTATCTACCATACAGTATCTGCATAGCACTGTCTGTTAGCAAACAATTGATTTTGAAGTCTTTTAGTTCACAACTCACAGAATACACACCTAACACTGAACAGATTTTTTTTTTTTAAACCTTTGATAAATTATCCAAATCATTGGGTGACAAAAAACTCACTCACCACTAACACTTAGATTGGAACTGTAAAGAGATTGTAAAAATATGGGAGGTTTGGGTTGTATGGGGGATAACAAAAAAGCTGAAGTTCTAATTATACAGCAGTTCTGCAAGGTAGAGGCAACAAAACTAAAGACGTTATCTGGAATTTGTGAAGTACCATTTTATGCCTAGAAGGTGAGGGAACTTGTCTTTCCTTACCTAGCTGCTACAGCAGCTGCAAAGATGCAAATCTGTTCATGCACAGAGGAAAAATAATTAGTCTGAAAATTCAAAAGGAACAAAGAGGAACTAGGGCTGTGTTTCTTACGTTACAAACTGAAAAACTGCCCCCTTCCATTGCCTCCCACATACTATCTTTTCAGTAACCCTAACTATGCCCTTCTCTACCAATACATGGTGCCATAGCTCTTTCAGATCCCTCTTCATTTCCATGTTCTTTAAAAAGCAAAGGTTTATTTTATCCGCATTAAAACCTCAGTGTTTCCAACTTATTTCATACTAATGGCACAATTTACAATCTGACAAAACAGCGACTATTACTGAATTAAACTGTAATGCCCCCTCCCTGAGTTTCACTGTTGTAGTTGGTTTATAGCTTTTGGTAGCAGGGGGTCTACAGGGGTGGCTTCTGTAAGAAGATGCCAGAAGCTTCCCCCTTGTCTAATGGAGTCAATGCCAGCTGGCTCCAAGACAGACCCACCGCTGGCCAAGGCTGAGCTAATCATCAACAGTGGTAGCACCTCTGTGATAGCATATTAACAAGGTGGAAAAAAAAAATCTGCACCAGCTGAGAAGAGGTGAGGCTACGTGAGAGAAAGAGCCCTGAAGACACCAAGGTCAGCGCAGAAGGAGGGGCAGGAGGTGCTCCAGGAGCCAGAGCAGAAGTTCCCCTGCAGCCTGTACTGATGACCATGGTGATGGAGGCTGTCCCCTTCAGCCCGGGGAGGACCCCACACCAGAGCAGACGGATGGCCAAAGGAGGCTGCCACCCCATGGGAAGCTTACACTGGAGCAGAGGAAGAGTGTGAGGAGGAGGGAGCTGCAGAAATAACGTGTGATTAACTGAACTGTAACCCCTATTCCCCTATGCTGCTTGCGGGGAGAAGGTAGAGAAATGGGGGAATAAAGTTAAGGCTGGGAAGAAGGGGGGGAAGTGTGGGTTTTTTTTTCTGATGGTAATAAAATTAAACTAATTTCCCCAAGTTGAGTCTGTTTTACCCCTGACTGATCTCTCCCTGCCCTCACCTCGACCCACCAGCCTTCTTGTTGCATTTTCTCTCCCCTGCCAGCTGAGGAGGGGAGTGACAGAGCCACTTTGGTGGGCACCTGGCACCCAGCCAGGGTCAACCCACCACAACTGTTAAATGTTGTATTCCCTTGTGCAAACCATTCTACAAAAAAATCATATTCTGAGAGAGCAATAAGCTCAGCCAGACAAGCTGAGTGAGGGCATGCAAAGCAGGGTCTATACAGAGAGCAAGATTTTAACACATGAATTTCAGTGAGAGGCTCTGAAAATCTGATGTAACAAGTTATGCTCTCTGCACTGCAATGGTGCACTGAAACCCTGTCAGTTACTGCTATGGAAAGGTCAAATATACAGTAAGAGTCAGCATATTGTTTTAAATGCCCCATTCTTCCATGCAGAAGCATCATCTCAGTTGAACGGTACAAGCAGCCATGCACCGCCTGAATGGCAGCAGGAGTTGTTCATATATGCCTGTTACTGTCAGGTCAAAACAGTGGGTAATTTTAGAACTACTCCACAAGAGACACGTTTAAAATAGACAGATGAATGATAGGAATTTGGAGTGAGACTACAACAATTCCGATTACCAAGTGTCTAAAATTGAATGCTCTACTAGCTAGACACTAACCCAAATATTAGTTAGGCAGGTTTCCTAATCATGCAGCTTCACAAAAATCTATGGCAACCTATGTGCTTAGGTTATACCAGATATTCCCAACATAAATCACCTTATTTTTTGGTTTGATCATTCCCTCATCATTATTGATTTCTCACCTGTGCTATTATCAGGAAAGCTGTGGCACTGCTGTTAGCAACCTACACTTCAACATGGTCATAAGTGCAAAAAAAAAAATCACACACAAGAGGATATACAAGGGATTTAAGCCGCTTTTGCACAAACAACGACCTGTTGGCACAATTTGTAAAGTTTCTCAGACAGAGTGTTATCTTTTCTGTATTGAACATGAGAGAGAAAGCTTCAGTTTGCTTGTAAAGCCAATTCTACAACAGCTATGGTAGAGGGAGGAATAATTGGCAAGAAGGACATCATAACTTACAAGTGGAAGGGGGTAGCCAAAACAGAATATTGCTACCCTTTTTAAAAGGGAAAAAAAAAATACACTTTCCAAGGTGATGCTCTTAAAATTTTCAAGTATACACCGAACAGCAAGAATTAGAAGTAGACAAGTAAGGCTGAGGAGAAAAGCCACAACCCCCAACTTCTTCAGCCCTACAACGTCTACTTAACTTGCACTGCATTAGTAGTGTTCCCAGTAGAAGTACTAACTTAATCACTTCCTCAGGTTAAATAGTTTTATGAAACAATACACATTTAGTACATATACAATGACAGGACCTAGCATCATACAGACCTGAAGTCTCTGTGGATAATGGACTACACATCAACTCTGTTTTCATGTTAAAGTGTAAGGCATTCTGGAGACTACATCTCTGAATTTTTCCAGGGAGAGTGGGGGGATACAGGAGAAAACTGTACAAGCAGACAGATCCTTTTAAACACATTACTTATGCTCACTCAGATCAGCAGTCATAGGTTTTAAAAATTATCATAAACCCACATTATTTTTCAATATAACAAAGAGAAAGGAAATGTAGCACAACACCATCAGTGTCAATGAAGAACTACTCACTGATATAGCGGGATAATTTTAGTATTACAATGCAATGGTGTTAAGTTTGTACTGGTTTAATTCCGTTACCAAAATAACAAGTTGAACCAAATCTAATGCTAAGTCCTGGCATATCTGATTATGCTAGAACTTGGATATCACAGTGGTAACACCACAGAGGCATAAAAAGAGGTCTTTCAAGCTGTTATCTTTAGATACATGTTACACATGGCCTATAATTCTCAGAAGGAAGTACTACAGAACAAATTGAAAATTTATCCATTTCATTGTTGATCAGAGAAATTTAAAAATCTCTAGTCAAACTGTTACAGCACTCAAGTTAGAAGAAACTACTAACTTAATATCACCAAATATCTGTTGTAGTTACATCAACATTATTTTAACTACTCTTTGTGCAGATTCTCCTTCCATGTAAAATCACAAGTGCAGTATTTAGTTCAAAGTGTATGTATGATAGAAGGAAAATGAGGTTTTCATGGCTCAGCAAAGACCACTTTCTATTCTCACTTACTCTTTCAGTCCTATTTCAAAAGGCAGGACTGAATTACTTCGGTAAATTGTGGTTCCTTTATTGTGACAACTAATCTGCTAAAAACGACTTTTATTTGGTCTACCTAATATCAAAGTAAGCTCTCAAAAAAGGACCAGTAGAAAACAAGGACTCCAGCCTCAGATTTGTGTTAGCACAATAGAAGCTACAGCCAAGCTATGTATGATGTTAAGTCATGAATCTGTACAAGCAGAAAGCACATACTTCTGCACGTGAAGCACCATCTGCAAGCAATAAACTTCTCTATCTCACTCTGGCCTCTGGGAACATGAATAATGGCCTTTCACACAAAAGATACACAGCTGGATAGGGTGCCAAGATAAACCTGGAGTACTTGTGTTTACTGTACAAGTCCTACACAATTCTTAAGTGTTCCCAGGAACAGCCTCTCCTGGAAGCCTGTGTCTTGCTTCTCCCTACACATGCCCCAAACTACACCACTTACTCTGACATGCCGTAAGAAATAGCTTTAGTATAACTCAAAAGTTGTTAATGTGCCCCAGGAAGAGAGGAAAGGAGCCTCCAGATCTCCAGGTGGTATGTTAAAACAGACCCTCTCAAGTGGACTGCTTAATATAGCATGTGCACAAAAAGCACCACCCTATGCATTGTCATCCAAGCAACAGTGATGTCAAACAAGCACATATTTAGAGTCAGAAGGTCCTCTGTAATTCGCAAGGCAAATACAACATCTACCAGAAATACCGACATGCCCTTCAAGGGCACATCAACTCTCAACAGCATAAATCAAAGACAAAGATTCCTAAAAGGTATGATACCACAAACTGATAATAGTGTTAGATAGTACCTGTCTATCCCTAAGGACCACAACATATCTATGAAAATTCAGCAGCCACCTCTCCAGGAAGGCCGCACTGCAGTAACAGGTCCTCTGTTAATGCCATACCCCACAAATGGGAAATTAAAGCAGTATTAATGAATCCTCTTGAGTTCTTACATGAAAGGATTTCATGAAAAATCTTTTTATGGATGGCCTCAGGACTCAAAAGCATCTCTTCAAAATAGAAATCCTATGTTGATGCTCTTGTCAATACAACACAGAAGTAGAAGAGCCACTTCAGCATTCAAATCCACTTCTAAAGCAAAGGATTTCAGTGATTTTTTTCCCTTTGGCCTTGGTCTTACATACTGCTATGGTGGTGACTGAGAAATACTCCAGTCCACCATATCTGAAATTTAGAAAGTGCTGAAAAATTAAGTTGGAGGTAATGAAATAACGTGACATTTCTAGAGGACACGATTCCCACCTTCCTCAAGCCCTAGCCCACTTTATTGTAAGAATCACTGAGCTAACACTCAGGTACCAAGTCACAGCATTGGCAAAGCCACCTGTCGGTAAGTAAATCCAGCATTGTTTTGTAACAAGAAAATCACTTCTAAAGAAAACACAAAGTTTACAAACTTGTTCTGAACATGGCTTGCATACTCTTCATATTCATTTACAGCCTTCATCTTTAAACAAGTTAACCTATCTGGCCTTTGCAATAACAACCTCAAGCGAACAGATTCAGCAACTTAAGTTCTTTAAACTTTACAATTTAAGATCGACAACTAAACCTACCAAACACTGCAAACTGTTTAAAAAAACATCCTGCTTACATAAGCCATCTCCTTTACTTAAAATGCAAATCGGCCGTCACCAAAACCATGTTAATACTTTATTTAAAAATGAAAGAATTAACTGACTTAATGCCTCGTTAATCAGTCTGTGCTCAGCATTTAAACCTCACTGCCCTTACAGGGCAAGAGCATTCAGGTCAAGTCAAAAAAGCAGCACACAGGAGTAACAGATGGCAGAAAAAGCTTCCTACAGCCCTATCAAGTGACAGAGGAGCACCACCACTGCAATGACTGATCACTGCTCCTGGTGGGGACAAAACCGTTCAATTACACATCAGTGCAGAATTATCAATAACTAGATAAATGTAGTATAATAATATTGTTTTGAAGGGCTGGGGGAAAAGTTACTGTAAAACCCTTATTTAATGATTAGATGGTGGGTTTGATGGACTTTAAAGTCAAAGGGAAGAAATTAAAAGTTCTGCGGCCCCAGACAAACCTGCTTACAAGTGATATTCTGCACCAACACGTTATATGTATTTATAGAAACGGATATATAGATATGTCTATATATTTATATATAGACAGATACAGACATATCATTTCACTTGCACATAAAATCTACCTAAGATTCCAACATGCTCTTACAGGCTGCAGGACTTTGGAGCTGATACAAATTCATGCTTTTAACTTCCTGAGCTCTTAAAAAGATACCAAAGGTAATGGTTCTGAATCTGTAGAAAACAGCATCCTCTCTCACTGAACGTTCTCACTTTAAAAAGAGTCATCTGCATCCTTAACCTGACCTCCTTATAACCAGAGGAATGGCTTCCCCTGGGATCCTGGTAGAACTCCTTATCTTAGTCTTGCTTTCTGCAGGCAATCACATTCCTTGCTTTAGTCAGAGCTTTCACTTTAAAGGTCAGCATAAGCACCTAGTGCTACAGAGCAAATCTTTAAATAACTTTAAGACATCAGAAATTTACCACTTATTTCACCCTTCAATATAAACTTCACACATATATACACAGTACCATCTCCAAAACTCTTCTTCAGTGTAAAACCAATACACAATATAGTGTTACTCAACTAGAGATCCCTGTGTAACCCAATACATACATATTTGTGTATGTACACCCACACACAGATAATACTCATCGGCTGGAAAAATACTTTTTGATTTCTTCTACACACAAAAGCATGAAATTTTATATAAAACACTAAGAACATATATTCAGTTCCCTTACCTCTAAGAATGCTCTAATTTAGCAAAAAGCTAACACAAACTCACAGCTGAAGCTGTCACTAACAGCACAGTAGAAGGGGAAAAAAACTCATATAAACTTTTAAATGTTTAACTAAAAAAAAAAAAAATCTTTCTACCACCTTTACAGGAGGAAGACAATACTACAAACCCAGTCAAAAAAATCAAGTCAGTGTGCTAAGTAAGTCAGTAACTAGGCAATAAATGCAGAGAGCTTATTAAAAACAAGTCTTCATTAGCAAAGTCTCACACCACTCTCAAGTATGAATCATTCCTTTTTAAAAACCCTCAAGCTACAGGGGGGGAACAGGAGGGACATAACAGAGAGTAGAATCCCCTGTCTGAACATTATTTTTGTGTCATGTTAAAAAGAAACACTATCACATTATATTGTACTTTACACTACAGGTCTCAAAACCCCACTTTAGCAGGACTTTTGTCTTAACAAAATACTTTGTATGACAGCCTATGCTTAAGTTGGAATTTTGAGGAAACAGTTTTCAACTTTGGGTGCAAATGAGAAAATTCAAGTTCATTTGGGGTATAAATAAAAACCCTTGCCTTATAAACCAAATTAATGTTTGTACTGAAATACCATCCATGGGTCTTATTTAACAAGCAAAGTCTTCTTCTTGGTGTACAGAGAAAAAGGGGGGAAAAGTGACATACTGAAATTTTATACGAAGTAAACCGAAGTTTAGATTTGAGGGGGAAGGTACAAACAGCATTCATATCACATTACAGTCATTATAATTCTAGATTAAACTGTAAATTCTTGTATTTTGATACAGGTCAAGGCTTTAAGTATCACTACTAGTGTATGGACCATACTGAAATCAATTAATCTTCCAGGTTTATCTAACCTGGAAGGATTCTCTGATGGGTGGGAGTAGTTTGCCAAGTAAATAAACTCTCTTCATTGTGCCAGAAATTAAAGAGGAAACACAGGAGCGAACAAGGAGAAAAAAAAAAAGTGGGACTCCGGCAGTTTTATTGCACTTGCTTTTAGCTAGAATAGAGAAAAAGTTCCTTCAGCCAACAAGAACACCTTCCTTGCAGAAAGCCAGTCACTACATAAGTTGCTCCAGTGCAGTCCACATAAATGTCTCAAGGAGTGTCCCAATATCACATGATCACATGTCAATCAAACCGATGAGACTATTCACTGAACCAAGGCCTTACACAATGCAGTTCTCAAATAGCTCCAATACGTAATTCTGCACTCTGTGCAAAGAAACAAATATGAAACAGCTAGTCAAGACATAACACCTTGCATGTAAGTCACTATTTACATAAAGGCAGAAAGGAGAGTTTCTTTACAAAGTACACTGCATCATAGAGCAAGACAGATTTTGAAACAGTAGGTGCTCCAAGAGGGCCACAAAACAGATGGTAGCTCAGAGTGACAAAATGTGGCAATATAAACCATCCACTGCTTAAGAGTAAAGGCAAGTGAAGATCTAGATTTATCTCATGCATTCATACATGGCTTTGAAGCCTTTACAAAAATGTTTAACTTGCAAAGTTGTAAGGAATGAGCAAGGAGCCCATGTATCACCATTATACTGCCACCAAGATCACAAATTTTACGTGTCTTTGAAGGAAGCAGAAAATTAACCTGAAACAATAACTTAACTTCAACTACAAGCAGGAATTTGGGTGTTAAGATTACCTGGAGAGACAAGCAAAATGCCCTGCAGCTGAAGCGCTGCCACACTGGAAGCACTGGTTTGACTGCTAGCTGAGGAGATACGTTTGAGTCTTCCAAGTAATATGGTATTTCTGGAGAACAATGCGAGGACTGATATGAGGACAAAAATTCTTAAACATTTTTCTTAAACATTTATTTTTTAATAAATGTAATATTATTGTTCATCTTTCTCATTTGCTAAACTGCTTTATTAAGAAAAAACCCAGTTCTGAGCTAGTTAAAGGAAGTAATACAGAGACCTGGTTAGTGTACTCTCTCAACAGGGATTGATGGGAACACTCTCCAAAGCAGATGCAAGTACAGGGAAGAATAACAAAAAAAAAAATTTCTATGAAGTTTAGCAGTAATACAAGGGAACAGACACTTAAAAGATATCACCCATACAAGTATAAAGGGAACAAAAGTGTCAATAAAGAAATTACTTCTTGGAAGACTCTTGAACATAATACATAACAAAAGAAAGTATTATTCTTCCCTGAAATACTCGAAAGAAAATAATTTCATCAGGGGCTTTGTAAATACCATTTGAAAAAGTTCAGAGATCAATTAAGTAAGGTATGAAAAACATTAGTTGTGTTCTAGGACACTACAGAGGTAAAGCTGAGAAGAGATTAAGACAGGAAAAGCTAGGTCTGTTATAGCACATTCATTTTTACAACTACTCTTAATTGATTAGGAAAGGATAAGCTCTTTCTGTGAATGTCCCTAACATTTTTTTTAACCTATTTCTAATTTCAAACAGATCCAAGAGAGGGTTACAGCTTCCAAAGATAAACAAGCTCTTAAGAGTTCCATAAAAATAAACTGACAAGTCTAGGAGCCCTTCTAACTTGCCTCTACTTTCCCCTTTAAAAAAAAGCTGCAGCATTAACTCAACTGGTTTAGACACCATGTGGTGATAAAAGTAACTAGTGTCCAAGGCATAATAAAGCCTCAAATCAGTGCTTATACTTTATTAGACACCAGAGCACCTAACCCCACAACCTACAAATCTATAGGAATAGAGACGTTACTAGTGTCATTGCAGGGGCAGGGGGGAAGCTTAGCTGCAGCAAGCGATTTTCTGTCAAGCCTACTGCCTGTTAAAGGAGTTTCTACTTTAGCTAGCTGCTTGTTATTCTAATTCCTGCAATGCTCCAGTAACCAACTCGGCCTCAATTTCTCTGTAGTCCTGAAGTCACCCAGAAACATCCTGCCTGTACCCAGTAACTGCACTGAAGTCAGCTGTTCTTCATTTACTCCTACTTGCTTCAGTCTGATTTCATCTCTCTATCATTTATACACAAACGAAAATATTTTGCAAATTATTATTTCATGGTTCCTCATCTAATGTAAAGTACTACCAGAGATCAGGAAGACATTTTGCAAAGTACTTCAAATTTTAGTATTCTGAAAAGTACTAAACATATGTCAGCAACAGGTGTGTGAAAGCACCCCTGAAACACTTGAACACATAAGGATGCTTTCCCAGGTCACGGCTTATTTGTTTTCAAGGTAATTTCCACCATTTCTCAGAGAATCATGTTTCACATTCACATGCTACTTCACTTACACTCCACATTAAACAGTATTTCCTAGCCTTCCACAATACCCCGCCTCACTGGTAAATGCCAGTATATACAACTGTGGGACAACATAATGAATGAGAACAGAATTAAATATCTACCTTAAGGAGCCAAGCTTCCCTGATTTTATGCCTTAAGCCTTCCCTTAGCCATAGAGAACCAAACTTTGGAAAACCTGGTAAGAATCTACTATTTGTCACTAATTTCTGCAAAATTACGTGTCCAAACAGTCTTTCCATTCTTCCTGTAGCCCCACACAGTAAGTACAGAACAGTGTGTTTATTCTACCTTGTTTTTAACAAAGGTATCCTACCAACAAGAAGCAAACAGTCTGCAAGCTCATGCTGCCTACCCAGTTAAACCAATTTTAATCAAGGTAACGCACAGAAAAAGTACAAAAGCTACAGGAAATTCCATCATATTTTTACTAATAAATGATGCTGATCTACCATTTAACCTACAGCTTCTCTATAGCACTGTTTGACAGGTCTTTCCATCTTTCACCAAAAAAGCTAAAACCAAAAAGAGAGAGTTTATTTCCCTATGTGCCATGCCAATAATTCTAAAGATCACTTGAAGTGAAATTAATTTCTAAACAGTGCCTTTCCTGAATAGCAGTCTACATTTGCTGGCAACCTTTCTGCACTAATATTATCACAATTTTAATGTGGACTTTAAATGAGGTAATTCCATCCAATGAATAAACCTCAGTTTAAGTCAGTACAAAGCTAAACTTCGCAGAAATTATCTAAATCACATTTCAATCTTCAAAAGGCAATTATGATCACATAAAATCTATTTATAATCATAAAAGTTTTGCTGTTTGCTCAAACGCTGTTTACTTTACAGATGCTATCTTTATCTGAATTTGGCAAGATGAGATCAGATACTGGTAAGGTAGAAATTGTCAAAGCAGTTACCGAGAAGAAAGCCACCCCGAGCCACATGCCTCTCTGTGCAATCTCTTACAACCATCCATCAGGATAAATAAAATTATTTTGTCCCCATGAAAGCGATACCCATTTGTGCAAGATAAATTTCTTCATTTCCTGTTCTGTAAGACAAGCCTAAAACCTACACATTTTCCTGACCTCTGCTGGATCAGAACTCAGGAAAAAAAAAATAAATCAAGAAACATCAGTTTTTACCAGGGAGAGAAAAAAGGACAGCCACTTATGTATGAGAGTAGATCAAGGAAATTAAACAATGTAAGACAGTTTATTAGAATAGTGATTTTATATTCTTAAAAAAAATTAAGTTATCAGGGAAGCACCACTGTCATCAGTAAGAGAAACAAACTTAATATGGTTTTCAAAACCATTTTTTAAAAATAATTAGTCATGCCTTCCATGCCATTTAAACAATCCAGCTTAAGTGGCAAAACACAACAATTCCCGGAACAACCCACCAACTCACCTCATGTTGCTGATACCAAATTATGGACATGGCTTAGAGCTCTGCAGCCACCAATTCTTTATAAAGTCAATGCAAGAAACAAAACTGGAAGGGTTCGACCATCTGTTACCATTGCTTTCAGAGAATGCCTTTTTCCAGCCTTCAATTAAAAACAATTTTCTGAACTAACCCCTAAATCACATTCATTCTTTCAGGGATCAGTAAGAGATGTCTGGCAAACCAAGGTATCAATCTAATTTCCTCAATAAAAAAAAAGCTGAAAAGGGGTTTCTGTCACTGCTACCTGCTCAAATTCCAATGCGCTGCAAATAGGACTACTGGAGAGATGAATTCCAACATCTAGCACACCACTGCTGATGGAACCAGTCTGGCTTTCAGAAGTTCACAGAAAACTGCTGGTTTTGTTACCCATCTCCCTGACTGTAAAGCAAGGGAATTACAAACACCCCAGAACCTACACTCTTTATTCTCCTTTTCTCATTTATAAAGTCAGCGTAATTTTCTGATTTACAAAAGGAACACATTTTTTGACACACCTCCCTCAAACTACTCTAAACCGACAAAGTATCTCTCACGCAAATGACAGGTTTAGCTCTGGTAAAGTAGCAACATTAACAAGATTTCCCCCAAAGTTTCCTGATCTTTACAGAATACTTCCTCACTCTCAAAACATCCCATAATAAAGAAGGAGTTGCAACGTAAGCCACAGAGGATGGACAGAAGGTGGAAAGCATAAAGCAAATCTTTCAGGTTAAACAATATAGATATTCTGGGACAGGAAAAAAGGAGATGTCAACAGCCAGGATTTTATTGACCAGCTAAGTAACAGTTAGGAGGCCCTGGCATCTGGTCAAGAAGATGTAAAGGATTACATGAAGTGAGTCAGGTAGCTCAAATGCTCACGGAATCTTAAAAGGGAATAAAACCAGCAAAAATAGGAACACTACAAGTCTATTCACAGCAGTTAGTACTGCAGATTAAAAACCTCTAAAATCATACAGTGTTTTTCCATGTTTCCTGGCATTCTGGAGTCAGAGGAGTCCAATACTCAACACAGTTATGTTAGGTACAATATAAACAAGAAGAAAATGGTTTTAGACATCTTTATTATTTAATAACACAAAGGCAGGAGTTATTCCTCTAAAGATATATCAAGAACCCAGGATTCCAAGTTGCAAAACTCAGAGCATGATAGTAATATGCTAACACAATGCTGATAAGACAAGGAGTATCTGACTGCAGAATAGCAACAAATATTTTGGTTTGTGTTTTGGGTAGTTGGGTTTTTTTTTTCTCCAATCATAAATATGGGGGGACAGGGGAGTGAACTAATTTTAGCAACTGAGACAATAACATTAGAAACAGTTCTCAGTGCCCCTGTTGTTTTATTATAAGCATTTAGCATTCGTAAGTATTTGATAGTTTTAAATTTAACATACTACAGAACAAAATGACCAAAAACTATGGCTAAGGCAAGTATACCTATTAAGGAAGGTACAAAAGGTATCAAACTTTAAAAGGACTACAAGTCAGAAAAACAGGCATTTTCAACTAAAAGCACTGCTGGCACAGATCTCTAGCCACAGATGTTAGTATTTCTTTCTGAGACTCACAGATCTTCAGCTTTTAACTTCTAGATGACTCCTGTTCAGCACACAATTCATGCCTATACTTATAACAACCACTCAATTTTAAGGTCATCACATACACATTTCCACATATTAAAAAAGTATTTGTTACATTAAATCGAATTAAATTGATTTCTCTTTAAACTTCAAAGTTCACAAGTGTTACTGTTGTTGCATAGTTTAACACACACATCCAACTATCAGTTTTCTAGAAATACCAGGTTATAAATTTAGCATTTTACTCAACCACAGAAGCAGCAAGACAAAGTAGTTTTGATACTCACAGCAAAAAAAGATATTAAAAAGCCATCCAGCAGAGCCAGATTTCAGAAAGTCCAGTGAAAATGGCTCACTACATAAGTATGTACTTGAACAGCACCATCTGAACAATTATTTTTAGAATGTACTAAGACTACAATGCATTCCAGCATAGTAAAGAAGGCCCAACTGCCATGAAGCAGTAGCCTGAGGGCTAAGTTAAGACTGTTCAACAATTTAAATATGCAGGTGAACTTAATGAAAGATCTAGGCATTAGTTAAAAAACAATGTTTTGTGGTAACTGATTTAAGACATTAATTGGATTCAAGCACAAGCATCTGATTAGTTTACTCCAACTGCCAGAAGCAGAAAACAGGAAAAGTGCTCTCTACCTACTGCCAGAGGGTCCGGTTCACCCTCCTGCCACCCCTTCTTGGTCAGCTTCAGAACAAAGCTTTCCCCGTTCCTAACCTGAACATTAAAAGTCAGCCCTATTCTTCAAAACTGATTTCCTATAACAAAAAGAACAAAAGTACACAGATATGTGTGTGTTGTTTACTACTACTGCCAAACATAAGGTTTTTATTTGAGATCTCACAAGACATTTAATTAAGTTTGACTATAGAATCCCTTAGGGGGAAAACAATTAAAAGCTTTCTGCTTTCTAACAAGTAACATTTCACTCTTAAAAAAAATATCAAAAAACTAAGTTTTTTCACTTCCAATGTACCTTTTCAACAGAAAACCACAGGAAACCTGAAAAAATGCTGTACTTCCCATCATATTGCCCATTGTGACATTTCTGGCTCAAATTTATTTTTAAGTAAACTTGGAGAGGTAGAAGCCTAATTAAATACCATTTGCACAAGAAGCTTCATTAGTATTATTGCTAATCATTTAAATGGACTATAAGTGGACAAATCTTCACAAATGTAACAGTCTGAACCACAGCAGAACCCTGTTTCACAGCTTCATGTGGCATCTCCTATGCAGGGGACAGCAAGATCTGATCACATGAGACTTGTAAACTTTTAACTTGTAAACTTTGGATTTAACTTGATCTTCAGATAGGAAGATGCCAGGTTTAGGTTTTATAAAAGTCATCTTTATGACATTGTAACAAAAGGACCGTGGGAGACCAAACAAATTTCCTTAAGAATTATGCATTAGAAGTAATTTTCTGCCTAGGCCTCCATTTCTAGGGTAGCTCTGTGTGATGGAAAAAGGAGTCATTTCTTTCCCAATCCCATTTTTGTCAGGAGATCCTGCTTAAGGAAGGCCAAGATCCAAACCCAGTCATCTTCCAGCAACATAAATGGCTCTCAAGATCTTCTGCTGAAGGCTTGTGATGCAGTATAAAGGTTAGAAGGTGTCCTGAAGCAATTTGGAGGGAATGAAGAAGGAGAGAAGAGTCACAAGATGCACCAAAAGTAATAATGTATGTAACATAGTTCCAAATGACCAACTCAGCATGAAAGAGGAACTGGTAAAATCTCCTTAGAATTTCATTGCCAGTTTTCAAGTGATTCCTTTTGCTAAAAGTCAGAAGGAAATTTAGAATAAACTTCCTGTGCCAGCAATGACACAGCTGGAAAAAGAAAGGTCTGACTGTGGGCTATCGATGCTTGCAAGGAAGAGGCTGTTGCTCTGCACAGCACGAAGTGAGAAAGGCAGAATTTACCTGAGCTGATTCTACTGATTCCCCTTCTCTGAGCCTGAGGGATTGCTGATCATGTGGGTTAGCAGCACATCCCCTTAATCAGGATGTTCCAGTCTACTCCCTTCATATGGACAAAGAAACAGGACTTAAACCCAGCAGCCACAGGCTCCTCTGAAAGAAGAATCTATTTACACATTTAGAACTGGGGAATTTTTTCAGTGCTGGGAATCAAGTCAGATTTCAAACACATTTGGTGGCCTCCACCTTACTGCACATTCACACCTAGCACTGGTGTAAAGAGACAGGGAGGAGATGAAAATTGTGCGGCTATGGGCCATATACAGATCACTGGCCTTACCTTGACCCCAGCCACCAGTTTCTGCTCTTAGCTTCCTGTCTAGAAAAGGGTCAGACCAAGAATGTCATTAGTGCTTCAAAGAACTGAAGTACAAATATGACCCATGGAAAGGAAGCTTACACAGAGGCATAAAAACTTTCCAAGATATTTTTTCTCCTCTCTCTCTCTCTCCCCCACTTTTTTTTTTTCTTTAAACTGCTCACACTCTTTCCCTCTCTCAGCCAGCCTAGAGGAGTGGAGGACAACATCAACAAAAAAAAAAGCATAGAGAAACATCATAAAGTCCATCCTTCACACCTGAGCGGATGGCAGTTCAAAGGGGCCCTACCTACCTGCAACCCTGTTGTTTGCTTCAAGAACTCTGTTTGCCCAAGGAAAAAGAGGCGAGCAAATCCTGGAAGCAGATCCTTCCCCAAAGGAAGTTTCTTTGTTTCTTTCTGAGTCTGCAACCTGGAGCTTTTGCTTGAGACTCAGTCCTCTGAGCGGATTCTTTCTTCAAACTCACACTGGTTCTTTACCTTTGTGGGCAGCTGGAAAAAGAATGAAGCCGTAGGCTGAGGCAGGGACTCCATACTTCCAGGATAGGGAGGCAGAAAGACTGGAGGGGAAGGAAAAGTGCTAGTTGGTAACTTCTTGAATAATGGTCTGCATTCCCTCATTTTCTGCCACACAGAGACATACACATAGTCACTGCAATAGGGGAGGATGACAAGAGATGAGTACTAGACATGCAGTTTTCACATGCTCTGATGCCAAAAAAAAACCCCAAAGTGTTGAGCTGTGAACTTTCAAGACTTAAGACATCTACCAATAGATGAGATCAATCATAAGATGTTTTGTCCAGAAAGTTCTCTCAGTTTGTTACAAGTAGATGTAGGTGGGGGAAACAAAAAAAAATAAAATTTAAGCGCTCATTTCTTGGGAAAAAAAGCCAAATCTCTCTTCTGTTCACTTTCTCTCAAGTGAATGAGAAATGGCATCTATCGCAATGCAGCGAACATCTCCCCTTAATCTCTTTAAGAAGAAACAACCATACTTACCAGACTGTTTCCCTCACCAATGACTTCCTAACCCCATCCCCAACTCCTCTGCAAGGCCTTACTCCAGCCTCAAGTCTTCTACTCTGTTTGCAAAATCAGATCAAACACTGATAGCATTTTAATGCTTTTGTGACAATCTCTGACAACCTAGGCATGTTATGGATGCTGTGGAAGCTAAGAACCAACCCAAGTTCCTGGATCGGTTTCAGGGTTTCTAGAATATTCCTCATTTTTCCTGAAAACCTAGATGTCCTAGAGTCAAGTGTCATTACACAACAAGCAAAGATAATGCATACGAGAACTCAGATTTTCTTCTGCTGACAGACTTCTGTGAAATTTTATTAGTAGCATGGAGCCAACATGCAACAAAACAGATCTAGAAGTCTCTGGACTTAAAACGCAAGTATAGGCATAGCCACTCACGTACGCATTTACCGGTTATTATGTATTGCAATACCTTTTGCATAACAGCAACAGCACCCAGCATTTGCACATAGGGTAGCTGTTGAGCCGCGCACCTCAGATGAGGCACTATCATTTTACCTGCAGTGCTTTTCATTGCTCTCAAGACACCAGGTAGAGTATGATCCAGTAGATAACCAAGAAGCTGTGCTACTCATTATGTTTGGTGCAAATTACTCTTAATTCATTTGGGGGCAATTTTGGTGGTGTTTCTTCATGTTCTCCTTTAGAGTGCATACCTAAACAAAACAGCTTTATATGGTTACATACTTCACATGTCCTTCAGTTTTAAGCTCTCCTCTCCTCAAAGAAATGTTCCTTCATTGTGCTCCAAATAACAGAAAAGAAGTAGGGGGAAAAGCTAGGTCTTCTCATTAAAATCACAGCAATAATGTATTTCTTAAAAAGCATCTTTAATTTTTACAGTTAGAGCAGACAGGAAAATTTCCTCTTTTTTTTTTTTTTGAGACTGGTGACAGATAAAGCCATCAAGGACAGAACCTGATATCGTACAGTAATTAAACCAATCAGCAAGTTTCTTCCAGAGAAACTGCTTAGGCATGCAGAAGGATACTCTGCTGCATGATTCCTCTGAGGACACCGAATATGGTGATGCTATATCAATCTAAGGTAAAAGGCTTCACTCTGAATAGCAAGACTATTTCACAGAAATAACAGGATTAGTAGTCTTTTAGTGGAATTTCATGACTTTTCAACAAAAGACCAAGATGTGTTACTAAACCTTTCAATTTGACAGAACATTGCCTTTTTGATTATTTCAGATCAACTTCCAAATACTAGAGAGCCAGGTTCAGTCTTTCCACCCCATATGCATTTTTTGGTGAAAAAGTCTGTCTGTTTGGAAAGAATAACTGACCAACGCACACAAACATACTTGGCCAACAGATATCTCCAGGATTATGTTTATATTCTCCTCTTCCAGTAAGGCAGAGGATACAAGATAAAAGAGAAAAAGTTCAATGCAAATTTCTACTCCTCTGTACTTGCTGGCTAAAAAACTATCATAAACAAACAGTAAAATTAAAAGCATATTTCTTCTTAAGATTCCCTTGCAAACAGAAGGTTCTTTTTTACCAGGTAACTTGCAAGACTTTGAATCTCTGGAACTATTCAAGCTGCTAATACTTGTTGCTTACAATTCATAAGTTCAATGCAATATACAGCATTAGAGGCTTAATTTCAGGTGATGCGTTGAAGCCTACAAACACTACTAACACTTCTGAAGTCAACATTCTTTTCCAGCTCAAAGCAGTAGAAAGTATCAAGAGCAAATCAACCCAGGTGAAGCAGCATGACCCAGGTTATTGTAGCTTCCTTTCAAACAGGAATCTGCCTAGTACCTCTGTAATATCAAGATAAGGCTGCCTTTGAGAAATCCTCTTCACCACGGAAGGAACCTATTCACTGAAAAGAGTCCACATCACCTTCAGTATGCTGCACAGTATGAAATCACCTACTGAAGTTTTAGGGGTGTAGAAGAGAAGATTACTTGGCCTTATTCTATTCATGTAGCAGTTCAGTACAAGAGACAAAAGATCCAACATAAAATTTAAGAAAAAAAAGCATTTATCAGGACTTTGCCCACTATTGTTTTCTCATGGAAATAGCTAAACAACAAAACAGTTTCTGGAAGATCAATCTTAAACAAGTTGTTAGGAATAACTTGTTTTTAAATTCCTTTCCTTACTTCAAGGTCACAGTATCTCTCCTTTTCCGAGGAAGGGAGAACACTTTGCTTCTAATATTTATCCTTTCATACATACTTGCATACCACTTCGAACAAACTTCTCTCAAACTCTAAATAAATAAGGTTGGTAATGTTTGTGTTCTAGCTATCAGAAATACTAGCCCGATTGATTCCTATATACAGATATATATACAGATCCACAAACAACTGGATCTCTACATTTTTAGACGAGAAATGCTAATAAATACTCCTTTGCTCTTCCAAAGATTTAGAACAGAAAATAGATCTAGAATAGACCATCCTAAAGTACCTGAATCCTTCTTATGGGAATTCTGGGAGAGGGTTTTTTTGTTGCTTCGCATCAATCATCAGAAGCGATTCATGCTGCTGAGATGGGATGTTAAGCCAGCTTAAGGCACTGAATATACAGTAGCTTTTCTCAGTCACTGTACCATAGAGTCTGCTGATTTACCTCAAGTGCAGGCCAAGATGGAATCCTTCTAGCTGGAGCAGGAAGAAGGAGCAGAATGAAATTATGGCTGGGATGACACGAGAACACCACATGCTGATGATCTTCAGGTATAGACGAAGTCAAGAAAGGCACTGGTAGATCTGTTTGTGAGTATACAGAAGACTGTATGGAATCCTATAAACAATATTCTTCTCTCCTTTGGGCAAAGAAAGGAACCTCTGCAATGTCTTTCCATAGTGACCTGACTGTTGATAAGATATTCTGGGAGGAAAACTCCCTTTAGCGCTTTCTTCCACCTTCCTCCTCTACATAGCAGGTTTCACAACCACTCATCAATTGAGGAACTAGTGAAGAGCAATCACCATTTTTCTGCAGCAGCAAGTAGAAGCTCAATATCCAGTAAAGAAAAGTTTAAACAACCGTGAGTAAATTCTACAGAATAGCATCTGCAAAATAATCAAAAAACTGAATCTATGCATTTGGTAAGTGGTATTCAATATAAGCAACAACACTTTTTTTTTCATCCTAATACTGCAACTCCAACTATAGGATCCAAGTGAAAGAACATGGAAACAAAACACAAACTGTTAGACCAGATTCAAGGTACCTGCAACTAGGTCAACTATTTCTGAACCCTCAAACTGGAATTTTAAAGCATCATGCAATTATTTTAGATTTAAAGTGCAACTAGCCATATGGAGTATTTGCAATTCCTAAAATGAAACTTGTTCTGGGTTAAGTAGCTGTGGCCCTCCTGCCATTAGTCATACCTCTAGAAGTATGTGCAGGCTGCAAACCCACGGCAGGATCTATGCACCAGCATCCCGTGGAACTGTTATTCAAAATAAACATTACAAGAACAAGAAATTTTAGTAAAACATCTTTCTGCTGGAAACCAGCACCAACATGGCATGCATATTGAAATATCAACAAGAATGATGTAAGGCTATTTAAATTCCAAGCTTCTGACATTATGAAAAAAAACAAGTTTCCCAAAACTTCCTGGCTTTGTTGTTTTTTTTTTTGAGGGGAAGGGGAAAGGACTTGATGGGAGAGAAGGGAAGAAGTCATTGAGCATTACAACAGCTATACCAGATAACGTCATCAAGTTCCAAGATGGAGAAAAGGCAGCAAAACTATTGATCAAAGTGTTGATTTTTAAAAGATTGTTATGCAACCCATCATTAAAAGCTAAACTTGCAGACAAATAGAATGTAGGTATCTTGACTTTCTGATTTTCAGACTTTGTTTTAAAGCATTTGGTCTCTCTCCAGAAACATTTTCTGCTCAACTTCTTTAAAGGCCTACTAGAAAGACGGGGCCACAGCAATGTCCGAATTACCAGACAAGGCATTGTGTAAGACCTACTCAAGACTGGTGTAGGCACCAACCCCTGAAAGACCCCTCCTATTGCCAGATTACTTTTTCATTTTTCAAACTGTTTACATTGCAAGAATATTTTTAAATGTCTATTAGCATGCTTTTTGTTTCTTGTCAGCTTTGTATGCCAAGTACAGTTGAGAGCAAACCTTTTTTTGGCTTAACTAAATCACATTTCAAATTAGGTTAACAGACTTTACTGGCACTATTATATTTCTGTCATGAAGACAGACCTTTATTCAGCCTTAGGGAAATTCTATGCTTCTGGGCAGAGGGCATGAGCAGATTTAAAAATAAAAATCAGTGTTTTTAAGACTACATATGATGCCAGGTTGTTCACCTTTTTCCTCCTTAAGAAAGCCAACTATAGCAACAAAGGTTACTGTATTTATGTGTATCTTGAACTTATTTGAAGAAATTCGATAAAATGTGTAGTTTCTTAATATGAACAGTGTCTTTGCACTTTCCTTTTTAGCTCTTAATACATGGCTTTATTTAATTCAATTCCATTTACATGCAACTAGCTTAGATAAATTTCTTAGACAATTCTTTCTTTAAAGCACCATTTTTCTTACTGAGTTCTTAAACTTCACATAATTCCTATAGTTCTCTGGTCGGGGACTTTCAGCCAGTCTATCTGCAGAACCTGGAGGCTGAAATACTACACATAAGCAATGTTAAGAGGAGTGATTCCGTTACTGTTCATACAGCCACACCAAACTGGATGCCTGTGATTTTTTTTTTTTTTTCTGGGGTGGGGGTGGGGGTGGGGGGTGAGGTGGAAACTGAATTTTCAGGTGAGAATGGCTCAAGGCTTTTCTCTGTAGGTTCTGACCCTTGATCATAACTTTCCTCTGGTGTCTAGAATATCTGGAGAATACAAATACAACAAAAGTATCCCTTTCATGCAATATTTACTCAAATATATATATTTAACAGATTAATGTTAATAAGGGCAACATGGATTCCACTGGAAAACAAAAGCTAAACAAATTAGTTGTTTTTTTACAGTCACTAGTTAAGAAGTTCTACTTTGGAAAGTACTCAAAACATGTATTTCAGAGTGGAGTACTTTCTACATGTTGCCTTCCACATCTAATACTAATTTCTACATTTTTTACCTTTTTACGTTAAAAAGAACATCCTGACTCTAGAGCTTACAAATGCAGCATGCAATCTGACCAACAGGCTTTATCCTTTCCTCATTTTCAACAATAAGAACTCTACAGCCAAAACTGGACGGAGTTTTCTAGTAACTGTTACTGCTGAGATACAAAGTGATGTCAAATGCTATTGTAAGCTGTGTTACTCTCCAGCACTAACAAACGTGTGATGTTAACTAAGGCTTATTTTTGTCTAACAAGCTGGCAACAGTGGAGACAGAAGCCAATTCAGAGTCATGACTTGCAAATGATGCGCAAGCACACCATGACACTTCTGTGATATAGTCCAACTCTTCAGTTCAATATTAAGAGAGTCTCATATGCAGTCAGTTATGTTTTAGCTTGGAGTTACTTTTACTTTTACCTAGTAGGTGTTAACAGTACATGAAAAATGCATTCTGGATTATCTTGTACTGCTACATCACACAAAACATGTTGTCTTTAATAAGCTAATTTTCTGAAGATTTGCTGACTTACTTTATTGGACTAGTGCCTCGAATTCACCTGTATTTTAGTATCAAACTAAAATTGTGTAATTCTCTCAAAGACAACTTGGTATAAGACCACCACAAGTTTTATTATAAAAAAAAAAAATGTATGTAAGTCAACTAAGGTATAGGCCATTTGAAATGTATCATTTGTCTCTACTTAAGCAAAACTGTTTGCATTGAGTTGCCCCTGCATCTTCTTTCCATGCAAGCACCTTCACACCTACCTGCTTTGATCAGCCAGAACTCCCAGCTTTTGCACTAGACAATTAACTTTGGCAGTGCCTCTTCACAGGCATACCAGTGTGCAGTGTTTGTCATTCTGTTATCTGTTGAAATATTAGCACTTGGTTTAGGTTGTGTGCAAGAAGAAAAAAAAACAGTATCAAGTCATAGATAAAAAAACATGAAAACACAACAAGATCTATTTCTAGCCTAGGCTTACTGCTTTCACAAAATTATTCAGAACAGAGAAAAAAGACATAAAACAATCCATACCAAAATAGAAACTTACCCCACTGACTGATCTGGGTTGGAGAGTGTTTAACCATAGACTGAATCTCACAGGACCCTCTTTCCCTCATTTGAGTCAAGACTTCATTGACAAAAATAAACACAATCCAGGGCAGATAAAAAAAGAGCTTCCCACGCACTCAAACACACAAGACACTACGAACCCTCTCAAAAAAACCCACCATTTGAATCATTACTGAACACTTCTGTACATGATTAATATCTACAACATGCATCATTTATTTTGAAGCAAGTTTGACAACATACACCACAGATTTTTGACATGACTCAGCATGAAATTAGTTGCCTCAGAGTTCTATGCCAAAACTTAAAAGGCCAGTGTTTCCTAAAACCAGTTGTATTTCATAAAATGCTTCTGCCTTTAAGTTCCTAACATCAGCTCTCCTATAGAAGACTAGCAAGGCTCCCTTCCTTCCATCACATTTTCTTTTTAAGGCGTGATTCTAAAATTAGTTTGCAGGAAGACCAAGAGAGATCTGCATTAAGGTTCTCAGGTTTTAGCTGTGTATTACACGCAAGCTATCATACTTTTTATTTAATGGCTTTCTAGCTACCAAAAAAAGTTTAAAAAAATCTCACAAGTATTCCATGTTGCTGTTACTTCTACATGCAAGAAAGTTTGTATTACAAAACTATCTTACACACTCCTAAATTAAGTCAAACTCCATCTTCTAGTTCACTGAAATGTACAAAAAGACATAGTGCATGTGACCTAGCCAAGGTAAGGAAAACTGCAACAGATGCCTAGTAAAGTAAAAGTCCTTCATTGTTGGCAAGTGTTCAAAATCCATCCCCTAATGGTTGTTGAGTTAAGCATTACATTAATATAGAATTCAACTAAGAGCAAGTCTGTATTTTTAAGTGTACTCTTCCAAATAGCTATTTCCCCAAGTTTTCAATTATTCTTAATTCATAGTTTAATATCTGCATAACTGAAATCCCCATAAACATTTTGCAAACTAGAGTTTAATATTGTGTAACTGCTTTTTTGCTCCTTTTTTTTGCTGGACAAGCATTATATTAAGTATTACTTCATCTATATAATATTACATGTGAACATCAAGTAATTTTCTATTCTTCTATTTCTTAACTATTTTTATTGTAAACTTCAGTCCAACAGAAAAATTATTCAAACAGAACTGCCACTTCATACTTCAGGATGCAACTTACTGTAACAGTCTGCTCCTATTCCAGGCAATCTTTTAATGTCCTTTTTTCAAGTCATCAGGGAACTGCCATTTACCAGTCAAGTTCTTTCACTCTATTTTATAAAATAAAGCATGTATATGTATTTAAGCAGCCTGCATGACAGAAGGATCATATATGGTACCAAATAAAATGCATTCTAAAAAGGTACTTGTATAGGCAACTGTACAAGTTTGAGAGAAGCTATAGGAAGTATTTGGGTGAACAACAAATGGCACATTACAATACAGCATTAAAACAGATGTTTTCACATGAAAAAGATTTTTCATGTGAATTGAATACAGGTTTCAGAAATATGGCATATTCAAGCCTACACTAATCAAAAGTTTGCTTTTCCAGCAACGTACCTTGATACTATGACTAAATATTTTCGTAATTTTTTCTGTTACATATTTATAATACATACACAGAAAAAGGGGTACAATAGAAAAAATTAAATCACTAAAAAAATAGATTCTCTCCGATTACCACAATCAAGCAATAATTTGGTTTCATACTTACTGCAGTTCATTACAAAAATGTGCAATGAAACATATATTTTGCAGTCCAAATGAAAGATGCTTCCATCTCCAGAGTGGGGACAGAGAACATTCTGGGCGGAGAAGAGGACATGGGGAAGGGTATACTACACAACCCCAGTAGAATCACTTGAACGCTTGTTAGCAGCATGTAAATTGGCACAGTGTTCTCAAAGAGCCAGTAATTTAACCACGATAACCCTGGCCTTCCAGAAAATGAATCATTAACTGGACTGTACAGATTTTTGGGCTCCACAGTAGCTACAGCTCTAACTATAGCAAAGTAACAATGAGTATAGACTAAAAAAAAAAAAAAAGTACGCAAACACATGATGGAACTTTAACTGCAACTTAACAAACAGCAGTAAGAGACACTGAGAAAGTGCGAGTACTTTAAAAGGAAAGTAAAAAGACAAAACGTAAAATATTCTTCTCACTACAGACAACCACTTCTTCTTTGCCCACCAGTTCCCTAGCATGCATTAACACCACACATACGCCTTCCCTCTTCTTTATCGCTTAAATCAGAGCAAATGGTTGTTCTGAGCAGTATCCTAAATGTTTACATTTTTTAAAAATTATGTCTGTTTAGCAGCTACCAATCAGAGAAGTCTGTATCATCTGACTACTGTTTTCTATCCATCAAAAGGCAAATTTAAACTACTGCCACATGTTCATTTGGAGCATGAATATATACTGCAAGCAAAGTTAATCTGAGGTAAAAACATGACACTATGGACAAGGACACCAGTAATCCATCTCCACATGGCCTAGTCATAAAGTACACAATAGGAGGAATCAGAGTTACTATGAGGAAGCCAAATTCACACAAGCTTAATCTATTTCAGAATTGCAGCTAACATTAAACAGAGAAAACTACAATTTAGAGAAAAAAGGGCTCATCATTATTATTAACAAAAACTCATTTCCATATTTTATTATTTTGTTTAGTAAATGACTAGAAGTTACTAGGCATTTATTTAGTTTACATACACAATTTAAAACTCCATAAACTTGCACATTTCTAGTTATTACACTTAAATGGTTTGCAATGATAAACCACTCAGACTCCACAAGATTAGTGCCCACTACACACAGTTGATCTCAATTTTGATCAGTTTTTCAAAAACAAAAAAAAACCCAAACCAACACCAACAAACCAAAAGAACATGACAAAACAAGTATTTCTGCTGCCTGTTCCCTACAAAACAACTTTTGAACCACTGTTCAATTTAAAGCCTGTTTTGACACCTCAAAGAATAGGCGTGTCATGAAAGCAATGGAGTAGATGAGCATGGCCCTATTTCTGCCTCTACAAGCACAAGGCAAGGGACAGCAAGAGGCACTCCCAACATTACTCATTCTGACAGAAAGCCACCAGCAATCCATGTAGCACATCCCAAACTGGGAGCGCAGCAGCCCACCCAGCCTGGTTTTTTAGGCAGCCAGTAAGCCGAAAAACACAAAGCAAAGGGGAAAACTACAGTGGGGATGGCAGAGGAAAGAGATAAGAGAACTTAAATTACTGGGGGCAAAGGGAGGAGCAGTATGGTAATAGGAAGAGGGTAACTGCAGCACCAGTCAAGGAGACTTCTCATAGAAATCCCTAGAAGCCCTACACACAGCCGCGCCGCGCGCCCCCCCCCCCCCATTTATTTTTAACTCCTCCAGTATTCATGGAACTTTTTGTTTTGTTTCTCAAATAAGAAACAAAAATACTCGGGGGTGGGGGGGGGTGGGGGTGGGGGTGGGAACAGACTTACAGACTTGAAAGTCAAATCTTTTAAGGTTGGTTCCTAAATCATACACTCCCCCCATAGCAGAAACACTGGCTGCAGCAAGCTCCACCGACTTGAACACTCCTGCAGCATTAACTTCCTTCATTTATGAAGCCACTGGCAGGACTGCAGCCAGTGTTATAGGTGTAATAGCTGTGCTTCAACATTAGGCAGACTATTGCATCAGCCAAGCTATTTTTAAGCACAATTCAGCTTTTCTTCCATAACCTGATGCAAGCTTATATGTTTTTTGCCTTTAAACACTGTTCAGTTTGTTCATCACCACCTTATTTGCCAAATATTAAGAGCCACTCCAGTATCATACAATGTCTAGCAGTGAGAACATTTATTAAAAGCAATGATTGCTATGCTTGACAAGAGAGCTGCTAATATTACAATTTATCCTTTTACATAATATAACAAAATTGAGTTGCCAGCTTTGCATTATTTCCATTTTACTACTTTAGGCTGTATCAATGATAGTATCAAAATATTTAGCATCATTGTGCAAAAAAGTTAAGGCATCACAGGTACACTACTAAACCTAAAGTTTTTCACAAAAGCACACACTAAAAGAAATAAGAAGCACAACAATTTCCAACAGAAGTTCTGAAAAATCAGATTATCAAGTTTTAAACAACCAAAGTAGGGGGATTCTCAGTAAGACAACTTTGTCTTCAAACCTTCTAACCAATACACATTCTTATTTGTGCTGTATTTCAAAGAGCTTGATCAGTTAAATTTACTGATAGGAATTTTAACGCAATTTTATCTTGAAATTTGTACATGCAATTTTTTGGAATATCAATGCTTATATTAGCACTTAGCAGAGCTGGCAATCAAGTCTTTAGAAGTTAGGCACTGTCAAGAATATTTTGCAACATATATAATTGTTCTTCCCCACACTTCTTTTAATTGCCTGTATCGGGAGAAGAACATTAAGTTCCCAGTTTTTAAGTACCCAACATTTTAGAAATCCCTTGCCCTTCAACCAACCAAAGCACAGACGAATGTTTTGGCAGTGTTCTCCAGCTGCAAATGGTTCCGAGTGCCCAGTTTGAAGTATCTTTGGCTCAGTTTCAGGAGCATTCTTCCTTTCAGACCACCAATACAAGTGCATTTTAGAAAAATACGAAGTGAGACCAGTCTGTGCTAGAATAAATACCATCCAAGAGACAGCATGAAATAAAGATTCAACTAGAACCAAAGAGGTTTTATTAGAATATGAAGCTGCCATAAAATGGAATGCAACAAATGAGCCTTAAGCACAAGAGAACTACACTGGAAAAAAAACCCTGCTTCTTCCCAGTCCTCTGAGGCTGGGGAGGAACAAATGCCCTTCACTATATACTACCTTATTTTTCGGTTTACCCACAAAAACCAAAATTCAAAATACTTCCATAGAAGCAAAACCAAATTTATGAAAGGTAGTACATACTCTCTTAGAAATAACTGTAGAAAAACGGCTTAGCTAAAAGGCTAGTTGAACAGAAGAATTTAGGAGTTCTCAACCTAGGACTGCAGCAGAAATGCAGTAGAATTCTTTACGTAGTTTTGCAGAGCTCTCCTCAGTTCCTACATTGTGTATCTAAAAAAGCATCTTCCTACAGTCTTCAGATAGTTTACAACCTCAGAAAAAAAAATTTAAGAGTTTGATTTGTGAGGTAATTTAACTCAATCAGGAAGCTACAATCACCGGTTTGTTTCTCACACTGACATTACCCCTAGACTTGCTTTCAGGATGGCATTTGAAGTATCGGCAATTCCTCAGACACAACACTAATATCTTAAAAATGCATCATGGGAAACCAGGGTTATAATTTGTGAAACTTGCTGTTGTCACAGTGATCTAATCAGACCCTAATATACAGGGCCTGGCAAGGGGAAGACAGACTTACAGATACCTGCTCTCTCCTGTTTCTTTTAATACTTAACACCCTAGCTTTTTCCAAGAAGAGTTTCACAAAAGTTCATGAAAAGGTAATTTTCAGGCTCAAGACAGGGTGTTTGAAGAGGGATATGCAGTCGCTAGTTCCTCCACCTTTGTTTTGCCTTGAGTTATTTAACAAAGCCATTTAGCAATTCAACAAAGAAGAAAAAAATAGAATAAATCTGAACAAGCATTCAAAAGCATATTCCATTTTCTTGGCTCCAATACACCCGCCCTGGTCTGCTCACTGGCCAATGTAAAACCACAAAAAACCTAGCAAGTTCTGAATTACTAGTATAACGGAAGTCTGAGCATGTTATTTTCACTCCATCATGCACTTACAGCACATTCTCTGCTAGTCCAGAAGACACAAAATGAGGGGAGGAGAGTGATGAACAGAAACATTCCAATGCTAGAATACTGGGAAATAATAGGTCTGGAGTACGTCATGAGGCCTAGTGCTTCCCTTGAGACTTACCAGGATGCATACAGCAAGACCAATGGATATGCCTCTCCACTTGCGTGATGATCAACACCTGACTAGCTTCCTCTGGAAGGAGTTTCAGAGCATGCAGTTTGACAGCTGTCCAAGAAGCTTGTAGGCTGCTGCTCAAATACCACGAAAAATGGAGGAGTTGGCAAATGGACAACAGCAGGTCAGCAGGTTCTCCTGCAATATTCTGTCAAACTTTACAGTTCTTTACTTCAAGGTTCTGTTCTCTCTACAAGCATCAGTGAAAAGGAATTCAGAACACAAAAGCAAACCCTAGACTTTTGTCTTTTCTTAGACATCTCCCCAAAAATATGCATAACAAAATGAAAAATCCCTCAATCCCAAAGAGTTGAACTGAAGGCAGCTTTGCTGATTGCATTGTGGATTCCAAGACTGCAGGAGTAAGGAAATGGGACACGATATGGATATAAGGCAATGGGTGAAACAGGCAAATGTTAGTTATAGATCACAGAAGAAACAGTAAGTTTCCTTACAGTCCTATTAATTTTACTTTACAGAAAGCTAGATGTTCTCTCTCACACTACAGTGTAGTAAATTAAATTCATTAAAAATAAATATCCACCATAGTAACACTTAAGGTATAAAACCGTACACAAATTCTACTGCTTGCTAAAACTTGCTTCTTTTAAGTCAAACTGACAATCTCATAATGTATTAAAATAAACTAAAGATGGACAAAAAGCATTGCCAGAACTGTGGGCTTAACATAGATAAAATACCACAGTGAATTCACCACACCTTCTTTCCTCTCCCATTGCCAAAACATCCCAGCTGAGGCCTTCAAATAAAGCAAATTAATAGGTTGAAGAGGAAGGCAAAGACAGAGACAGCAAACAGAGAAAGGTAAAGGGACCTCAGGAAGGAAGGAAGCAAGCTGTGTGAAACAAGACAGCTATTGGAATTTACAGCAATATCTACATCAAGTTTCCTGATGGAAGAAGAATGTTATGTCTGTTTTAGTGAAACACCACTTTCAGTTCTTGTGTCACCATCACAGATCCTATTTTTTACATTAATTTATTTTAAAAAAGAAAACAGAATCACCAAACAAGCAATTATGCTTCATTGCTGCCTAAGTAATATCATTCAAAAGAACAATTTATAAAAGTGTATTGAATTTCTCTCAGGATCGCTGACTAGTCAAGGTTGGAAGGAATCTCTGGAGACCATCTAGTCCGACTCCACTCTCAAAGCAGGGTCAGCTACCACAAAGGAGTAATAAGATACAAAAGGAATAGTAAGCTGTGAGATGTTCTTGAGTACCAACTTCTGAGACTCGAAAGCAAGCAGAGTTAGCAACTACAAACCACCTTTCCCTCTTCCTGCCCATTTTTTTTTAAAAGCTGGGTAGCAATGGCACATGTACTTCATTATTAGAATCAGAAGCTGCATGTAAGAGACCTGTATACCAATTTTTGGAAAAGCACACTTTTTCTTTACAGGAGCTATCGTACATTCAGTGAAGCACAATTCGGCACAAGGCCATTAAGTAAATATATTTAACATATCATTCTGACATCTCATCAAATTTGTAAACTTACTTGTTTACACAGACGTCACTGTTTGATATCTCCCACTTTAGGGGAAGCCTTTCTCTATTTGTTATGAACCTGCTCCAGGCAATATACCATTCCTTTACTGATGGGAACAACTTATTATTGATTCTTAATGAAGTATCCATATACAGCAGAACTAGGGCATCACAAAAAAGCTTGCATCCTAAAAGTATTAGTTTCAAGAGTGTAAAACACTTATTTAGTGAAGGTGGTAAATTCTTCTCCAACTGACAGTCCTGAATATAAATTAAAAAATAGTTATTTTATATAACTACTTGTTTTGAAACTGAAGAGTCAAGACAGCTACAGAAAAAGGTGTGAATTTTCTCTTACATATCTGTATGGCTTAACCCAGAAAACACCAAAAGACATGAAAAAAAGTGTGAACAGAAATAGAAGCTTCAAAGAGCCAGTTCAAAAAAAGAGCAAAGAAAGCAAGTAATATTCAGGGACACTATTTCTCATTGACTTCAAGTGCAGTGTGTCTGAAAGCATCCTAATGAATGAAAATCTCTTGAAAAGAGTATATGCCAAGACTAGTAAATAAACTAAAACAGCAAGAAAGCAAATAATGTAACCCCTCTTGAAGCAAGAATATTAGCATGAGGTTTTTTGGTTGGTTTTATTTTGTTGGGGGTTTTAATTTTTCTTAGCGTTAAACCCATAAGCAGAACTAAGCGGACTAAATTGTTCCTTCCTACTTGTCAAGTAAACACTTATAGTCACTTGGGACCCTTTAAAGACAATAATTTATTTAAACTGGGCCAAAGACTTTGAAATTATCATGGGCATTTCTTAACACATTTCTGTATTATGGATAACAAAAAAAGTTTTAAACATCAAAGATGTGGAGAGTTTTAAAGCTATGATGTCTGTTCTAGTTTTTATGAACTAACAGACACATTAATGATAAAGAAAACACTATACCGCAAACACAGTACAAGAGGTAATACTTATGAATAATCCCACTGGCTTCAATAAAAACTCTAAGTACATATATGTTTTCAGCCAAAGCTACATTATTAAAAACCTTAATGATATAAAAAGTTTCAGAAACTACTTAAAAGTCAAAGTTGCAAAAAACCAAAATCCTCAAGGAAGGTATCCAGATCGCTGTTTTGGGGGTTTATTGGTGCAAGAGACAGATGAGATGTTCTAAGAACAAATATCATCAACTCTGTGTCAAATTATGGCTATTCACATTCTCCCACCCCATCTTGCTAATATTCCCTTAGAGAGCCATTCAGAAAAAAAAAAAAAAAAAAGGCTATGAATAAGGAGTTGCAATACAAGATCCCAACGAATTTTTAGAAAGCTATGACCATAAATTCCGATTGAAAAGTCTTTGCTAGCTAGCTTTGCTTCTTTTTCCTCCAGGAAAAAATGTGTTCCAATATTTAGAAATAATAAGCATTTGTCAAAGGCTTTGAAATTAATTCAGCCTAGATACAGCACAGAAAGAACCATCAAATCAGAAATGCTAAAAACTTAAGTATCCTTTTCTTATATATATACACAAGATGGCAAGAATGATCAAGTATCCATTAAAAAGTTAAGGAAAGGTTTGTTAGCCATCTCCCTTCACAACTGGTACTTCCATGCATTAAAACTCAGATGATGGGATTTTTTTAATTATTAAGTAGGCTTTCTATTGCACAACTAATTATCTGAACTGATTATATTAACCTTTAGAGGACAAAAACTATTAGTACAAACAAAAGAACTCAACAAGCTTGTTTTGATTTTGGAATTCAATGTAAGGTTCTTTTGTGAGGCAAGCGAAAAGCTTAAATGACACGGGGGATCAAATCATCCAAACCAAAAGAGAAAAACAGCATTACACAGGTATCTGAACCAGGTTCCACAGTCCTTAGAACAGTTCATGTTTTCTGTACAAATTTCAAACAATGGAAACATATTTGCATTTCAGACGCATTGCAATGCATAATACATTTATTAGTAAATACAATCACTGAAATTCTATTCTTTTCCATTTGGAATCTCCTAAAGCTTCTGGATTTTAGTAGTTTGTATTTTAAAATAAGTCACAAACTAAGAAGAGTAAGAAGTATTTCAGTAGAGATCTACACAACATGCAAATGTTTCTATCCCCTTCTGCATTTTTTAAGGGCACTGACATCAGGAGTCATTGATTTCAAAGCAATTTACACAGTACGAGTCATGCACTGAGCTGTTCAGGCTTCCTTATTTTTCCCCTCTGATGATTTGCCTCCATCCTTACTCTACTTCATGATTTTTCAATTATTTTTTTACTTAAAAGAACTTAAATAACATTTTGATATACAGTTTAAAAAAGTATTTATGCCACATCAATTAACCAGAATAAAGTATCTAAATACTCAGCAATAATAGAAACGCAGCAATCCCTTTCATCATTTTTTTTTCCATTAGTCACAAACCCCTAATTATAAAAGCATGATTGTTTCCAAAACGTGAACAGTAGTGACAATTCTTCTCAAAGGCAAAACAGAATCAACACTTATAACTAAGTAATAAAAAAGAAGAGTAGAGAAGTGTATCGGGAGCACTTTACCATAAATCTTCATCCAGCAGAAATAACATTCCATCCATCCCACAGCCTATTAACCAATATTGCATACATCAAATACTTCTGCTGAAATCATAAGTTTTTGCAAAAGGCACCTATTAAAGTTACAGACACTAAGTTATTATTCTAATTTAGAATTATGAACTTATCCAACAGAGCAGCTAGTGTCCTACAGAATTACTTGGCTAGTTCAGAGCAGTCAAGCCCCTTGTACCGTTGAACCATTCATCACAGGCGTATCCTGTTGCATGTAGGAAGCAGCACATTCACATAAAACTTTTACATGCACACTTTAAAAGAAGTATTTCCACAAGACCATAAAAAGATTAGTGTTTGTAAGATCAGCAAAAAAGCCCTAGCCAGTAACAGTGTGGAAAATGCTTCTGAAAAAGGAGCTAGCCAGTCTAATCACATATATCTAAACATACTAAGTATGGCAGCTTAAAATAAAGGCCCAAACCAACACATACTATGACAGAGTAACAGCTGGAAGAAAGAGGATATATTTCCAGTTAATGGACTTGGCTTTACCTTCCCACCTGCCCCTCCTCACCCACCAATGTTTATAAGCATTCCCTACCAGAAGATTTCTTTCATAAGAACATATCCCTTTCAGTCTTGTCTACCAGCACCCCTTCTTTGTCCTGTATTTTGGCTACTTAACTTCCACTAGCACAGTCTTCTGCTGCAGTCAAGTTTCTACTCCTGATCTTCAAAGGCCTTGCTGTCCCCTGCAGTGCTCAACAACATATGAATTGCTGCCACAGATCAAGTTCAAAAGACACAGATCAATAGCCAAGAACTTCTTCAGACCTTTTTCTCCTAGCATGCTTTACAGAGATATCAACAAAGTTGTATTAGAGAGGAACAGGTACATTTTGTTAAGATTAAAGCTACACATAAGTAGTTCATACATGTGGTTGCATCGCCCTCCCCAATCTTTAGCACGCAGTTTATCTTCCAAAAATGTAAGATGCTCATGTTTGTCCCTCTTCCAGTAGAAGTGAGCAATATGTGGCACACAGTAAGCACTAACATAATAAGAATTATGGTTATTATTTCTTTATGGGTATTTTATCTAACTCCCAACAACTCTGCACACATTTTCTGAGAAGGTATTAAAAATTAACTGAACAATTAATGAATCACCTTAGTGTTCCCATAAACACTGCATTTTACAATATCACCTGGATGATAATATGATGCAAATTTCAAACACGGACTATCCAGCACAAGGAAGAAATACATTTCCTGAACAATAGTCAAAGTGTAAATAAAACACTTGGCTAATCTTATTAGTTAGTGCAGCACTTTCCAATCTTATATTCAAGGTGCTTCATTAAGACAATGGTAAGATAGTCTAGTTGGACTTATATAACAAGACAGGTTATAGACAAAAAAATGGATTAAGTATAGAAATTCATGCAAAGACACCAACACTAAGCAAAACCACATTTGCTAACTGGTCTTACACATTAGTTATAAGCCATGAAATGACTTGAAGTATATGACATTGGGTTTTGAATTTTGTATTTTAAGCCAAGCGTAGTAATTCCCTCCAATACTACCTGATGCTGCAGCCAACAGGGAACACTTGATAGTTTGTATTGGATATCTAGAAAATGTTACAGTAATTTATTGGCTTTAGTAACTGCTATTAATTTTAAAAAGTACGTTTTGACAAACTTTTTACATTCAAAACAAGATCAACGGGCTTCCTGCATTCCTAAATTTATTAATCATTTTACGGCTAACTTGCAACATAATTGCATTATTTGTGTATAATCCACATCAGACTAGTTTAAAATCTAATCAAACATCCTCTTCAAACATCAAGCACAACCCCTGAAAAGTCTGCAGACTCCTCCAGCTTCTGAAGTAGGATTCCTGGAACAGGTGCTGTAGTTTAAATACAACACTAATATTTAGCTGATAGCCACATCATGAGGAGCAAAACAGGCAGACACAATACCTGGGGCTTGTCTTAACCCAGGCTTTGGCTTAAGTCCTTCCCACAACGGTACTCTTTTAGGGATCATATTCAGGTCTTGTCCAAGCACAAACTCATTAGACAAAACACTTGTTTCCACAGACTGGACAAGATATACACATTCTACACAGTATTCTGCTGTTGGATGGATTAAAACAGAAACACAACTTAATGAAAAGACAACTATTTTCAATATATTACAAATTAGACGTTCTAAATAAAGTCAGGAAAAAAAAAACCCTAAGTAGATTATTTGTCTCCTTCAGGGTTTAGTGACCTCTGTCATGCTTGCTGATCTGCAGAACATCTTCTATGCCAGCAACTCTAGAAATCTGGAAGTCCTGAAAAATGTGCTCCAGAATTTATTAGTAGCATAAAGCCAAAATCCTCCTCAACATTACTTAAAGCATTTGAAAAAGCAGCACTGTGATGAGGGAATGTTTTGAAAAAATTATGCCAGATCTCAAGAGTCCTGGTAACATCCTTTAAGATTACTATTAGCACCCTGATTGCAAATGTGACCACACAGACATGAATCAAGACAAACTGTCTTGTTCTTTTTTTACTGTGAAGACAGTTCAGAGCAACTCTGGCAACAGCATTTACCTGACAGAATTGGAAGGGGAAGCACAGGAAGCATTTCCCATCTTTGTGGGAGAGTCCTTTGCTGGCAGCAGTAAAATTGAGAACCTGGCAATTTTAAATGCTTGCTACTTGCCTATTTATTCATTAGCAACAGCTAATGGAGTTATCCACAGACACTAAGAGGGGTTATCTCAACAGAAGGCATCTTTCCTCCCCTTTGTCAGAATGTAACTACCAAGGATGACACTGGGAAGAGCAGGGAAGGAGGCTGCTTAAAGCCATCCCTCCTCCAGTACCTGGAGCATCCTGCAAAAGGACAAACAACATACTTCAATGCCATCTCATAGCCATTGAACATATGTTTATAAAGTAGAACTAGCCTAGAAAGGCCTACAGTGTATCCCAACATAGAACCAAGCATTTGAAAAATATGCAAGCAGGGAAAACAAGAAAAAAAAACCGCTGAAGCTTTTTCTTACCTCACTGGTACACTACCACTTTACTCTGTAAAACTTCAGCAGTTCTTCACAGCTAGCTACTCTCCATGCACACCTATAATCAATTTAATTACTTTGTGTTGGCAGTAAGAATTGTTGCTAATCTCGTATATCTTTACAGGATTTTAAGCTCACTCAAATATTTTGTTAGAGGCACATAATTTTAAAATTTTGGAGAATTTAAGCATCAGAAGGTGCTTTTCGAAGCTTTGTTTAACATTTAAAGCATTCTTCTTCTTCTTTTACAAGCCTCCTGGATGTTTGCCAGTGGGGCTCTAATGCCAGCACTATAGCATCCAAAACACTATTTTAAGCCATTGCTATGCTGACCAACACATTTTTCAAGCACAAAAACAGCTTCCCAAAAAATATCGACTGTGGGCAAGTGTTTTTGTTGTTCATGAAATTGTAAATATCTTGCTTCAGCCTACAGGTCTTCTTAATTTCTGACCCATGCTTTGATAAGAGTAGGGCAGTCATTACGCCTTTCCCTACTTTAAAGGTGCAACAACCTCTGAACTATTGCGACTCTCCTCAGTAACACGTCATTGCATCCCACCTAGCTTTTAGCAGCCATGGGATCAGTTGTGACCATTCACATTTCTATGAACAGTCAAGGGTATCTATGGCCACCTTCTGTACCTGTTTTTCCATTTGACTCAATCAGTTTCCTCTCCTGCCCTCACACTTCACCACTATTTTCAATAAAGTTTAAATAAACTACAACTTAAAATTCTTTTTATTTCTAGTTTGGAATAAGAAGGTACAGAGCAGTATCCTGTCTTCAATAGTTGCCAGCACCAAGTTATCATGAAAAATCACTGAAAAAGGTGAAAGTAGCAGCTACAATAGATACATCTCAAAGATGTACTTGCTTCCCCTGAATTAGCTAAAAGTAGTCCTAGGAGCTGAAGCCAAAAGTCATTTAATTGCCACGTACTATTATAATTCTGTACCATTTCCTATATAAACACCAGGAAAATGTACACACACATTATATACACATGTACATTTTTTCTCCTTAAAGTGCTGCTAATTCCTAGGCCTCTACAGGATCTTGTGGCAATGAGCTCCACAGACAAAATATTTCTTAAAATTGGCCAAGGCAATTTTACCCATGTTCTCTTGTTCCCAGATTATTTGAGGGCATACAAGGTCCACATCTTGTTCTGAAGTAGTTCTCATTTATAATTTAAAGTACAAAAAAGTGGCTATGTTATCATAGCTTTAGGCTCCTTATGAGTCATTGTCTCCATCAGAAGTGTGATGTAGGTTTACCATTGAGCCTTAGAGATTTGCTTCTCTCTTTAGGTATTACTTTGTCATTACATTCTGAATTCCTTCTAATCCCCTGTAGATGATCTTTAGTCATTAAAAAAAAAATACACCACCACAACTGAATTTCAAGATGTTGTAGGACGGGCTCCGAGGACACAGCAGGCCTTAACTCATTAGCTTTTTGTCCTCAAAGGCTCAAGTTAAAAGTACTCACACAATTTACACGATGGACATCCTGGGTTTTCTATCTGTCCGCACCAAAGCCAAATGACCATTTTGGCACATTTGGCAACAGATTTGCAACTCAAACATACTAATTCACCACAGTAATAGTGGGTAAGAGTGGAAAACCCTTAGGAAGACAAGAATGATCATCAGATAAGACACTCTACTTTGAGAATGTATCCACGAAGAGAAAAGGAAAGCCACTGACCGCAACACCAGCTCCACTCTCTGCTGGCATCAAACATCGGAAGCAAGAAACCTAACCTACAAGGACAATACAAACAGCTTGCGGTTGAAGTAAGAGTGACTCTCTAGGGAACAAAGAAGGGAAAATAACACAAACTGAGGTCTTCGCACAGTCTGACAAGGAATTAACAGCCCACAAACTTATCATTAGTTACATTGCTCATGCCATCCTTTTTCTTACCCCCTTTCATTGCTTCTGTTGTAAAGACTCACCAAAAGACAGCCTCATTTTCCTGAATCAAAGCATTTACCATTCATCGAGAGTCCTGAAGCAAACAGCAAATGCTGAACCAAACTGGATAAATGGAAAAAGCACAGGACACAGTACTGAAGCAGACCTGTAAGACACCATTCCAGGCTTAAAACCAGGACGCATTAGTTCACGCAGCATGACTTAGGTCTTGCAAGTGTTACATTTTGCCAACATTACCAGGAAAGGAACAGAACAAAGTTTTGAAGCCTCTACTTGGGTACGTAAGCAGAGCAACACAGTGAAGCTACAATACAAACAGTGCACAACAAGAAAAGCAAATACACTAGGAATTCTTAAAATGCAATTTGCATCACATAAAATATGCCAATCTGGTAAATCTACAATTAACTTTAACCAAGTGCTTCTATTATGTAATAATTCTGGAAGGTATTGGCCTCAATAGTTAAGTATCAATCAAAAACCAGTCACTTCCAAGGATATACAGCAACCCCACAACACTCAGTCATACTAGCCTGACTACAAAATCCACTCTAGCTGGCCAAAAGTTTCTCCACTGGTCATTTCTTCCTATGGCACTGGACCTCTGGCCATAAGCCATCAAGAGGGAGTAGAGAGAAATTACACTTAAGGTAAGAGAAGCACACATGTTTCTAGATACCTTTCAAGTACAAGGCTAAGTGTTCAGAATCTCCATTGCAAACTGCTCCAAAACGCAAAGCTCAATTCAGGATTTTCAAGTTTTCCACATCAGAGCTCTATTTACCTTCCTTCACCAGCATTTCTTTCTTCTATTATTTTTATCAATTCCCCGATTAGATGAATTAACACAAGTATGTCCTTCAGGAAGATCAAGCTGCCAAGTCAACAGCTGCCATCCTGACATTTTGAGGTGTTTATTGCCATGTTTCAAACACTTTTTATTTCCTTTGCAGAAAAAACAGAACCAAAGAGTCTTCATTGTCACGTTTCACGTCTGTACAATCTTAAGTCAACCCACTAACACCAATATACTTGAGAGATAAAAAATGCCTACTTCATCAGAAAAAAAATGCAAATCTCAGATACTGCATTTCAAACCATTTCTTACCATTTTAAGGTTACAAACTTTCTTTACCACTTAAGAACAATCTCACAGAAACTAGTCACATTCACTGACAGACACTATAATTAGTGTTCAGACATGGCTGGATCTTCCTTCATAAAGGAAAAAAGCCTCCTTTTCCTGTCAATTGTATTTGGTACATTTCTTTTGTGGTCACTTTAGGCAGATTGGTCTACCCAAGGTAGATACTTCTTTTAACTCTTATTTCTGAAGCAAAATGCAGATCTTTCCAGCAACCTCACGATTTCTGAAAGGGCTTCATTTCTAAATCTTGTCTCTTCATTAGAAGCAGACAACATAAATCAGTGGCTGAAAAAATGCAACTGATGAGCAAAAATTAAAACGTTCAGTGTTCACCCATCATGTTCAAAGTATTTTGCACAGGGAAAAAGAATTTTTACTTCATTATAAATGCATACCTTAGAGCATATATTTAGTATACAAAATACTACAGAAGATAATCTTTTAATATATTTTTTCATATTATAGTTACATTAAGAATGGCATCCAAGAAAGTTGACGTTTTTAATAGAAAAGGCATTGTTTATTTACAGAAGCTCTACATATACATATCACAATTTACTACAGAAAACAAAAACTTTGACTCCAACATTTCTGAACACAGACCTCACAGTGCCAGGTTGCCTATGCCAAATTGTGCAAAGCTACACGGCAGTATTATTTGATGAATGCAATATGTGTGACTGTTCTAGTGATCACAGTAACAAAAGCGTGGGAAGATTTGTCTGCATACACAGAGGCTACAGACATAATCCAGAAGATATCAACTTTCCTCTTAAGTCACAGACAGCAGGTCTAGTGCCTATCAAAGTACTTCTGTTCCAGAGTTATCTGACAGCAACTTTGAGAAAGTAATTCGAAAGAGTACCTGTAAATCCACTGAATTATAGTATTTCTAAAGCCAAAATAGAAGACATACAGAAAAGAAGGGTGTTTGTGATTTTGGATAACTGCAGGGATCTTACACAGATATGACTTGATCCTCCATCTAACATATGTTAACTCTATCATTTAACAAAAAGATATCCCAGTGTTTGGGGTTTGGTTATTTTTTTGTTCTTGCAACATACAAATAAAAAATTTTATATATTTATAAAGCGTACGTGTTCCTGTAACATTAAGAATTGATTAGTCTACCTTGTTTGGAGGTTGAAGTAGGAAGGAACTCTTAAAAATAAATCTTAAAAAAACAAGCTTAATACTTTTTAATTGGAGAGATGTTAGGGGGGGGGGGGCTGCATGGCTTTCTTAAACACTTTTTAGATCAGTAAGTATCAAGACAACCCTCTATTTGAAAATACCTACGAAAACTTCACACAAGTTCAACATATTTTACAGAATTCTTTGAAAGACTGTTGGTGATACTTTCAGAGAAAACACTTTCATCCAGTAACTAAAAAAGTCTGTTCTAAATATTTTAAGTATTTGGACAATAAATATATACATTAAAGAGCCCCAGAGACTGGGCTTTGATGGTCAAGGCAAATGGAAAAAGTGAAGGTAACTACTGCTAGTCACAACTGTCTGCTATATGTTAAACATTTATTTCTCTCCTTTCACAGATCAAGTACTCTCTAGAAGCTGAAAACGTCTTCATGCAAATCATCATCTTGCATTTACCTGTTAATTTCCAATGAAGTAAAAAGACTGCTCAATTACTTCACCATGCTCCAGCATAAGCAAGCAGCACTAAGAATCTATACATCCCAAGAGCTGAGTCAGTGAAGCCTTACAGAAGGGGCTAACCCATGCTTTCACGACAAAATGGTGACTCAGTTTTCAATGCAATCGTATTCCACAGATTGTGTACTTCATTAGCAACAGGTGACACCTCTACAGGAATATACAGATTACCAACCTGCTTTGCTGCTCTGTTTTTTCATAAACCATTAAAAACATTTAAGATTTTGCCTGCTTTAAAGTATCACTGTCTTAAAATCAATTCAGAAAGTATATGGACATCAGACAGCAAGTCCTTTAGGACCACCTCTTCTGTTCTTTGTTATAAAGCAACTAGCAAGGTGGAGCCCCAGTTCACAACTAGGCCTTTTAGCCACTATCCTATAAATAAGAGCAGCCTGTATTGCCAACAACTGCATATACTTGGCTCTAACACACACATGCCTGATACCATTTCAAAAATTAAAATCCCTTTCCCGACCAGAAAAAGAAAGAAGAAAACCATAACTACCATCATAAATATTTCATACTTTCTTCCTCACTCCCCTGTCTCCAATCAAAAACGTGCTCAGGTACCCCTCTCTTTCATAAGTAATTACAAAATTGGAAAGTGTCTCACAAACTCTGAAAGAAAAAAAACACAGAAGAACATACAGATCCTGCACCAGTCCCTAAGCAGTTATGAGTAACTTGCCATTTCACTCAATTTAGGATATTAGGCCTACTAAAGAAACCCTTGGCAGTGCAATATGCTGATCCATTCTTAACATAATAACCTCATTCAATATATTAAAGAGGTACATTTATACCTTTAATTCATTTGAGTGCTACAGTAAATTATTTAACAAGTACTTTAAAAAAAATGTAGTCATTAACTCATGGTTCCTTTTATTTTCACTTAGTCTTATAAGAATGCAAGAAATTAAATTGTAAAGAGCATCAACTGCTCGTTCTCTCACCAGCAGGTTTGTTTAGGGTTGCTTGGGTTTGTTGTTGTTTTTTAAAAAAAGAAGGATTAAGCTTTATATGTTCTCATATACATGTATACAGATACACAACGTTCAAAATTTTAGACCAAAGAATCTCCAAAAAAATCAATCAAGAGATTTAGTAGACATTTCTAGTCAAGGCCAGGTCAAGATTATCACTAAACAGCTTATAACATAAACAAACCATAATACTGAATATAAAACAATTTTTTCCACAAAATCCTTCCTTGCCAGATTTCAGAGATGCTCAGAGTTTGAGAATCCTGAACACTGAAGGACAATGACAATTAACACCATGCACAAATTTACACACACGACAATCATGAGACATCCTGAACTGTTCTGCTTCCCTTTACATGCCTTTCTTTCTATAGGGCAAGCATTGCTGCATGAACCCTCGTGAAATCCCAGGGGAAGCTAAAGTATTCCACTTCTGTTAGGCTCACCCTGGAAGAATTAAAACACTATTTACAGTCCACAGACAGACTTCCTCAGAGAAATACAGCATCTCTTCACATGGTACACAAAACACATTATGATACCTTGACACATACATCCAGTAAAATTACCAAGCTGAAAACGCTCCAGGAAATCTAGAGGAGTTGGTTTTGGTGGGTTTGTTTTGGTTTTTACTATGCTTATCCCAACTCAGTGGCCATATATGTCAAACAATTCACTCACTATTCAGATTCTACCTGAGTAGCTTTTGCTTGCTCTTCTTTAAGAAGAGAAATTTTTCATGATTGCAGCCACAATATAAGTGAAAGCAATCATACATGAGTTACTTTTAATCACAGTCTTCCTTACTAGCTCTAACAGCACTAAATAGATAGAAACACAAATTTAGTATAGTTACGTTTCAGATTCCTTCAATTTCTACAGCTTCTTATATATAAGTTATGACTGCCAGTCATCTCTTTCATCTGTATACAACTGTGACAGAGTTGGATGAAATGAAGGTCAGAGGAAGCTTAAAAGGCATTTAAGTTTTCTCTCATCTTGACATGGATTTCATCCCTCTACATTCCACAGGGAGTTCAAAGTTGCTGGAAATTTGTTAAAAAAACATTAAAAGTTATTTCTATACCATGCATTTGTTTACAACAATTTAAAACCAAGCACAAGCAACTCACAACAGACACTAAATTCAGAAACCTAACATTTTATGCAATTAAAAGGACTAGGTATGTAAGCACCAAAGAAGATTAACACTTGATTACCAATAACTAGGACTGTAATTGACCCATGAGACAATGGATTACAAATAAAAGATCAACAATGTTTGCAAAAAAATGATGTCACTTATATTTGATGTGCACCTTCTGATCTTACAGGAGTGAGCCAAGTGTAACACTGAGGATACAGAAATAAGCATACACTAATAGCACTGCATGCCGAAATTACCTTATCTGTGTAACTTGTCTTTACGAACTATACTGCAACACAGTAGTAAAAAAAGCTATTATTAAATGCATTAAGACACCAAAAGTATTGTTGAATGTGTATCCACATATTCAGCAGCTTTGAATACTGTCCCTAATACTTAGCACAGTACTTCAATACTGTCACTCAAGTAACTGCTAGATAAGTTCACATCTTGATTACACACAAAGACATCACAGCTCTAATAAGTTCCTGGTGGATATCCATGCTAATTAAAACAACCTAATAAAAGCCACCAACCCAACAGACATACAAACAGGAGGTTGGATAAGTACTTAAAATCACATGCAAGCTCAAACAATTTGCCTGGCCAAGTGGTTTAGCACACAAGCAGGAGTTTATAGAACACTCTACAACCAACTTCCATTTGCTATCAAATCTATACCTTACTAGAAATTCTGTCTACATTTTTTTTTAACAGCCTGTGGGCCCACCCATATCTTTCTGTTAAGTCTAAACTTATGGAATACCACCTTCTGCCTGTTTTAGCAATTTATAAAATCATAATCCTCCACTATACTCAAAAGAATGGGTTGTTTAAAAGTAGACGAACAGATGATGAAGATACCCCTTAAGTTTTATTAAAATACAAAGCATGGTTTTCTGAAAGTTTCCTTGAGAAAAAAACCATCAGTGGTACTTGCATTTGTTGCTCTTCAAGGATTATAGTCAGCTTCAAAAATTAGTTAAATTTCTAGTCAATAATAAACAAAACTTCAAACTGCTTTACTTCCTACTCTGTTCTTCTAATATACTTTGAAAATCCGGTACTCATTCCAGATCATTATCTACAACCCTCAGCAAGGAAGGCTAATTATAAAGGTTAGTTTGCTTAGGTAGACATTCTCTGCTGAACAAAGAAGTTACTTTGTTCTGGACCATCACTAGCCCTGCACTGCAAGAAGAAACATAAATTGGGACAAGAACTTCAAGCCTGAATGCCTACAATACTTAAACACATGTCCTGATTGTCAAAGGTACTCCATATATGAAACTTCACCAACACTAAGCACCTCAAAAACAGTACAATAAACTCTTAAAGCATGAACATTTAAAAAACACATTACAACACGGATTTGCTTAAGCGCCCAAATTTATCTAACTAGGTGCATGTGAATTTTACACAGAGCACAGTGGTGAAAGCTTGACTTCATATATGTAGCACATATGGAGCAACACTTTGAAACACTCCTATGCTTATATAGCCCAGTTTAAATGTTTTTTAATAACTGAATTCATAAAAAAAGGTTAAAACAACTTAGAAGAAGTCAAGACCCACATGTGTAATTCAGACTGTGGAGTAGAAAAAAAATTCAGGCATCACTTCCGCTGTACAAAACAAAGCTAAAATAATTTAAAGAAAGTAAGAACAAATAAATTGCTTGCTCAAAGAAAATGGCAAACAAGTTTGTTTCAGTAATTTGAGAAAATCACAGTAAAGTGTTCAAGATTTTACTTTGCAAGTGTAAAAAAATTCATATAATTGAAAAAGTTCAATTAGTAAAGCATAATGCTGTTTCTGAACTATGATGAGTATCTCTGCATGGCACCAAAGCCAAAAGTCGTCATTTAGTAGGTGCTAGCAAGTCATTTAGTCCGTAAGATAACCAACCATGATAAAATACCTAAACCATCACAGGCAATACTCTGACATTTGCATGTATGGGATCATTACAGTCCCTGTCTGCCAAACATTTATAATCTCTAAATCCCTCTCTGAGGCAAGTCTGTCCAGTGTCAGTGGAAGATGGAGACTTCTACATGTAACTGCAACCACAAACCAAATCCTGCCTTCAAACACTGTTAATGTGTAACAGGTGTTTGGAAGGCTGGCACAAAATGAGCTGATAAGGGTTTCCACACCACAAGTGACCATAGCGCCATCACTATCTTAGTAACCAAAATCCAAAAGCAAACCAAGAGTTAAAAGATTTGCAAGACATTAAAGCAGAAGGATGATCAGGTGCTCCAATTTGATACCATAATTAAGCTGCACTTCCATCATGCAATTTGTAACTCTGTGAATGCTTTAGAACAGGCTAAAATAAAGTGGTATCTCCAGTCATTCAAGAGCTCTTTCTATCTTACCTTTAGGCTATGGTTTCCTGTACAATCACATTGAGAATAAACTAGTTCCTTGTTTATGGTGATCATTACCATTAAATAATTTACTGAATAATCTTACCCTTAGTCCCTGCTTAGTATGCTGTTAAAGCATGCTTTTGCTTAACAATATTGCCTTTGGTGGCCTAAATGCACTAAATTAAAGTTATAGGCTCACTTTAAAAAAAAAGTTTTCAGTTATTTGTTAAAAGTGTAATACCTATTACACACAGCACACTTTAGTCTCATAAATTAATCAAGAACAGAAACGAACATGTGCATTCAATCAATGAAAACAAAAGACAATATTCTTTTCTATTTTTTTTTTAACATTTCACCTACATCAAACTGCAAACCCAGATCACAAAGTATTCCCAAAAAGGTCATACTAAGAATACACTTGCTATTATTACACTGATACTCAGATGTGCATAGTTTCTTCTAGAAGACTACAGCAATACTACTGTTTACAACTTGACCTACCCCCTAAGCTCTTAAGAGACAGGTCTGAAAAGGCTTATTTATTTCATTATGCTCTGTAAAGTGAACGGCATTATAATAGGGGATTTTTGTAGCATAGGTGTGCTACCCATTTGCTTTTTTACTTACGCTTAAGCAAGATACATGAATATTTTGGGGGTGGTTTTTGGTTTTGGGGTGGGGGGTGATGTATTTATTTCCCCCTCCCATCCTCTTAACTTTGCTAGTTTACCACAGTTACAGTCATTACTATGTTGTAACATTATCTAGAACATAGTAATTTGTAAAGGCTGAAACATTTCACTACCAATACACAGCCTGATGAAGGGATAATTCTAATTTCCAGATTAGCCTGTAACATAAAGAATGCAAAACCTGAGACAGTAACATAGATTGCTTTTCAACATTAAATATTTTAAAACCTTTTGTTTCTTTTTGTACACACATACATACATGATTTAGTCTGCTTATCCACTGACAATTTCCAAAGACCAGCCAAAACTGTAGTGCTAAGGAACATTTTCTGGAAATCACTTTATTAGTTGGAGAGATACTTTTCTCAGTATCTCCAACAATCTGCCTTAAGTGCTAAATTACTGCTTTTACAACCCCCTGATATCTGTTGGTTCTTCCTGTCTTTAAAGACAATGCAATACCAAGCCTGCAGCAGTCCTTAGTTCAAAGCATATCATGGCATGCAGAAAACACATCTATAAAAAGAGATGAGAAAAAAGGTCCATCCAAACAGGTATTGCCACCTACAGCTGGCCAGCAGACATACAAGGCGCAGACTGAACTCCTCATTGTTCTTTACTCAGAGCAGAGAACTAACAAAGTCAATTCAGCCAACTGTAGGTATTTTATTTCATCAGATGAAATGAGAAGCTGGACTTGTCAGCACGACACAACAGCAACCACATTTTCTTCACCAAAGCACTCTCTTTTTACTCATGTGACTTACCACTACCAAGGGTAACTATTTTTTCAAGTTACATAAATAGCCAAATTAAAGATATGAAGAGAATTTTCTAACAGTCAATTGCCCAGAACTCAATTTATGCAGTTTTCACATTGGTGGCAAGACTCTGCAGCAAGTTTTAAATCTGAAAGATGGAAAACACCACCACTTCCCCCAGGATGCAGCTAAAAAAACCCACTACCATGAATCTATGCTAAGCCACCATAAATCCTTCATTGTGAAATATCTTCTAGAAGTATCTTCTCCCTTTTTCATCAAATACAGAAGCAAAATTTCCAGCAAGTAAGAAAGCCCATATACACTCTAGAACAGCTTACAAAATAATTATGCGAAATAGTTACTGCATCAAAAATAACATTTAATTGAAACTTCCAGTTGTACTTTATTACGTTCATTCTCTACTGCCTAACATCTTCAATAAGTATTCAATTACATCTGTAAAAATCTCATTTGTACCTGATCAACCTTCCTAACTACATACATGATTAAAATTCATCCGATTTTCTGACTGTACACTTGCTTTACAAGCTAGTGCTAGTTACTACTATCAGAGATTCTCAAAGGCTGTTTACAAGTCTTTTCAGTGCTCACATTCAGCGTTAATCTTACAGTCTCTCCACAGACTTAATAACAAGTCAAAACATACATCCTAAACAAAAAAATATTTCCTCCAACATTTGTCTACCTCTGTCCAGGTGTAAAGGGATCTTTTAATAAAAATTTATCTTCAAAAAGAAAACTATGAGGTTGTCAGATAATAAAGAATAATTCAAATCTCTATGTCAGTTTTATGTGTTTATCATCACAATTTCCTCCTTTCTCTTTTGCTTCACTGTTTGGATGAAATGCACATACAGGTGAAAAAAACTTGCATCAGACTAAATAGAATAAAAGCAACTCTACAGGAAATGCTGTCAAAGATCGGAGACAGTTATTAGTTCTCTTTCATTCTCAAAATCTGCTTTTGAGTAATTGTGAACAATGTTTCAGATTAAGTTATTTTTAAATTCACTTACAACAGCCCTTATAAATACTGTAAAATACATTGACTTTAAGTGTTCGCTTTACAGGTAGTTTAAGAATTATACAAGTCTGTACAAAATCTTATTGCAAGCATCTGCAGCATAATAAGGCATTGTCTAGGAAGATGTAAAACGGATTTTGCAACAGTAAGTACAAATACACAAAAGAATTCACCACAATACAAGTATGTATTTTTCCATACTTAAGTTTCAAAAGCATAAAAATAAAAGAAATCCTCTTCTATGGTTCTAGGGATGAAATACTAAGCTCAAAAGACCATGTCTAAAATTGACAGGATTTAATAACCAAACTGAATAAATCAAGATAACTGCTGCAAATCCAAGAAACTATATGAGAATCATGCACTGAAACAAGTCCACACCATGACTCAACCCAAGAAAAAAAGATACTTAACATACAAAAAACTTGCCAGCATTTTTAGTACATTGAAATATTAGAAGAGATGATGAATCTACCGACATACAAACCTCTACGGCATACCCAACAGGCTGAAGAAAGACTAGTCAGAAAAACTAGACGTGGGTTTGGTTGTTGGGGGTTTTTTTTGTTGTCATTGTTTTGGATTTTTTTAAAACACAAACTGTAATGGTATTATTTGAATCCTCTCCTTAATAAACTAAGTTTGCAAATTAATTTTCCATACAACATTCTGCCAAGCAGTTCATTTTTAATATCTCTTATTTCAAGTCAAAGTGAAGGGTTTGTTTTTTGGTTTTTTTTTTTTCAAAAAATCATTCATACTGGGGATATAAAGGCTACAGTTTTCAAAGCAGATACACCGACACACTCTACACTGCCTATATTTAAAAGGCAATGCCCTGATAAAGGGCATAGAAAGAGCTGCAAATGGTGTTGTAAAAACTGAACAGGCCTAAAGACTTAAAGATACTGGCATGTCTTTAAATGCAATTATATACAGGTTTAACGGAAGCTGGGAGTTAATCTAAACAAGGTATTACATGGGTCAGATGTTTTTTCAAAGGCACACTAAATGGAATTTTACAGCTTCTTCGCTGGCCCAATTATGTCATCACTTACTCCTTTCTCCTACCTTTTCCCTTGCCAGGTTTAGAATCACTTGGGACGTATTGATACAAATCTGCAGCAGTATATGTACGCATAAGAGAGAGAAATAGGGATTTTATACACACATATTTACAGCATACCTCCTTCTTAAATGCTTATGTACTGTTACAATACACTACCTTTTACCTCAGTAAAGGGGGGAATAATCTAACAAGCAGGCAAAAAATTCTCAAGAACTCTAGCTAGAGACATCCGATGGGCAGAGAAGTGAGGAAGCAAGCGGAGTAACAGCATTATCTTGCACTGCCTTTATTAAGTGATGAGGTCTAAGCTCTGGACCAAAAGAGATTCCAGTCAAGATGACAATACAAATAATACCTTGCCCTGAGATCCCCTGGAAGCTGAAACAGAAGCCATCTCACTAAGTTTTTAATGCTACAGGCAGCTGTATGGGGACAAGTACTGCTGTAAATTATCTAACTGTACACAAAAGTGACCTGACCACTACTGCCATGCAAAACAAAAAGCAATTATTTTTGGTCTCCATTTAAGAGAGTCATATCCTGCTCTGTGTAAAGAATCTAAATGACTTTCCAACTGCAGCTAAACAAAAGTGTAGCCTACCTGGAGATGACAGACTGAACAAAGACACAACGTGCATGGGAGAAGAAAGGATATGATCTTTGGCTAGCCAAATAACAGAGGAAGAAGGTATTTCTGGCTATTGTTACCTTCAGGGAATTAAATATTCTGGAAAAGCTACCAATCATGACGAACAGCTAACATATGCTCTTAAAATCAGGGTAAAGTCACATGCTAGATGTCATTTTCCAAAACACTGAGTATCAATGAGTTTATGATTCTCTTACTCAGCTAGGATCCCTGAAAGCTTAGGGGGCTTTTTTTAGATGATGGGGAAAAAAACCCAAAACAAACAAAAAAACCCGAACATAAAAAAAAGCAACACACGCCACCAAACACAAACAGGACCCATGAAGAGGATTAGTGTCCTGGTTTAGAAAGATCGAAGGAAGGAGGACCAGAAAACATTTCTGAGAAAATTGACTGCTAGTAGCATAATGGTGACACTGTGGGCTTTAACACTTTAATCTGTCTTCTACCACCTTCACGTACAAAAAACATAATCACAACGAAACAGTGTTGGAACTTGTCTTCTAGGACTCCTGGAAGACAAGCTGCTACTCATTATAGCGCTCTGGCATCTTGGAAAGATGTGATGAAAGCCACTAAGGCAGTCAACACCTCATGATCAACATAATCAGAGGCTGCTGATAGAGTAGTATTTTCAATATTGAAAAGACTCTAGCCTCTCCCAGCAACACAATTTTTTTTTTTTTTCCAGTTTGGCCACTGATACTACTCCTGATTTGAGTTATGGCACCAAGAAGATATTTAAGAAGGACTTCACCTCCCATTGCTATGGCATTTTCCTCCACCTTGTAAGTGTTCAGTGCTTTATTCTGTCTCCTCACTTGAGTCTGTTTTTCTTTTCTAGTGTTCTTTTCTGTCCTCTCCCACATTCTCAAGGCAGGTTATTTAAAGGTACTTCTCCCATTAATGTCAGCTTCTTATTAGACAAGAAGTTTTTTGGGAGAACCACCACAGTCTTCCTGTCCATTTGTAAACATGTATCACAAGAGGTCCTCAATACAGTGAGGAATTTCCTCACAGAATTAGTATCAAACAACTGCACTTTGAAACTGCTGTTCGGATTGCTTCAGCCTGCACATGCAAGGGCCTTTCACAACTGACACAGCTTTTCTGCACTCACCGTCAAAGAAATGAGAATATTCACATGCTCTTACTATTAAGACCAGCCAGTGGTCATTTATATGAAAAGGTGAAGGTGGAAGAACATGTGCGGTTTCTTATTCTGACTGCATAGAATCAGTGCACCAGATTCAAAGGCTCACCACCCCTCCACAGGCCTGCACGGCTCTCACAATGGATTAATGCTTTGAAGTAAAACCACCAAGACCAAAAGTGCCCCAAGTTCAATTTAAAGAGCCACAACAGTGTTGCTGAACCTCCCTTTTCCCACCATACTCATTTGCCTAAAGCGCCTCTTGGCTATCAAAGAGAAGGCTTCTACATACACCACAGACTTGCAACCAGTCCAAAGTGAGTAAAGTCAATCCTCAAAAAAGAGAGGCTGAGGCAGGATGAAGTCTAGGCTCGTGGGAAAAAAATAATCTACCTAGGAATAAATATTCATTATTTCAATATAATAAATAAGCTAAACTACAATCACCACTAGCATACCCACATTCCACAGTATCCTTTTGTCTTCCTCTATACAATGGGAATATACACACTGTCACAGATTGTTAAACGCAATTTACCCATGCAGCAGTTTCAGAGCATAATCAATACAACCCACCCACCCTCCCAAGAGAAAAATAAGTATTTTAATGTAATACCTACATGTGCCAGGACCTGAGAAACAATGTTTCTGATTAGACAAAAACATCACACCACTTCTATTCACAGAATGGCTGTAACAAGACCTGCAAGTTAGTGTAAATCACACTGTATCAGTCTACCCCTTAATAAGGTTACAGGCAGTCTTACCTCTCATCCTCACCATCTACAAGAGGTGTTGTCAACGGCAGCACCTTCAGCGGAAAGAGGGAAGCAGAGGATGGCATATTGCTGCTACCGCCATCTGAAACAGCTGATGCTCCAACACCACTCTCGCCACTGGCAGCTTGAGGTAAACCCACCAGGGAAGGTTCCGTAGGGCGTCTGCCATCTTCAACTTGGCTTACAATTGACTGAGCTAGTGATTGTGTGGGGAACTGGGTAGAGCTTAGCGGTATCTGCTGTGGCACACTCTGTGCCACTGGCATACCTATACTTGTTGATATCAAGGGAGGCTGACTAACACTTTGAGCCAAATTCCCATTCTGCACAGCCGAAGCTTGTGCTATATTCTGTGGCTGTCCCAAACCTATAGAAGCAGAAGGTATGCCAGGGGGCACAGCTGAACCAGCTTGACTTGGTGCAGGAACAGAAGGTATAGGGCTAACCGCAGGCAGCTGCTGGCCAGTCATCCCTTGGACTACAGATTCCACTCCTTGTGCCTGTGGCTGTACAGGTAACAAGGTGTTTTGCTGAGCAATGACCATTTGCTGAGCAAGGCCTGAAGCACCAGCCTGTACTCCCTGCTGCATTATTCCTGTCTGCACAGGCTGCACTACTTGTGAAGATGGAGGAGCAGCCGTTGACGGCATAACTGGAGGTGGAATTTGGTTTGCAGCAGACGGTGGCTGCACCACAGCAGCTACGCTTCCTTGCTGCCCAACATTCAGCATTTGACCACTGGTACCTACACCTGGTATTGCTGCCGGAGCATGTGCAACAGGCTGGGCTGGGGCAGTGGCTGGATGTGCTTGTACTGAAGGCTGCATGCCCTGTGCCTGGGCAACGGGAACCGGCTGCCCTGCTCCTACTCCAGTAGAACCAGGCTGCATGGCAGGGGCTGGAGGCTGAAGGATCTGCTGATGTTGAATGTAGTCTGGCATAGCCCCCGCAACAGAGTTTTGGTTCACCGGCTTAACATGACCAGCAGCCATCTGCGTAGGAACTGTCTGTTGCTGCTGCTGTTGCTGTTGTCCATACTGCAACTGCTGTTGCTGCACAACTGGCAAAGTCTGCACAGGCTGCGCCGGCTGAGAATATGGTAGCGGCTGTTGAGCCATACTTTGAATGGCAGGTTGCTGGTGGCCCAGAGATGGGGATACACCTAGTATATTAACTGGGGCTGGCTGAACCCCAGTAACAGTGGTTAGACTGGCCTGTGCAGAAGGTTGGACCCCTGGCTTCTGCTGTGGATAGTTTACTTCTTGAGAATGCAGCTGGACTTGTGCAAGCTGTGATTGAGAAACACTCTGTGGTATACTAGATGCTGGAATTGCTGGAGGAGCAGCGCTGCTAAAATCCATCTGCTGCGGACCCACACCTTGAAACGCTTGCTGCTGTACCACAGTAGGTGCTCCCATTTCTCCACTTCCCACACTTTCTGTATAGTGACTCAGTGTGCTTACATTGCTGCTAACAGAACTCCCACTGGTGCTCTCCCTTTCAGAAGTCACTTCAAGCGGGTTTTGTTTTATCGTCTCTACTGCTTTGTTTACTGCTACTCCTTCTGAAACTGCAACAGTGTTTTCTTTATCATAGAATTCAGTGCATGTCCATCTACCTTTTTTGAAAGGTTCAGAACTAGAATCTAATTTTACAACCCTAAACCTTGATGTGCCAGATGCAGGCGGCTGCTGGCTTGATCCCACTGCCATTCCTGCAGTTGGATTAGTAACATTGTTAATGACACTAGAGGAAGCACTCGTACCATTGCCAACACCACTCAAGATATTCACATTAACACTGCTGCTAGTTCCAGACAAAGCATTTACATTACCAGTACTTGTGATGTTGCTTAAATTTATAGTACCAAGCACACTGCTTGCCACACTAGAACTACCACCACCCATATTATTTAAGGTACTAGTTCCAGTAGCAGGACTTACACCTAAATTGCCAGGAGTACTTGTAGTGCGGATATTAGAGACGACAGATGCCGGGGAACCAGTGGATGATGCAGCAGAAACTGGTGCAGTTGATATAACATTGTCAGAGCTTCCAGTTGTTGACAGTTTTCTAAATGATGGACTGGGTGGTGGTCCTCCAGAAACTGGGGCACTGCCCACCCCAGGATGTGATGGATGATGGTGTCCATGGTGGTGGTGGTGAAGATGGTGGTGGTGGTGAACATGATGGGGGTGAACACTTCCATTGATCACAACACTCTGCTGTGGGTGATGAGGCAGAGGAGCATGCTGCTGAGGAAGATGAGGCTGGTTTGGAGAAACAGCCCCAGGAGTCTCTGCCTCTTGGAAGTTATTTAAAGTCTCTTCAGAGGAGCTCCTCTCGGGTTCTCCCAAGTCAGTGGCCCTAGATAAAGAAACATCCAAGATTTCTGAAGACGACAGGTCTTCAGTGTGGGACTCGTCCAGGTCATCGTAGCTTTCTGTATCCTCAGCTATGCTGTTATTAGAGCTCATACTCGCTGATATTTGAGCAGGGGTCACACTGGTAATTTGGAAGCCACTTTTCTTTTTCATTTGAGCTCCACTCTGTGCAAGAGGCTGCGGCTGGAGCTGAGACTGTGAGAGGAGGTTCAGGCTTTGTGGAGGAGGGGGTGTCGGCTGTGGACCCACTGATGAAGATGCTGCAGGAGATGGAGGCGGCGGCTGGACCAGCAAAGGCGGCTGATAATCCTCGGCAGAGAGGGCAGCGCTCCCAACGCCGGTACCTGGTGCAGTGGGAGCAGTAACGCAGCTGCTGCCGCTGCTACTGCTGCTGCCCCTTCTAGGAAACATTGCCGGGTGCGCCATCTTCCTAGCACTAATGTCTGCGGCTGAGTCAGGCTGGTGCATTGTATCGGGTGTATTTTAAGAGTGCAATCCCCCGGTATGGAGAGAGACAGACAGACACACATACACACAGTTAGCTTTGCGCTCACGGCAGGGCAGAGGCACCAGGCACAGCCACCCACCCCACCCCCCGGCTCCCGCAGAGCACGGGCTGAGGCGCCTCAGCACCGCCGCTAACCACCCCCCTCCCCTCCTCCTCCCCTCCGAGACAGGGAGGGGGCGAGGACCGGTCCTCCGCCGCCTCGAGATTAGCGCCTCTGAATGTGACACTTTCAACCCTCCGCCATTCACTTTCTTCCTCCCTCTCCCCCCCCCCCCTTTTGCTTTCCACGACCACCCCCCTCCCCGGCCGCCCCCCCGCCTGCGCCTCTCCCGGGGGGCGAGCAGCGGGCGGAGGAAATGCCCGCAGGAGCCGGCCGGCCCCGGGGGCGAGCCCCTTCCTCCCCGCGGCTCGCCCGGCCGCCGCGGCTCGCCGGCAGCCGGCACAGCCCGCCCTCCCCACGGCGGCCGCCGCCGGGCCGCCGCCTCCCCGGCGGGGCGAGAGCAGCCGGCGGGCCCTCGGGGCAGCCCGGCGAGGCAGACGGCGCCCCTCGCCATCACCGCTGTAGTAGTAATAGTAGGAGAACGCAGATACGTACAGGACTGGCGCACGGGAGGGCGGCAGCGGCAGGCTGAGCCGGGCAGGGACATCCCCTTCAGTGGCAGCCATGGAGCTGAATCATTTTGGGTATTAGAGAGACGGAATAAGGAGGGAAGAAAAGCAGCAGCCCGACAAGAGAGTCCATGAAAAGGAGGGAGGGAGGAAGGGGGAGCCAGCCAGGCAGCCTCTCTCTCCTCCCTCTGTGTCTGGCTGTCTCTGGAGGAGGCTCCGCTCCGCACGCTCTTCCTTCCCCCTCCGCCTCCTCCCCCTTTATAACAGGCGGCACCCGCTCTTCCTCCGCAGAACCGCGCCTGGGACCGGTCCTCCTCCCGCGTGCGTCTGCCCCGTCCTTTCTTCCCTCCGGCTCTCTCCCGCCTGCCCCGCCGCTGCGGGTCTCTCCCCCTCCCGGCCCCGTCTCCTCACGGAGCGCTGGAGGAGGGCGCTGCGCGGAGCTGCAGGGGGGAGGGGAAAGCTCGCCAAAGGGGAGGGCAGGCGAGAGACAACGTAAGATGGCCGCCGCGCATGCGCGCCCCGCTGGCAGACATAAAGCCCGTCTGGCCGAGGCCGACGGAAATAGGCTCGGTTCGCGTGGCGGAAATTGCCGAGCGGCGCCGAGCCCGGGGAGGGGGAAGGGCGGGGTGTCCCCGCGTGGCGGCGCTCCTAGCTGGGGAGGGGGCGCCGGGCGGGGGCAAGGCTGCGGCTATGGCGGGCAGCCCCCCCCCACGTGCCCCACTCTCTTCTTCGGGCCCGCAGCATGACTGTGCCTCACATGACCCGCCGCCGCCTCCCTCCCCCTCTCCTCAGCTCCGCTGCAGATTTATTCAAGTTATTCATCACCTTCTCCTTCCTCCCCTCCCTCGGTCCAGAATATTCCTGCCCATTCCTTCCTTCCCTCCGCCCGGGGAAAGCGGAGCCGCCTCACCCGGGGGCCGCCTTCCCCTTTGTATGTACCTCCGGCGGCTTGCCCCCGACCCCTCCCCGCGGCGGGGGTCGCCGCGGGTGGCTCCCCTCACGCCCCGAAATGGCCGCCGCCCAGCACCCCCCAGGCGCTCTTCCCCGCTCAGCCGGCCGGGCGGGAAGGCCCCCGGGGCGGTGTCACCGGGCGGTGACGGGAGGCCGCGGGTGCTGCCACCGCGGCGCGGGCCGCCGGCAGGGCGGGAGGTGCGAGCCCGCTGCGGGCGCGCACTGAGGCGGCGAGACGGTGCCGGGGAGGCGGGGCTGTGGCGGGGCTGTGGCGGGCGGGGGACGCCGCCGGCGCCCGAGGGGAGCGACGCCCGCAGGCGGCCGGGTCAGGTGAAATCGTTCATCTGCATCCACAGGCGGCGTGTGCGTGTGTGTGGATGCGCGTTGTGTGGATGCGCGTGTGAAGGAGTTTCTGATGAGAGGTCGAGAGGAAACGCGCTGCTCCAAAACCGGTGCCGTTCACAAGCATTTCGAAGTGACTGAAGGGAGCTGCGGTGAAACCCACCACCCTGCCCTCGCTGCTGGCGGCAGGCCGCCCGGGCCTCCTCAGCGCCAGGCAGCAGCGCCTGTCGCGGCAGGGCTGCTCCGGCTCTCCCCAGTCCCACAGTTGGCTTCTCATCGTGGAGCAACGACCGTCTGACCCCTGAAGACGCTAGATGCGTGCGTGTCTGCCAGGAGATGCCCCGTCCCTGTGGCTGTTAGACTGCAGGTACACAGCAGGTAGGCAGGCATCTCATGGCCACACAAGCCCGACAGATTGGCACTGCCGGTATTGCTCCCCCTTTCCCATCAGCAGGATCCTTTCCAGGAGTGCTTTCAGAGCGCCGTAAGTTGGGCCTCCCGCTTTCCTACAGAGTGGGACAGGTTCGCACCCTCTCCTCCCGCAGCCTGGCATGCACCGGCGCCTGGAAAGCTGCTCGCACTCCCACCTCCTGGCAGCACGCCTGTGACTCCGAACCCAGGTGTCCCTGAGCTTCTGGAGTTGTCCGAAATCACTGCTTTGAAGTTGGTCCAGTTTGCATGGAATAATATAATGTTTGCAGGACTTGACTGGCATGGGCTAATTCTGTAATCTGACTGTGAAGCCGGCTGGACAGGACAGTCAACAGGGCATGGGGGGAAAAACAGGGCTTGGTGTTTGCTGCAGTGAATATTTAAACATACCACAAAGAGTAGTAGAGCTTTAACGAGAGGAGAGTTGTGAGAGTCCAAGGTAGTATATCATATAGCTGAGTCATTAGAGAGTTCTTGTGGGAGATGTAAATGTTAGCTCCTTCAGGCAGAGAGGAGATTTGAGTCTCCCATGTTCACTGTGTGGCGTTTAATCACTAAGGTACTAGAAAAGCTTGGGTTTCTGGCTCCATTTTGTGAAAAGAGGATTTAAGGTCACACAGAAGGAGGAGCTTTTGCTGCCTGTTCCTGAATTTCAGCCTTCCATCTTGCCTGTCCCTGTTGACCTAGCTTACCTAATTCTCACTCAATGTGGGGACCAGTGTGGCTTTGAGAAAACCCTGCCTTTTGTAGCCTAATTCCTTTTATGCCTGGAATGCAGACATTCAGCTCGTCTCTCCAGGTACCTGAAAGGTAGACTTGCAACCCTTGCTCCTTCCATGGCTCTCGGACACTGTATACAGACGCTATAAAACTATTGTCATGTAATTAAATAGGATTCTGCCTTTTCTAAGAGCAAGACAGTATTATTCTTTAAAACTGATAATCAGCTAGAACACCTTGAAGACCACAATACTACCTGAACACGTGTTCCCTGTGGGAAGGAGCCTTTCTGCAACCCTCACAGATTTCAGGAAAGCATCACAAAGGTGCCCACAATCTGTCTACATCTTGGTGCAGCACTGAGACCTTGTATGTCTTCAATGAGATACTCACATGTGTAAACATTTTAGAGATGAGAGCCCGAGGTTGCAATCCAACTTCCATTATAAATTCCTGTTCTGTCTGCTTATAACTTTCCCAGACAATTTCCTTGAGGAATTAAGTCTTCTATGATTAGTTGCAGCTCGAAGATGATTTTTTGAATGTTTGAACAAAGTCCAACTACTTTTAAACCACATAGGCTATGAATACAGATGACTCTGTTTCTAACCTTAACAATTTGTGCAAAAGTAATTCAAAAAGGACTGGGCTCTGAAGTTTGTATGCAGCTAATAGACATCAACAAGCCTGAAAAAGTTTTAGAACAATAGTTTTGTCACTGGTTAAATGCTTGCTTTTACCCACACTAACTTATATTAATTTTGAATAGTTGGTAGTCTTTTGGACTATAAACTTCTGAGTACAGCATGTGAAATGGTTCTTTAAGTTGGGTCTGTATAGTTCTCTTCTTATACAAGAGAAACTGAAGAAAAAATGAAATTTAGATAAGTGTTAACTTATCCACATAACATGGTCACTGGTCAGTTAACAATCCAAATGATTGTCTAGGCTAGACAAAGCACATCTGAAATGGCATGTTTGAAATTATTTTTTTAATGCTCTTTGTAAATACGAACATTTTTGTGTTACACATTTTTTCTTTGCTTATCTGTTTTCATCAAGTATATGCTTACACTTCTCTTTCATTTTTTGCAAGCCTTAGTCTAAGCACAAAAATAAGATTCTCAAATTCAAGATTTTAATTCATTTTCATATCCATTAAAGTTTTTTAAATTAAAATAAAACCACTGAAGTTGATAATTTAATTGTTATGAATTGTCTTATTTAATTGTTCAAAGTGGGAAAAGAAATTTCATCATATACCTCATCTACAAAACACCACATATTTAAAATTCAACCACAACACAACTGACCACCTTCACATATGGACAATAAGTGAAATTACCCAGTAGTTATTCCAAACAAGTCCACCTGCTGTTTTCTAATGAACTGTATCAATCAACTAGCTGGAACCAGAGGTGCTTGTGTCATCACTGGATGAATCCAGCACCTTGTTGACCATGGTCACTGCTTATGACTACAGGGCAGATAGTCCTGCAATCCCGTCGCTACCTCAGCCGGAGACTGAAGACTGCTGGAGGCTTGCCAGTATAGAGGAACCCCCTTGGATTGCATCTCCTACATACATGCTTCCCAAATGGGCCAGCACAGATGGGTTTGATACAGCCCTTGCTGCCGGGTAGAGAGAGTGAGTGTCTGAAAGAACTCCTATTTCAACCTTAAAATCTTATCATTCACGTTAGGGCAAGAGAACAAGATCTTCACAGTGTAAATATGTCTCACGTATATATAATATTTCTTCAGAGAGGAAACAACAAGCTGTGTTGCCACCACAGATTCTCCAAGGATACAAGAAGCAGCAGTATTTTAATATTTTCTTTCTTTGGCTCCTTTGCTATTTGACACAGTTGTATGTGTTCATCCTAGCATATGCAGTAGTTCATGTCTTTGTGCAGAGTAATTATAAAACCAATGAACAGGAACACTATGGGTTTTTTACTCAAGAGAGTCAGAATCGTGGCAAATCAGTCTGATGTGTGTTTTAAATCCCATGTGACGGCTTCATAAATAATTTTTTAAAAACTTCAATGAAATGAATTTTTTTATACTACAAAGCTGCCATTGTTAGTTTAGACAGAAGGCTTTTCTATGTTCATTAGTATTGCTGACTGTAGTCTCAAAGTTGGTTTGCAAAGGTGTATGCAATTTTTTTTCTTACTCAGAAAGTACAAGAAAATTCTCACCTTTCAGCTCTGAAAAAGTTGCAATTCTGCTTCTTCACTTCTTAGAAAGTTCAAGTCAAGTCTTGATCTTCCTGTCTTGTTTTGTTTTTAGTTGGCTTGTTAGTTGGCTGATTGGGTTTACTGACTGATTCCAAAACGCCTACTGAGACATTTTTCAGTCCTTATTTTAATTCTTATGAAATAATGTTGAACTTTTTGGAAAGGGAAGTTTTCCCTCAAGTTTTTATTAAATAAATGCTTGCAGAAATTGACAATTGTAGCAATGCTTAAAAATACTAGTCAGATCTACTCCAATGCCAATATACTTGAAATGATAGATCATCTGGAAAAGTTGTTTTAAAATATTCATCATACCTGCACTTGGGGAGTGTGGCCAAGTAAGTAGTCTTTTTTTTTTTTTGTCTTTTTTTTTTTTTAATGGAGATTGCATTCAAAGTCAGATTTTATGGAAGACTTCTAGAAGCTTTATCATCACTTTAAATTGTGTAGACTATGGGTTTATGGACTATGTTCACTGTACTGCAGGAATGAAGGTTAAATTAAATCCCCCACCAGCTTGTGACTGATGCATTACCAGCCATAAGACCACCATGATTTTATCACTGTTATCATCTTGTTTTCCTTTACTTTCCAGTTTCACTTGCATTTGTAGTCACCTGATGAAATTGCATCTTAAAGAAGCGACAAGTTCTGGAAAGTATTTCTCGAATACCTCAACCTACAACCTTAATGGATACCATTGTAATCTGAGATCATTTATTTAATTAAATGTTTGTAGAGTACAGGTCTTAGATTGTTAACTGTTTGATCTTTGATTAGTCAGCCAAACAGTATATATAATTAAGCTGAAGATCAAATAACGTAGATGATCAAGTCATTGAAAAATGGTCCAGTTGTTAAATAGACCCTCCCTTTTTCACCTCTGGAAAATCTATGAGCAAAGTAGCAAGTTAACTAGTTTTTTAGATTAGTTTTAGTTTTTATTAATTGATTACAAACATTTGTACATGACTAACAGTGTGGAAATGTGAGCTCTTAGCTTGCAATTCTCAGTCTCAAAGATTGTGTGGAATTGTTTTCTTTTGACTGATAGAGGGAAGCACTTAGGAAAATGCTTTGTTTAAGAGCGCACTTTGTGTCCCCTGACTACGCTGGCAATTCTGTGACGTCTAAAAGTTCTGCAATTTATGTGATTTTCTTGAATGATCAGGGGTGAATGTGTCTGTTGTGATGAGGCACAAATCTTTAACATCTCAGGCTAGGAATAAATATTTCCCACCCCCCCCACACACATCCAGCCCCAGCCCCCGAAGCACCAGCCTTGTTCCATGCAGAGTTATTTGGAAAAACAGAATGTTTAGATAGTTAGTATTTAGCACAGCCACACAGTTTTTGTCATTATATTATCACATAGTAACTGGAGGCAGATAGGCTGTCCTAGTTGTGAAGGGTACAGAGAAATCCTTCTTGAGCTCAATTAATTGTCTGAATCTTGTGTATCTAATTTTCATCTTCCTTTTGGCTGTGTCAACAGTATTTCTTCCCATCTAAAACATATTCTGTGGAAGCAAATATTTGTTTGCACAAATCCTGAATTTTCTATTGGACGGTACTTGAGCAAACCTAAACTTTGGTTTTTATATGCATTAGTTGTAGTGTAGCTGAACCGCTTCGTGAAAGCAAGCACAGGCTGGTCATGAGCACAGCAGAAGTAAACACAATTTTTATGAGTAGTCACTTGGTATGTTTTTCCATAACTCAAGTAATAAAAATCACCTGTACTATATTATTTCTCTGCTAAAGAACATACAATCTTATTCACAGTAATAGTAAATTTAATTCCCCCACTTCTGTGAGGTTTGTTTCCCTACTTTATAATTTTTCAGGCATTTTCTCTTTGATTATCTCTGCATTTTAGATTACTGTATGTGACACTTTTGCTTCTGCACACATACTCTGACAAGCCCTGAAAAGTCAAATTAAATGTCCTCGTGACAAAATTCGGTGGGAAACAAGTTTAGGATTTCCAACTGAAGCACCAGAAAAAAATTGCCTTAATCAATTTAAGTAGAACAAAAGATGTGCAAAGTCCTGACAGTTCAAATACATAGTCAGAGGCTTAACTTCAGTCATGTGAATGGTCCCTTTGACTATTAACTTTTAGTCACTAAACCCCTAAAATCTTAACATTAAATGTGTAAATATTTGTAGGCTCAGAAGACAAGAGGTATGTGCTAAGGTGTGGTCTTACGGAGCCTTAGGATTATGTTGACCTTTAGATGGTAACAGTGTTGAGTCCTTATCACGAAAAAGTTACTCCATATGCTGTCAAACCAGGCATTCTCCAATATTTTTTGAAAAATGCTAACTTTCTGTGTCTGAAGGAGCTTTGTGTCTGATTGGAGCTTTGTGTCTTAGATTAAAAGCCAGCCCTGCAATATTTCACTGCTTCGGGATCAAGCTACATTACCTCATACCCAGTTTTACCACTCATTAAGGCATTTTACCTGTTGTTAGTAAGAGATTAGAAAATTGCCTCTTTTAAGTAGAGCATTGAACAAAAAAACATGTTCCTGTTGATTAGAAAGTGCTTAATTTCTGCTCAGTCTTAATACCTTTATTAGTAGTTCGGCATGGAAGCACTGATGAGAGTTGAAAACCCATCGGGGTTACTCACCACATCTCACTGCTGAGTGAATTCTCAGACAATAAATGAGGAAAGGCAGAAACAGTGTCAAAACATGCCTCAGACTGTGCTGATCAAGTAGCCTGTCCTACTTGAATATGGGGCAGTATGTCAATGTGCCTGTCCCGTGAGACAAAATACAGTGACACTGTAAGAGAGGGAATTGCTTCCCACAGCTAACACCCCCTGCCCCGTGACTCCCCAATGACTCGGTTGTCTCTTGTAAACCATCTGTAGGAAGCAAAAGAGAAATCACAGTCAACACACATGCTAAACCTAGCTCAGAAACATCCAGGGCACTTGCTCTAGAATTGACAGAGGTCTTCTCAGCAGCTAGTGAAGATGAATGGAGGGGAATCCTTGGTGAGAGGACTTCTAATAACTCCCTGTTGAGATGGGCTGTCAGACAGTAGTTTTTTACTTCATGCATAGAGGAAGACCTTAATAGGATACAAGTGAAATTTAGAGACACGAAGATGCAAGATGGTGCGGAAACCAGACAGGCCCAGGAAATAACATGTGGACTTCATGTCTCCAGGAGGACGTTTGCTTAGTTTACACATTTAGTAAACATGAAATTAGATATGATTTTGCAATATACGATGAATGCAAAGTAACATTTTTAATGTTTGATGACATTTGCAAAGATGCTGTTGCTGGTATACCCTAGGAACTGTAATAATTTAAGGACACTGTGGTGCTCAAAGTATTTTGAAGAACTGGAAATAGTCCAGAGAAATGCAACAAAAGTGATGTTGGAAAAAGCTGGAGTTTCAGTCATAACACATGTTTGGTTTGCGAGTATCTGCAGGTCAAGCATTAAATCACAAGATAATAATCTCTTGACTATTTAAAGGAGGGGGCGTGATATTTCAGACCCAGATTCAGCTCACCCCCAGTGAGGTATCTAAATTAGAAGCGTTGCTGTAAAATTTCTCATAGAGAATAGGGACCTTCCCCTACAACCTCTGAATCCCTCCGAGCTGCTTATTTCTCTCAATTGACTGCTAGGAGAGCCCAGGGTAATTAGACATCTACCGTGTGTCTCTCAGTAGGGGCCTAGAGTAAGGTGGGAGGTATGTGAGCCAATGGCATAAGAAAAAGAATATTTAGTCTGAACATCGGAACAAACAGTTCTAAAGATACATTGGACACTTAACAGTGAAATACAGCCTATGGGAAAGTGATAGAAAATCAATTACAGGGACACTCACATTTAGCCAGGATAAAATACTAAAGAATTGCCTGTAGAGAGTAATCCTTTGCTGATCAAGAGAGGTCTTGTATAATCTGTAAGATTATTCCTACCATTAATATATACAATACTCTTATCTGGCAAAGGACAATAATCAATAATTTAAGGCTCTTACCTGATACCAGGATTAAAGTGACAGGTGATTATCCAGTGCAGGAAAGAATGTGATTTTATTCCTCAACATTATGCTGGGGAATAAAATCACATTCTTCATGTAGGTAAATGTATGTATATAAACATATACATATATATGTCAGTATTTACATATGTGGTTTTATATGTGAATATGTATATTGTGTTACTTTTATATATATTTATTTATTTATTTATTTATTTTTCCCCTAGCTGAAGCTTGCTGGTGCTTTCAGTGCTGCTAATTGACACTTCTGCATCCCCCTGCTGTCAGATATCATTAGCTGAGGGTGCTCTGAGCTGGTTTTGGCCTGTCCTGGGCAGCTGAGAGCTCCTTCCTGTATTTCTTGTCTTCATTCTCACAAAACTGGACAGCTCGCTACAGTCCACATAAACATGACCTCCCAAACCAAATGCTGGTAGGTGGATGAAAACAGATTTGTGGGTTCAGCCCTGGCTTCGTGCTGCAGACATTGCCTGTTCTTTGCTCTGGCATCCACTGCATTTGAAGGCAGTGATGCGTCATGTTGATTTAAAAAGCGTTTAAGATGACCAAATCTGTGTTCTACAAATTTCTTCATTGTTCAGCTTCTATCAGCTGTCCTAACATACACTTAACTTGTCATTTAAACTATATACCTTGCTCCTTAGCACACTGAAATACATTAGTTCCTGTGCTGATGCTGGGTTTTTTCCTTCATTTGTCTTCTATCCTACTTTTCACTTCTCCTTTTCTTTAAGCCTTTCTCCTTTCTGATGCTTAGATTATTTTCTTTTTCTGCAAAACTTCCCCTTAGCTTAGATCAGCTCTAGCACATCTATGCATAGCTGCCACCACTTTCAAAATACTGCTTTCAGACTTCCAGTTAGACCAGCTTCTTCTCGGGTAGGGTCACAGAGAGGTTATACTGCTTCTCAGCTAATCCTCTGAGGCCTAGAAACAGGTTTTTCAAGCAGAATAAATAACTCTGCTGAGCCATTACGCTTGTTACAAAGTGTTAAATAGCTGATTTCAGTGTTTTTGTAGACAATGATGAGTGAATACTGCATTTTGTTTCTTTTTTTAGCCTGCTTTCCTAAGGAAACAAAGCTTACACAACTGTTCTGCCTGGCTGGCTGGCTGCTTGTCTGTCAGCTTCTCTTTAATAACTTTGAACCTGTTGGTTGATTTCAGACTGCGATGGAGATGGCGAAGGTATGCTGGCCCTAAAGTTCATGCATTTCTACAGCTTGGGAGAGGACAGATTCCTAACGCACTGCTCTTATGGGACAGGCATCCCTGTGGACGTTTGGGGTGGCAGTGGCCACAGCATCACAGTCCAGCCCGTGGGCTATGGCCAGACACCACGTGTCCCTCCCCAGGGGCCAAGAACTTGAAGAGAGGGGGATGTTCTGGTGAGCAGAAAAGCATTGACGAAGTGGGAAGGAAGGAGGCCTGCTCTGTATGAGGGACAAAACTCCGTAGGCAACCGAGTTTTGTTACTGCTCTTGTTCATGGAACAAGTGTATTTATGACAAAGAAGAAAGCATGAAAAAGAGAGTTTCCTTCACAGGAGTCTTTCTCTTCTTGGCATGAACATATGCATGTCATAGACCCACAGTGCATGTGTATTCATTTTTCAGCTGGGTGGCTCAGTCTTGGATTTGAGTCACTAGGTGCCACTGAAATATGAACAAGAGATGTTAATGATATTGTAGCAGGAAAGTTAGGCTTCGTTCCTTGGTACCCAAGAGATGGAGCCTACACCTTGCAATTTTCAGAGTCCTCCTGGGCATTCAAGTTTCCAGCTCTGCAAAGTCTTAATCATCTTCTCAGCATTGCTATAATTTTCAGCTGTTTATTCTTGCAGGAGGCTGTTCACCAGATATCCAGTATCCAGATACTCAGTATTTGTCCTCTGTCCCTCTTTGTGCTGTGGAAGATGAGACTTTGCAGCTGCTAGTTATCAGACTTCATACACTTAAGATTTTAATGTCTTCATGCTTTAGCTCTGGAGGTCATGGTCTGAATTCTCAGTCATGACCACTAACAGCAAATAAGGTAAATCATCTGATTCACATGTTAAGCGGTAAAGGTGCACATAATTACAGTGTCTCAAAAAAAAAATCACAGTGGCAGCTAATACAAACAAACTAGAGAACAAAATATGAACAGCTAAATGAATGCTAAAAAACCCCCTCATGCATCTGGCATCCAGGGCTGAGAGTTGCTATATCCTATCTGAAATGGGTTGCTGGTGGGAGTGAATTCTAAATAAGGTGCCATCAGCTAAACAAGTCGTTCTGTCAGCAACAGATTTAATGAGGCCTATTTCCTGGGCACTTGCACTTCGTACTTGGATTCTCCATTGTCTAATATGGTAGCGACCTTGATCCAAGCTTTTCTTGTGAATGGGGCACTCCTCTAACACTTTTCCTGGGGAGTTTCTCTGCCAGTGGCTGTACTAAATCAAACAGTCTCAGGGAACATTTCTGGCCACTTTAATTCGATCCTTTGTACTTTCAGATTGTCTGGTGGTTGGCACAGTGCTGTCCTGTGCCCGTAGCAGTCTCCGAAATGGCTCCTGAACACAGTTTGGAGTGAACTTTGGCCAAGGCCATTTCCAGCAGGTAATTTGCATTTGGTCTTACCCTGTTTTGGAGGACAAGAGCATTTAGCAGTACATGGCATAAGGTGTTCACTGCCTGCTGCCCTTAATGGCAGAAAATGGTCCTGGAAAATTTAATGTAGGAGTGTAGACATAGTCTCTGGTATCTACTAGGAGTTACACCTTTTCCTTAAGACTGCTGATACTCTAGTAGAGCTTTTATCCATTGACTAACTAGCTATTTACACAGACCCATAGGAAATAAGCGTGTTAGAAATCTCTGCTGTGCTGTCAGCTTTGGCTGGAAGTAGCTGACAGCTTCAAAGGTATTAGTAGGTGAGGCACAGTGATGGGAATGGCAATTCATAGACATGTAAATGTACACACACATTTATGCATGTACACGCGCTTGCATAAAAACTGCAATCACAAACCTTTCCTAAGGAAATCAGGCTAGAAATGTGGTGGACAAACACAAACTGGTCAAATCTGGCAGAGCGTGCTGTGTAACCAATCTCAGCGGTTTTGGTGGGGTTTAAGTAGGGTGAGCTGTAGTTTCTCAGGGAACCTGGCCCTTCGAGCTCTACATTTGCTCAGGCCCCTTGAATTACTCCAATTGAACTGAATTTTAAGCAGGAAAAAGGCCACCATGAACTGACACATGCTTCTTGAATGCATTTGACTACACTGTGTAGCAAGCAATCTACAACTGTGGGTGTGCACAGATGTACACAAGCTACCATTAAACCAGCTTGGGGACTTTTCTGCAGTGTAGCAATCTGAAGCTCAACACAGATAGTAGAAGCCACTTGAGCGATGGGGTAAATTCTTGGTTGGTGATCTTGTCCTGAGCTAATGCATATGTTAGCATATGCAGGGTGGCTCATACAAGGTTAGGTCATGGGTATTGCAATATATCAGAATGGCCTGCACTCAAACAGTGCCAGCACATTGCACAGTTTAAAGCTTGTGCTGTTGTTGCTGTCCATTTCCAGCCTGAAGTACCCTCCTGCCCTTTGAAGTTGCAAAGAGACCCTTGAAAATATGATCCGCTGTAAACTTGAGCAGCAAATCTTCCTGAGCCTGCAGGCAACTGAACCAAAGGTTGTAGGCGGCAAGAAAAGAGATTGTACTTTCTGTAGCATGAAATCTTCAAGAGGAGGTTTAAGAGGTTGACAACATTAGCAGGTTCACATCTGGTCTCTTCAGTAGATATAGTTTATGTTCACAGCCTGAACCTGCTTCTCACGCTTCCCTTGATATACTATCCCTCCCTTCATCCTGCTCCACCGGTGCCTGAATGTGGGATTGTTGATACGCTACCAGCTGGGAGTAGTTTATTTATCCTGCACAAGGGGAAGAAAGAACATGTGAACGTTGGTTTTTCACCCACATTCTGAGCAACTTCCAAACAATCTGTGCTGAAAAGGAAAAGATTCTTCATTAATTTCCACAAGGACTCATGAAAATCCAGGCTGTTCATGATTTGGATGGCGATTATAATTTTTTTCTCTGTGTCAGGAAACTACAGAAGATCAAAGTCACAGGCTTAAAGATAGGATAATGCAGCTAACAAGGGTACAAGACGTTACAGGCTGTCAAGATGGTATTGTTCAGGGCTGTCAAAATTAAAGACAATTTATGCATTGTAAGGACAGGTTAAAATCAAGGCCTTGCAACTACAGAAGAACCTAAACATTATAGTAGTCTAGCTGCTAGAAATATCTCATTGACTGAATGTTAATGCATCTGTGGGATTTTCTGGAGTGCGCATTGAGGGCAGCAGAAAATGGAATGGAGTTTAATCTGGAAGGAGACAAGAAAATTATGTCTTTCTCTGTTAGAATCAAAGCCAAGGAGAATTTGGATGCTTTCCATTACTTTGGACTGACTCAGCCTCTTTTTTGAATTTAGTGTAGTGTCTATTGCAGAGATGCCAACAAAGCTATCCATCAAAATGCTGGGAGGAAAAAGCACAGGTGCTCTCCTGCCCCAGCTATTTATAAGAAAGGCTTGCAATCACATGTGATACAAATGCCCTGGTTGAGTTTCTACATTCCAGAGCCCTAAATCCAGCTTTTTGGCTGAAAACACAGCTCAAAAATTATAATTGACTATCAGTTGTAGCTGTTTAGCAAAGCTGAAAAACTAAGAATTAAATTTAGCTACAGGAGACTGGGAAAGGAGAAGTAAATTTGGGAATCTTTGTTGAAAATTTACTGTTTTGAGAGAAGATATTAAGGCACCAAAGAATTTGCACAGTATGTTAGTATAATAATATTTTATCAAAACCTGTACATCCAGTCTTATGCATATTTAGGATGCAGAAAATGCTATGGCTCCTAGATACAGGCCAGGATTTGTACTGGCAAATCTTTCACTGAACTTCCCAGAAATTTTCTATTCGTTCTCTTGCTGTTTGAGGAAATCCAAGGTAAACTAATTTTTTCAAAGATGATGAATATTGCTGTAGGCTTCTGAAAGTTCTCATAATTTGTGAATTCTTAAGGTTAAATATTGTAAGTATGAGAAACATCTGGGATTAAATAAGAAACATTTGCAGCCTACTAAAGGAACCATTTAGAGCTTTGCATAATGATATGAACATGTTGCTTCTCTTCTCAACATGACTGCTATTGTCTCAGTTGCCATAATAATTGTTTCGGTGTATTTTTAACCACTTCTTTAAATAAGTCCAAGCAGATTGCAAAGCCAGCAACAAATAAGGCAATTTCAGACTTTTACCTCTCTCAGGAATCTTCCAGCAGTCCTGCTAAAACTGATGTGCAAATGCATTGACCTACTTTGGCAGAGATCTCCACAAGAGTCTTACAGTCTCTCTGCTGTGTTGTTATTTCTTTCTGTATTTTTTAAGGCAGTGATTTGTTAGAAAGCCACATAATCAGTTGTTAAATTGCTGGTGGACAAAAAAATGCATATTTAGAAAAAAAACCAAACCAACAAAACCGTTCCTAGTCTGTGCTGTGAGAGGAATTCTGCTTGTTCAAAGGCAGCAGGCTCTATACAGACTACCTGGTCACCTGAGAGGTTAGTAGAAAAGGCAGTGTAAACAAAGGATGTGGGCAACAAATCCCAGGATACTCAGTTTTGCAGGAATGCCAGACATCTTAGAGCCTCTGCTTCAGTTCATCTAAAGAAAACACGTCCGAGCAGTACTCCGTTCTATCTTGTGCAAAACCCCATCTTTCAGGAAGGCACTTGAATACCTTCAGGGACTTAAGGTGGCTATAACTATAGCCAAATTTTGGTGGCAATGTACCACAGACAGCATTTAATCCAGTGCCTCTTGTTTCCAGTGTGCCCAGTAGCTAGGAAAGTTACTGTAGGGAAGCAATGAAGATCGGCTTCCTACTGATGAAAGGCTTTTACTATAGAGCAGAAGTGCCCCTGCCAGCGAGGTGCCCAGCAGCACTGTCCTAGCACTGTGTCTATAAATAAAGAGCTGTGACTGTTTTACTCTTTTTGTTCAGTAGCATGGTAGAAAATGAAAAGTCCTCCATGTAATATATTACTTTTTAAACTAGTTTCCAAAAGATTTGAAACTTCTGTGAGAGCATATTTCTTCCTTTTTTTTCCCTCCAAACCCCAGAAATTATATATATTTCTGAACAATATATGATTTTTAGTATATTTGACAAGAAGATAGAGGTCCCAGACACCTTTAGTTAGTACAAGCTTAGCGCAAGTAGAGGAGAAAGGTTATAGTGCAGCTTTCACTCCTGGTACAACAGGAGGATGGAGAGAAAAGCATAAGAGAAAGAAAAAGAAGCTAAAGATGTTGCATAAAAAAACCTATAGCCATGGGTCTCCCAAATTTCGCAGACACAGCCTCAGGGAGCCAAGCTTTCCTACTCCTGCTGCAGACCAGCTTGCAACCCCATGCTGCAGCAGCTGTGAAGGGTGATTGTATAGCCATTACTAATACAATAGCATGTGTAATGATGACTTTATAATGCTGACCTAAAGTAGGTGGGGAGGTGACACACCAAGCCCCACACCTACCATAACATCATAACGTCTCTATGCAAAGACGGCGCTAGTCTCCCACAAATCCAGAGGCTGTCAATTCTCTGTGTGACAAGCAATGTATACATTGCTATGATGCTATCAGAAGTTCTCTGTGCAAATCATGCCATCTGGGAAGGGCAGTCTTATTCTGGAGCAGGAAGGTAAGCCTGGCACTGGCTGTACATCCCACATCCAGACCACTTCTAAAGCATACTTAGAGGCTTGCAAAAATAGGGCAGGGTTCCTATAGTAACTTAGTAGAAGAAAGGATCCTGTGAACTCTAAGGTTCATTGGCACACACCTGATACTGTTGGGTGCAATGGCAATCTGGGAAGATTGGGGTACCAAACAGAACAGCACCTCAGAAAACAGCTGCTCACCAGTTCTGGCTTAGACTCTTGTGGTTAATATCACACTTCAAATAAAGTTTAAGTGACAGCTTTGGCATAGGCAGCTATCAAACACAGTTTAAGTTCCTGAGTTTTTTTGTGGTTTTTTTAATGCTTTGCTTCCATAGCAATGTTTCCAGCTCATAATCAAAGACACAAACCTTTGCTTAACAATAGCAAAACTAACTGCATTCATTTGGAGAGTGTCCAAAGTGTCCGGAACAGATTTGAGTGAATCTAATGGGGTGTGGCACAATTCTTTTTTTTTTTTTTTCTCTGGTGGAACCAAGCCAAACAAAGAGGCATTTGCAGGCAGAGCCTGGGGGTACCTCAAGCCCTGAGAAGTTCGGCAATCCCAAGGCACATCTGTTAGGTCACTTTAAGGGCTGGTCTTTCTTTATTCTGGGACAAGTACACAGAAGTCTTTTGCCTGGTGAGGGACAAGTAGTAAAATGACATTCCTCAACTGTGGAAAATAGATATCATCACATCGTATGTTCACAGTGTTTATGATGAGTTACTTGAAACACACAGACCAAGAAATGTATGATTTGCAAAAAAGAAATACTAATATTAATTTCTTGAAGTGCTGAAATTGCAGGATAAGGTTATTGAATGAAAGCCTGGCTCCACTGAAATCAGTCAGAGTTTTGTTCGGGATTAATAAAAAAAAAAAAAAAAAGAAAAGATAATTTCACTGTAAACTAGTTTATAGCTTTCACTAGGTAGGTACTACAAAGTGAAACTAGTGAAACTATATCCCTGTACAGTAGACAGGTATTTGCCAACTGGGTTTGGGTTGGGATTAGAAAGAAATAAAATTTGCTCTGTTCTTTTCTTTCAGTCCTCTAATTAATTTCTGCTTAGTTCCGCACTGCCTTTTGCTGCAAAGAGCAGACATTGAATTGGGATTGTATGTGTTGACAGTCCCGGCTTGAGCCTTCCCACGGGTTGGCTGAGATTTAACAATACATTTTTTCCCATGGTATTTTCTGTCACATATTTTTTTAAACAAACACAATTCTGTCAGCTATAGAGGGCACAAAGAAAAGATGTGCTGTAAAATAGCAAGCAAATGACAATTTCAAGTTTAGGATTTGCAAGATTATATAATTATGTTGGCAACTCTCCTTTTCTATAATCTCTTCATGAAATGTATATTCTATTTACTGTGCTATTCAAAGTAATAAAGGCAATTACGGAACATTTCATTAAAAGGAATGACTCAATTTACCTTTGGCCACAGAAGCACAAGCTCTACCAACATTTTACAGAGTCACTGCCAACAGGTCTGGACTTTGGCTTCAATCTAGAGGAAACAGACACCTGAAAGGGAGCCCAGCTGTGCATCTACACACTGCCACACTAGCTGTGAAAACTGAGGAAATGTGCAGAGCCATATGATGTCACATAGCAAACATTTGGTGCCATCACACATACTGTGGTACTTCATGGTCAGAAATAACCTGATAAGGTAGCTTATTTTTCCAAGAGAATAGCCTTGTAGTGCAATTTGACACGATTGGTCTGAGCTTGTTCGCTTTGAAATCAGTGATAAAATTCCTGTTGTCTTGAACAGGAGTGGTATGGAGCTGGGAAGACATCAAGCTAAACCACCAGGCACTGCTTTGAAAGTTAAGGAAGTTTTAAGGTCAGAATAATAATTTTCATTTTTTCATGCCATCAATGCCATTTGCACTGTCCATCTATTCAGCTTGTTGTACATGCAGATTATCTGCATCTGGTTATCACACTTACTAATCCCAGCCTGGCACTGACTGAAAAAGTGCCTTACAAAACATACAGCCCAGGGCAGGAGACTCCATAAAGTCAATGTTTTTATTGCTTTTCTTATTGATGTAACAACCCCCTTGTCATGTAGATTTTCTTTTCTTTCTTCTTCTTTTTTTGAAGAGAGGGAAAAAAAAACAGATCATACAAGATGATAACTTAATGCAGTGATTGCTGGTTGTCCATGGAGAAGCATAAACTTGATCCAGGATTTGGAATACAGTCACAAAAAGTGCTGAAAAGACAGATCCTTGATATCATGTGCTGCAGGTCACGGTGGGACACATTGCAGAGCCTGTCTGTGGGCTCCAGCTCCATGTATGCAGGCACCAGTGTCTCCCTGTATAGGAACCACCGTGTTAGACACCAGGAATCAGTACCGGCAGTTCTTCAGGTGGGAGAATGGCACTTGCAATTAAAAACTGCATGCATGGTGGGTGTTACAAAAGATAAAAGAGATGGGGCAGAGGATGGAGGAACCATCCTGAAAGAAGCACTTGGATTCCTGCCACCCTAAAGACCTACTTGAAACAAAAAATTTTGGAGAACAGAGAGAGCTGAATCAAGTCCTACTCCGAAAGGTGTCTATGTTGAGGGCACAGAGGTACATCTCTTGCTGCTGGTCCACTAGCTTGCATGCTGCTCTAATCACTGATGGCATCAAGATTTTAGTTCGTGATGGTGTGCATGAGGGGAGGAGGGAGGGGTGATTTTGCTTGCTGCAGCCTGCAGGAACACTTTGAGTCCCTGTTTTGCTGTACTGCAACCCATTACTTCCAGAAGAAGCATTGGGCTTATTCACAAGCATTTTGCCCATGGGCTTGCAGGCTGAAGGTAGCTTGCAGCTTGAAGAAAGCTTGAAGGTCCCAGAGAGCTTGCAGGTCCCTTCCTCTGGCCTGTTTCTTCAAAGAAAAGTGGCACAGTGCCTGCTGTAGACTAACTGTGTCTGCTGGACTGAGGCAGCTGCCACTGGGTTGCAGAGGACAGATGCTGGGATGGAGCTGGCCTGTTCAGCAGCAGCAGTTGTCCTTGCAGCTCCCATTTCTGCTTGCATGGCAGCAACCACAGTCTCACCTCATCCTTTCTCCTCCTCACCTGCAACATCCTAGACCTGACCTCTAAGGCTGGCAAGGAGGAGGTGAGGGCTTACTAGGGATGAGGTGGGAGAAGACCAAGCAGCTCCAGGTACAGATCAGGGAGGAAGAGGGTGCGCTGCAGAGTGAGGATGAACAACCCCAAATCTCAGGTCCAGCTGTGTTGGCTTCTGAAGCTGGAATCCTTTCTGGACAGGAGGAACGATGTACAGCATTGTTCAAACTACAGTGACAGGAAACCTAGTTAACACAAGTGATGCAAAAAGCCTGGTGGGATGGGATCAGGAGGAGGAACACCCTTCTAAAATGTATTGGGCAAAGCCTGCTTGGCAGCTTCCCTGTTTGGCCCTCTGCAAGGGAAAATGTGCATGCAGAACATGCATCCAAACTCTTCTTCCTGAGGTCATGTACTGAAATAGTCTTTTGAAAGGATTTACACAAGCTGAATAGCCATATTTTATTTCTCTAATACTGGTATTTGTAACCAACTGCCATAAAACCTGTAGTATAAAATACTGTGGCACACTACTCAGGATTCATCATAGCAATGAGTCCATGCAAGCTGGTTATGTTTTTGTGTGCTAGGAGCCTGGTCACTGTAGGAGGTATTAAGTTACAATGAATATAATGAAATGCTATAATGTATGAGCCTGAATGGATGGGGCATTTCCAAGCAGACATCCCATCAGCAGCAGGCTGCTAACAGGCATTACGACACGGGGCCTTTTTGCTCTCCTAAGCTCTTAGATAAAGTAGCTTGTTACAGCTTCTTCCCCAGGCACAGCAGAAAGTTCTTACTGCATATGTCTCTTAGCAGAATTAGGTTGGTACTTGGCCAAAATTGGTCACAGAATTTTGCTGAAGAAATCTCATGCTGTTGGCTGCAGTAAGTGCTTCATAAGTGGGTGATCATTACTGACATATATTAGATAATAGAGGAGTTATTGCTGAAACACTGTACTCAATAAAGATAACTGAGCAAGCATGGCTATAACGTTGGTGTAAATATAAAAAACTATCTGTTGCAATTTTCTCTTTTTCTATCTAGTGCCATAAAATATGAGATGGAGTGTAACATTTATTTTACATACCACAAGAAAAGAGCTTAAATAGTAGTAATCATTAAAAAAAATCTGATCTCCATTTTTTATAAAAAAAACCAACCTCAAACTCTGTTATTTATGGTCCCACTGGCATTATGTACTGTCTGACCACACAGCACACAGCTTGTCTCTGACAGCTTGGTTGTGAGAGGACTTTTTAGGAGGTGGAAAATGTCTTTGCACCTCAGTCGCGAGGAGTTCAAGCCCACAGTGTCCACATCCCAGAAAACAACCACAGCTCCATAGGTGGTGCAGTCTCTGTTCTTGCTGAATATAAACCGCTCTGCAACACGGGTTCATGAAAGCAAGATGGTAGGACAGGCTGAGGATGGCTTTGAAGGCTCAGGGTTTAGGAACAGAGGAACTTAGGACTCATTTTGTGTTTTACCCAACATTAAATGCAGATGCTGCCCTGGGATCAAGGACCTGAACCTCAGGCTTTCCTTGCCTATGCAAGTTCTTTGCCACTGATGTTATTAAGAGCATACCTCCATGAGTTATGTCATTTCATATATAATCAGAAGAAACAGACTATATTCTCAAGGTGATTAATTACAGTAGAGCTCAATATTCAATGTTTTTTGGGGGGCATGTTCATTTAAGCCAGAATTAGTATTTATTGAATTATATCTCTTTAATTCTGGCTCCTTGAGATAGAATTACCAACATTCAGTTCTGAATTTGAGGAAATCAACAGTTTTGTATCCTAACTACTGGCCAGAGTTTTATGCATGATGTTGACAAGAGTATTCTCCATTTGCATTGGTATGAACCCAGAACTACTCAATTAAGATGCAGTGATTTATAGTAGAGGTGGATTTACACAGTTTTAACCAATATCTGTCTCCATCCCAGTATTCCACACTTCTGAACAAATGTTACAGAAGCACTGTTCTGCAGGAGGCTGAGTATCTTCCCTTCCAGCTCAAGGTCCAGCCTGCTGCTTGCTGCAGTCTCTGGGAAGTTTTCCATGGCTTTAGGACGTACTGGAGCTGGCTCACAGTCTGTTCCTTTAAAGCAGCAAACTGGTTTAGCTAGCACAACCAGCGCTTTGCAGACAACTCAGCAATTACGGGATCATATAACTACAGTAAGAGGCTGAGTGCAAATTACTGTAATTATGAATATTTCTGTTGCAAGGCAAATTTACAGCCAGATATGTCATGTCAAAATTATTTTATTTTGTGGGTAATTCTAATTCTGCAATACATTTCTAGAACTTCATTTTCCTGTTAAACAGCATTTTAATTTGAAGAGTCTATTACAGTGGTTATGGTGGATTATTGTTAGAATTCAGAGGCAGATTATGAAATGCAAACATGCTCCATCACAGGATAAATCCTGATCCCAGGCAGAATAGCATGGTTGGGAATGGTGATTAATATTGTTATAAGGGTATTGGACAGTGACTCTAGAGAGGCTCAGTTGTCTCCAGTTCCTCCCATATACCCAGATAAAGCTTCCTCTGCAATAAAAAGGGAGAAGACAAGCACCTCCAGTGAGCTCAGCCTTTGGGGGCGTTCATCTAGAAAACAGAAGGAACATGGGGTGAGACTGCTCCCAGCATGAATGCCAAAAGCAAGGCAGCGGGTCTTTTGTGTGACTTTCAGCAAGTCACTTTATCTCCCAGAGTCCTTTTATTTAGCTCTTCACCTGTACAAGGAAGAAGACAGGATGTTTTGGGAACATGTATTCACTGATGGCATTTAGGTTCCCAGAAACTTCAGTAAAATGGTCTTGCTCATTAGTAATGTTGCAATTTCCTAATCATTTGTTTATCTTAGTCAAATGTCAAGTAATCTACATCACCACCAACACCAGCTCTGACCGTAGCTCCAGGATTTTGGAAGTGGTACAAGCAGCCAAGTGGCAATTTCCACAGGTTTAAACCGCACAGAGCACATCCAGGTTCCAGCCACAGTACTACTTTTTTAAGTAGATCTCCCTATTTCCACAACATCAGCCTCTTCAAACTCTTCCCAAAGCTTCAGGCACTGCCCAAGTGTCACTGAAGGTGATGTGCAGCACGGCCTGCCTTTGGGGCACGGCGTGGCCTTTCCCTGCCCCATCCCTGATTGACATCAGCCAAGTGTGGCAGCTTCACCCAGCTCCCCAGTCGGTCAGCACAGGCTGTGACCCAGCACCAGTAGAAAGAGCTGTGACCTGAGGCCTCTAAAGCAGGATTGACCTTGTCACCTTTGCCTTCCTATCTAGTTATGTTAGGCTCCTTATCAGGAGGAAGCCAAAAAACACCTCTCCCTTGCCAGCCTGTTCATTAGCAGTTAATGGGACAAGCTTGACCCTCGTGTCCCCTACAGCCACCTCCCCTGTTGATTGCAGGGGGCTTGAGGCATGCATGGCATGCAGGGCCAGGCTTTGGGGCATGCTCCTGGCCAGTCCCAGGTGGGGCCGGTGACCTGGGCTGTTTTTTTCAGGAACAGCTGCAGGCTGGGGCCGGAGCTGGGAGCTGGCTGCAGCAGTGTACTGCATTCGGAGGGCTCTCATCGCTGAGATGCCAGCTAAAGGTGCTTTCAGACCCCTGACCTGGTGATGGGGAGTACTTTTGCCCTATATCCCTAAAAGTTTTGGTCTCAGCAGTCATTGATGTGGTACTCAGTAACTCCCATGTCTAATAGCCTGTCCCTGAGAAATTAAAGCTTTGTTTTGTCTCCTTTTTCTGATGCAGAGGTAGCTGATAAAGGTAGAGGGCTGTAGATTTACTTCCAGTGCTCTCTGTTGTCCTGCTGGCTCAGGTGTCTGGCAGAATCTCTCATCTAAATTTTAGGTGTGTGCGGACAGATCCAGAGCATGGGAGTGAAGACTCGGACCACCACTCACGGCCGTTTCGCAGACCAGCCTCACTCACCGCCTTCCTGGTTCACAGCTGTTCCCTGCAACTTGTGTCGCACTTGCAGATTATTTTCACATACTTCATCTAGGCTCTAAGTCAAGCGATGAGGCACTGACTCTGACCAAAACAGTCTGCAATGGGATTTTCTCTTGGTGAAGCGTTTGTCCTCAGGCTAACACAAGTGAAGCCCCTGTGATACAGGCACAGCAGCTGTTCAGCCAGTCTTCCCCTCCAAAGACATGATCTTACCTACAAAACAGCTGATGTCACCGAACCCATCCTGTTTCTGAGGTGCCATTTGCAGGATTCTACCCCTTAAAAGCCTGAGCCTTTATTTTAAAAAAGGATTTCAGTCTTTTCGCTCCCAAATGCTGTAACATCCAAGAAGCTTTGCAATGGGAATGGCCTTTGCTGAGTCCCTCTTGCCTGCACACTTTCCAGAGAGCTGCTTTTTCCAGTAGGAAAATCGGGACACCCTCTCAGTGAGCGAGCCTTGTAACCAGGGCTGCCGGGGACAGGGAGCTCTAGCAAGTGCAGTGGTGACTGGGAAGAAATGACTATTCAGACACTGAAGAGCCCAGAGTAAAATGGTATAACAAAATATTGACATGTCATTAACTTCTGCATTATGTCACAGGCAAATCACTCTGCACCAGTATTGCATATGGTCTGGCTTTGCAAACATTCCATTCAATGAAGGTAATTCCCATCAGCTCGACGGCTGAGACCTGACAGTCCCCTTCATGAGGTATCAATTATTTAATTCTGTGCACTCCAAAAGTCAGTGGGTCCTTTTGATATGCAAGATGACTATTAAATTAGCTGCTGAAGGACTACTGCTGCTTTTCAAGCTCAAGCCTCAGCAAGAGACATTCCCACCTCGTTGCTCCTTATCTCTCTCATTTCCTCATGCAGCAAAGCTGATTTAAGTGATTTCTGACCTGGCTGCTCCTTCCCACCTCCACACTGCAGTTCACTGTCCCACACTTGTGCCAGTGCAATCATTTTGTGAGGGCAAGCGGTAAATCAGGTCACTGAAATGTTAGTGCTCCTCCATGGGATGCTGTCGATGACTTCATCCAGGAGATGAGCAAGAAGCTGGTTGTAGCAGCATTTCCTTCTGATGTTCCTCTGCACAAGCAACTTCTCAGAGGTGTCTTTCCACTGCCAAGGAGGTCCACTCAAACCACCAGGCAGGGCACTGCACCTCCATAAAACTGTTGTCCTTCTTTCTTATATATGGCAAACTAGATTAAATTCATTTCGCATGAAATTCAGTAGCAATTCAACTCATAATTAATGTAAATAGCCAATTTAAAATACACCCAAGAGGAGATATTTAAATATACACTTACTGGTCATTTATATTCTATTACATTACATTAGGCTGGAAGATCCATCTGTTACTGAGCTTGCCCAAGACTTCTCATTAAATAAAATTGTAATAGTTGTTACAATGCAGAATTTGTTCATGCTGGTTATCTGCCTCAAGTGAAACAGCCGAATATTTTAGTTACCTATAAGAGTAAAGGTAGAAAAAATAAGCATGATCTCTTGTGAAATAAACATTGCCTCAATTTCCTTTGAAAATGTGAGGTGAAAACCTATGCGTTTTTTCAAATTTTAGAAGTGTAAATGACATCAATCTTTTGGTTTTGTCTCAGACCTCACATTTGCATTGAACTAGTCGGACTGAGGTATAGGTATCATGGTAGCTATTTTAGGTGTATAAAGATTACTCATCTAAGGATGTGTCTATGACAGATTTTTTTATTTGCACTGGGAAAGTGCTTCTGAAATGCATCCCCCAGGCATCCCCAGTTTCCATGCTATGGTTCACCTTATGGAGTGGTCTCAGAGGCTGGATACCTGGCTGATGAAACAGAACCAAAAGGTGTGCCCTAGGGACACATCTGGTGTGCTAATGGGATGAGACTAGAACGAAACCAATGTATATAGTGTAAATGTCAAGTTTTCAGCACTGCTTCTCCATCTCTCAATCTGCTCCTATTGCACTGCACCACTTGCTTCAGTGTACACAGCCTAAGTCAATGCTAACCATCAAAGTTCACCTGTCATTGTGGGGATGTCTGGATAAACCCTAACTAACTTAGAAAACTCACTTCACAGTTCAGGCTAGAGAAGATGACTCCACCCCAGGCATGCATCTAATTCTATCTACCTACCTACCAGTTAGGACCATGCCTGTGGAGGCAGCTTAACCTGCTTTCAGACTCCAAAAAGTGCTTTCACAAAACATGTGTCTGCAAGTAAGAATCTCTCCTCTGAAAAGTGAAGTTGCAGCTCCTGAGTCCTGTCCCTCTTGCATCCCAGGAATGCCCAGAAACCTGCTTCCTGGCATGGCACAGCGTGTTGTGTAGGCACAAAACATAGCTAGGGCTCAGGACTCTAGCAGAAACACTTCCTAATGATGCTGTGCACACTGGAAAGTAATTTCTGGAACCCAAACTATGTAAATAAAGTCAGCTACTGACCTCTTTCTCCCCTCTCAATTCCCAACCTTATAAATAACTCTTACTTCCACCTTCAGAATTTTTCCAGAGCTCTGCTGAGGCTTTTGGTCTGCCTATTTTTAGCTTTGCATTTATTGACAGTGGTTTCCTCCTTCTCTGCCTGTTCAGGCTGCAGCCTAAAAAACACAAAGGTTATTTGATTCCCATATTGGCTTTCCATGGACAGATCTGTAAAGTTTCTGAAGACAAAAAGAGAGGTCAACATTTCTTTCCAGAATGACTGGCATATATATCTTCTGAGAGTCACCAGGGGAGTGATGCACTGTCTGCCTTCAGAAACTTCCCGAGACCTGGTAACATGCTCTCTGATACCCAAGTACAATCAGTCATCTCTGGGGAAGCCAGCAATGAAGGCTGTCGTGCACATAGCAAGGAGTAGGAGGGCATTTGCGATAACTCCAGTTAAAAGATATTACCAATAAATGCTTAGGAAAACTGCTAGATTTTAGTAATGCAGATAATTATTCCCATTTCGCAGCAAACAGCTTTGAATCACTAGGCTTGTACTGTGCACATGAACTAGATACAAAATTGTTAGTTGGGAAATTCCCTCCCATGTGGTTGAATGTAGTGCATGATAGGCTGTGTGGGATCATGACAATTTAGCATGTTTGAGAAGTGCAGACAAACTTGTGAAGCTATATGCTATGCCCATGCAGTTTATGGAGCTTAAGGTAAGACACAGAGGCAGGTAGATCCTGTAAAAATTTTTTTTTTCTGGTGTCTAGTTTTATTCCCATGAACTAAAAGGAGGTAAAAAAATCCCAGACCATGGGTAGTTTTAGCAACAGTTGTTTTTTGTTTTTTGGTTTTTTTTACAGTGATAGTCTTTCTTGTGGAGTAGTAATGCAGAAAAATGGAAAACAATCATCATGTAACTTTAAGCCATAAAAAGATAACTTTGACAAACATAGTAATGTATATGAACCTTTATGTTTGCTTGATGTGCTGCTTCAGGCACAGAATTTCAGACAAATCCAACAAGAGAGCTAAAATGACAGAAAAAGCAGCAAATTGCTACAAAAAATTGATTTTTCAGAGGTACGTGACATAAGGCCCGATTTTCAGAGACATGCTTAAAGTGGGACACATGATTAAAGAACTTGCTGAATCAGAGATTTTGTGTACAAAAGACCAGTTATGCAGCTAACGGGCTGTGCAAATAGACTCTGTGATTTCCTCACGCAGTTGTGAGCTACATGTTCATTGCTGCTACAACTTACATGAATGCTACCAGGAAAATACGACACTTAGTATGGCAGTAGCTCCAAAGGTTTTCCACTGTGAACTGAATTTTAGCTTCCACTTTGTCTCCACAGGTAACATCTGCCTTGAAAAGCCGGTAGGTTAGATGTGGTCTCTGGTAGATTGATCCTTCAAGACTTGAAGTGACTCAGACACTTGATCTGAGGGAGTAATTGATAGCAGTGATAGGTTGCCTTCCAATCCTTGGACCAACGAGAAGATGAGGATGACAGCACAGTTTGTGGGTGGGTTTCATGGCCGTTTCTTGCCAACAGAGGAGTGCCAGGATGGGTTTTATCCAAGACCATGGTGGAGAACATGCTCAAGCCTCTCCCAGCCTCTGTTTCTTTTCTCATCCCTGGCTTCTTGTCCTGGTCTCCTAACCTTTCCAGATGTTCCTATTTTCCAGCCTGTGAGCTATTTATCCTTCACCTGGCCTCTCCCCCGAGTCCTTGGTGCAGTCTCTGCAGCAATCAGCACAGAGCCAGGAACCTTGCATCAGTCAGTCTCTGTTCCTCTTTCCCTTCCTCTCCTTGAATGGTTCCTGGTCCTCAGATACTTTCCCCATGACCTCCCATCTTTGTGCTGGTGCTTGTTTCCTCTGCCTTTGAGGTGAGCACCTCCTTCTCCGTGCAACCTGGGCACCAAGCAGGGGAATGTTGAAAGGCCAGGAGAGACAGAAGCCATGTCCTGCATTTGTGCACTGAGAGCCACCATGGCCACCGGCAGTAAGACATGGTGACAGTGAGGAAAGACCTGCAGCCCTGAGCTGGATCCAGCCCACAGGCATGATGGCTACGCAGCCTGTTTGGTATGTGAGGGCTTGTGAAAAGGTGAGGTATAGTTAAAGCAGGTGAGATGCTAGGAGGATTTAGCAACCACATTCAGGCAAGATGAAGATAAAACCACCATCTCCCCCACAAATGCGGCTATGAGAATATATTAATAACCCCATAGTAGTGATGAGTGGCACAGAAGGGACCATGAGGAAAGGAACAAGTCTGCCTCTGAGAAAGGCTTGGATAACGTGGTCAACCAGGCATTGAGCTAGGCATTGAATCACAACAAAAAACAAAAACACTGAACAACCGCTCACTTGGTGGGCACCGTCCTTTCTGTGCAGGGAAAGAGGCAAGGGTTTCTAGGTGGTGGTGGGACAGTATACCCACAGTATACTCACAGTGGCTGGAGGATATATCACAGCAATCTAGCTTAAGAGCAATTCAGAGGAAGAAGTTAGGAATCCAGTCGGTGGGGAGAGAGTGTGCCTGTGTAGCCTAAGATGGGAGGTATGAATACTCCTTTATCATACCGTTTATGAAGTCCAGAGGCTTCTTGCAAAGCTTCTAAACTAAAAATGTCACAGTCCACTTTCATACCAATGTTTACTAGGTGTACCCCACTTTGCAGCCTGATGTTCCTTTAGCATGGTTTTATGTGTGCATGTACAGCATTGTATAGATTCAGAGCAATACCTCCTGCCACACCCACAAATTAATAGCTGGGACAGACATAGGGCAGATGTATAAGACATTTGTGGTATGAAATGCTACTGAATAAGCAAGCAGCTGTATACCGATCTGTCTTTTTTTTCCAGATGGTCGCAATGAGCAGCATCCTGCAGGGAGCATTATAATGGTCAAGTCCTGAGTTGACAAAGGCTGAGTAAGTGTAATAATATCTGCGACTTGAAAGAAAGGATTGTACAATTCCTGCCAAGAACAGATGGCAAGATAGTGTTCTGAGCCACAACTGATACCGACCTACTAGCAGGAACCACAGATCTTTATTGCAAACATATCTTATGACAATTGATGCAATCCCTTAAGCAAAGAGCCTTGGCTGTTCCTCTAGTTAATTCCCCCATCCGATCGACATTACTGGGCAACGTCTGGTATAAGGCTTAGCCACATAAGCAGCTCCTAAATTCCTGTCTCATGAAGATGCTGGCTCATATCGTGCATTACATCAGCCCAGTCAGATTAGATAGAGAAAGGGTCTTTATTCAGACTGCCTATCAGCGGTGCCTCACGTAGATGCTGTGACTCTTAAAGGATCAAAGGACTGATGAGTGATCCAGATCCCAGACCTCATGGCATCAAGAGACATACTTGTGGGATAAAAATTAGGAAGATTCTCTGCTGATAGTGTCTACCAGGGCCACAGCAACTACTTGTCAACCAGTACTGCAGAGCTGCTGATGAGGGGCAACTTGATCAGCTACTACAAATGCTTGCAGTCATGGGCCTTAATGCCTTAATTTAGACAAGGAAAACTATTTTAGCACAGATTAGCCAGACAGAGCAAAGTTAGCTCCTCATTTGCCTTCACTTCATCCTGAACCATACCTTTGAATATAGAACATATTAAAATTAAAACATTCTTCAATATGAATGTTAAGAGGTAGCAGTTAGAACACGACGCCTGATGCATTTTACAATAATACCTTCTGAACTAAGCAAGTACCCACCAGCCATAAGGAAATCACTCCCAGTGTTTTATTTTTCGTTCATCGTAGCTTTCCTTTTTGCTATATGTGCACTCTTCTTTCTTTTCCCATGAGATCTTCCATATTTATACTCGCTTCAGAAAGCTGTTGCTCTCCAGCCTACCATACATAATACCAAGTCTGTGAAATCAAGTTTGCCCTTCACTGTTCACCCTGAAGCCAGCAAAAAAAGAGGTAGGAAAGGTGAGGAGAGAAGGGAAGAACAAGTATTTTTTAAAGAGATACACCAGTGCTGTTTGACAAACCACCCCTTTACCCACTGTTTATAATGGCTAAGGGATAGCCTGGACATGTAGATGCACATTGACATGGGGTTGGAGAAAACAGTCCTCTCCAAGAGAAAAAGAGGATTCCCAGGAGAAGTGAATGTCAGACCCAGGCTGTCTCAGTGAACAACACCCTGAACTATGGACAGGCCAGGTAACTGTGGGGCAGTCTGAACCTGTCCCTATAAATACGCCCCAGCCAACCTCCAGGCATCTCCCTCAAATCCCGCATGTTCTAGAAATATCCTGGTGGATTCAGGGAATTCCCAGGGCTCATGTCTGGTTTAAAGGGCAAGCCTGGGTGCCTGGAGCGATGCTGGGCTGAGCATCTACCTCCTTCAGGCAGCGCTTGTTCCTCACTCAGCTCCTCAGCACACCACCAAACTTGCCAGCTCAGCACAAGTCATCTTTTGTAGTGTCAACTAACACATTCATTTCGAAAACCCACAAATTAAAAGCAAAAGCAGCCTCTGAAATGCCAATTGCACTTTTAAGAAGGATGACTTTTCCACTTCCATCCGTATTGCTTTTCATCTTTATTGCTGTACATTTATACAAACCGTCGGGGTTGAGGGGATTACCATCACTGCTGTTTGCTTTTCAAACAGAAGAAAACTTTATCCTTGTAGATCAGGCATAAGCTCAAACTCTGTCTGTGCCAGCAGAGTCTCAATGCACCTCCAGGGCTGCGGGCAGGGCATTTGCCTTCCTCTTTCGTTAGCTCAGTGGTTCCTAAAAACCCAAGTGCTTGTCTTTGGTAGTCTGCACTCTGGTTTATTAAGATTCACAGACAATACTGTTGCAAACACCAGTGGGGATAGAAAGAGTCTGCACATACCAGCTGAAAAATAACAAAGTGACATTTACTCAGAAAATGAAACATAATACATCTAGGGAAAAACCAGCTGAAAGGCAGATGTTCAAGGGGACAAGAAACCTAGAAAGTCAGAGCTCTAGAGGAGAGCCGGGGGCGACAGAAAGCAAAGAATGTGCTTTGCAGGGCAACGTGAAAGGAAACACTCATGTAATTTTGACCTGATGTTACGTGACCCCGTGGGCAGACAGAGATGTTAGTGGTATCTGCTGGAGCCCAGTGCCCACTTGCTCATGTGTAATGCCAGGCCATAAAGCTGAAGGCACAGCAGGGTGAGGCATCCCTGCGCTGGAGCCAGGCTACAGTTTACTTTCCCATTAAGCTTTTTAGCATTATCCATCTACACTCCAGCAGTTCAAGTAATCCTACCTTCACCCAGGTGTCTTCCCACCTGCCCATTGCTGCTGTGCCACACAGTGACTAAGTGCTCCTCCTGACACTGACAGCAGCAGAAGTGCTTTGACCAGACCAGTCCTTGAACCAGCCAGGTCCACAGAAGCTCCTTTGTGCCTTGTGTTGCAATAACAGAAACTCACTCAAGCAATAATCAGGAGGTGCAATTTCTAAATGTCGGTGTGCTGCAACACAGTTGTAGGCATCAAAAGGTATTTACCCATCTATACAGCTGCTGATGGAAAGACTACAGATCAAAGTTTAAAATGTATAGATTATAGTGCCATTACCTTAGGTTAACCTTTCAGTATTTTCCTTGTGCTTGTTGGAAATGTAGGAAAGTACACTTCAAAGGGGCATTGATTTCCGTGGAACTCAAAGCGAAGTACGTGCTCAGGAGATGCACTGAGGTAGGACCTATGTCTTCTTTGAACAGTAGGTCTGGGATGTTGTATTTCAAGTGTATTTTGGGTGCAAACACACTTACTGTTTCTTAGGATCTGTTCTGCACTGGGACACATTCCCTTCCTCCTTCTCAAACGGTTCAAAGAGAACTTCACTGGTCAAAACCAGTCAGGGAACCATTGGCCCCATGCAAGCATACGTCTTCCTCTGCTGCTTCCTTCTCTCTCCTACCTAACAAAGAAACCCAAATTGTGTGTATGAAGTCTGCAGAGAAGCTCTTACGGGCTCTCTGTGGATAATCTAACACACCTGAATCTTCTAGTGAAATCAGGCCACTGATGAATCTCTGTGACACCTGTAGAAGTTACAAAACTCCAGTGAATCCTAGCCTCAAGGAGCTGCTGGGAGGTTCGCTTTGCTTACTTCCAAGCATCTGGGCCCCACACAGAGGGAAAGAACCCTCATTTCCCAGGCTTACCTTAGCTCATTAAATAAGAGCATTCTTGTGACATGATAGGAAAAAAAAAGGGAAAGCCATACTAAAAGATAACTCAAATGCATACTCTATGTCTCCCTCATGCACCAAAGTGTAATATAAAAGGACTAAGAGATTTTACACTGAGATTCTTTTCGTTTCTCTTTGACAGAAGGTGAAGGTAAGTCTCCTTCTCCTTGGTCTGCCCTTGCTGATTCCCTCTATTCGTGGCTGAGGTTCTCGTGTGATATAAGCAAATCCCTGTGTCTGAATGTCTGGACATCTTCCTCAACATGTTTAACTTGCAGAGACCTTACTACAGCTTCCCTTACATATAGCCGTTGATCTACATCTGAACCTCTTTCTGTACATGTCCTCATCCTAATGTTGTTATTCCTTAAGCTGCATCCTCCTTCAGAGGGCTCTTGCTCATTTTGAAGACATTTTTGAATCATTTCCAACCCTAATCTACTTCTAAAAGCAGAACGCATGGAAAATGTTATGTATAAACACAGTCTAAGGCAATTGGTGTAGCTACCTTTGATCTCATCTTTTTTCATACTTTCCTAGAGGAGTCTGGATTATGATGTCTTTCTAGTGGATGTTTTCTCAGATTTTTCATTTTTTTGTTACATGATTTTGTTTTCTGGATAGAGGGATCTGTAATCAAAATATTTTGATTTGCAGACTTCTATCCTGTAATGCTGAAATAAAGAGTCCAAGCCTAACAAAGGCTCATTAGTCTTCACTGCTTTTCATGAAAGCCTTCGAAGCAGTCCCCCGATGTCCAGGAAAGCCCTGGGTTTGACCGTGTTTTGAAAAAATCTGAAGAAGACTCCGCGTTGATAAACATCCAGGCCCAAGACATTTGAAGAAACAATGTCCTCTTTCTTATTCCCACCGTGGTGAGCATATGTCCGGCTGTGCGGGGGTCTGAGCATCCCATGGCCCAGATTCCTTTCCTGACTTGCAATTGTTTTGCTGCGTGACCTATCTTCATCATCACTCCCCATGGCCCTGATTGCTGTCACCCTCCAGTCCTGGGAAAGGCACTTAACCTCTCTGAGGTTCAGTCGTGACCTCTGCAAAAGAAATTGCTTCAGAGCCTGTCATGAGAAGCTCTCTGGAAGCTGGAAACGAGCTGCTTTTGCTCATTAACGGGAGCTCAGAGGAGTTAAAATGGAGGAAGAAGTAGCGTATGGACTCAGTAATCCCTCCTGTTGTCTGAATCATGCCAGCCTGCCAAGAAGTGGTGCCCTGCTACCTGGCATGCCTGTTTTCTGGCCCTTAACGAAGAGCCTGTCAGAGCTGCACATCTCCCTGCCATTCACCAGCTGGCAGGGTCCCAAACGATGGGCAGCTGCTCACAAGGCATCTCGGCTTTTTGCCCTGTGCTGCATAACACTCAAATGCTGGTGGGGAAAAAATATCAAACATTTTCATATGGTTTCATTTGTCCTGAGGCATTGCTGGACAAGCCAAGTTCTCCCCCACCCTCCTGGTGGAAAACAGGGCTGTGCTGAAGAGCCCACCTTTTGGTGTGCATTTTCACCACAGGAATTAAACCTTAATTGCCTGCTTTTAAAATTTCAGACTTCCTGTGTGAAATCATTCCCTGCCACGAAGGAAGTTGTCTCTTTTGTTTAAGGAGTACAGCACACTGCTGCAGGTTTCACGTTAAAATGTCTCTTTCCTCCTAGTAACCCTTCATGTGCTCTGAGGCTCATCTCTCAAGCCACACAAGGCAGGCAGATTTATGTGTCACGGTTTTGAACATTTGGTTAATAATCCCCAAGGAGCAGATGAAATGCAAACAACAATTACCCTGAAATAATTTTCTATCAATAGTCTCAATTTCTGCATTTTATTGTGTCACGTACAAATGTGCTTCTGCTTCCCCATTGAAGATTGAGATGAATCGGCTGAGGGAGGGGAAGAACGTGTTTAATTTTAGCTCTTTAGTACATTTTGAAACTAAACACAAACGCTTTGATTGTGATTCCTCATGTACAGGCTATTATTATTTACTCATTGTATAGGAAGTCTTCCATAATATGAATATATGGTGATACCTGATACAGACAGAATATTTCTTGAAAATCAATCCATTACAATTTGTTAACATTATCACACTCTTTTAAAGTCCTCATTTTTAAAAGTTTATCAAATATGCCATCAAAAACTCTCAGTTTCTTCCTAATGACGACTTATAGTAACAGGACAATGATTTATGTTTTTCTGGATGCCAAAATAAATATAGAAAATAATTTAGCTTTACTTGTATCCCTTTTGTGTGTGCTATTTGGGTCACTGCACAATATCCTAAAAAATATTTTGTGGTAATTCTACTTCTGGAACTGTAAGTAAATGACACCACTGAATCTGTGAGAGTGCCAGCACATTTCTGCTATAGAAGCAAAAGCAAGAAATAACAATAATTATTTTAAGTGTCCATTGAGCCACAAAATATCAAAATGAGAGTGAAATCTCAAACAGAGAAACAGGTTTTTTGGGACATAATGATGCTGCTGTAGACCAGTAACCATCACATATATGCAAGACTTTTCTATTTCTATTGTCTTGCTCTTGCACTTGCCTACTTTGTTATCCAGCTTCAAGTGAATATCGAGGAAGCAGTCAGCCCCATCATGAATGCTAATATTGTACTGGATGAAAGGTACCCACAAAGATGCAACATCCATGGAAAAAACACTATGAAAAATAAATCCCACAACAATTATATTTTCTTCCCACTTGAAATACAATGAAAGTGTTGCATTAGCAAATAATCCAGTGGTTTATAAAGATGTGCCTCTTAGCATTAAGAGGTAGATGAAAAATACAGTATAAAACAACTTGAGGTCAATAAAGTATTACATTACAGCTTATGGATGAAATTAAATCTCAGGCTCACAGTTGTTAAATTATGGTGCTTCTAATAAAAGTTACTGTTGTGGTTTCTTTAACTTATATTGCCTATTATATGTCAAAGAAGGAAAGGCTCAACTTTTAGAGCATCTCATTTCAGCTTGCAATCTGCATATTCCGTGCTTTTCCATTTTCCTCCTGATTTTTGATAGTGCCTTTGAAAAGATAATTAAAAGATATGAATTAGCTGAGGGCAAGCATTATGACCAGCAAGCTTGCCAAGAGGAAGATCTTTAAAACCACAAGATGAATGAGAAGCAGTACATACGCATGACAGCATTACTATTCTTTCCATTAGGCCGTTTACTGCTCTTGATCTGTGACAGAGCTCCTACTGATGTCAAATGTAGTCATACGCATTGATCCAAAGGGAAGAAAAGGCTCTTGCAGGAGAAATATTTTTTTCCTCACTCCCTGCGTGACAGAGAATTGATCAAAGCATAAATGCTGGGGCTGGGGAGTTCAGCACAGCAAAGCCAAGGCCTGATCCAAAGGGGAACTTGTGCGCCTCCAGGACAGAAGATGTGATGCCCAGTGCTTGGGTGGCCACCAACCAGCTATCTCTGATGGCCCAAGCTGGGCAGCTATGTTACCTACACAGCACATTCAGGGGTAGGTTTAGTGCCTGCAGCTAGGCTGGTGAGCCCCGGGGCACAGGCTCGGGATTGTCCACAGGTAGAGTGGATGAAGCCATCCCGTTTTGGGGAGACATGAAAGAGTTCAGGCAGCAGGGTGGAACCTGTGTGTGCCATCAGTTCTCAGGGGTCCCTTTTCCCTGCCAGTACAGATGGCACCCGCTGGTGTACAGACTATGGTCCTGCACCCAGTGGGGCTGTGGGAGCTCTTCAAAAGGCTCCCGTCCTTTTGGTGGTGATACTGTCAATGGCGAGGGCCACCAGCCAAGGGACATCTCGCTCCCCTGGGTAAGGGCATTTAAGGCACAGCTCCTCAGGAAAGGACATCACATAGTCCTCCTCTGCAAACTGGGCCACTGATTCAAGGGGAAATGCAAGATTTGGAGGGCCAGAAGGGAAGGAAGCTAAAATGTAAAGGCACTCGGGAGTTCCCCATTCCCAGGGGTGTCTCTACATTTAACGTCCACCAGCCGTCACTTGCCTCAGTGAGAAGAAAAACGGGCACCATGGCAGTGGCTGGTTGAAGCCACTGAGTTAGGACAGGAGTGCTTAGGGTCTGGATCTGGCCCTCAGCGGGCTTCGAGGACAGGAGCTCTGGTGCCCACTGAGGAGGTGCCACAGCAACTGGTGGCTGCTGGAAAGGCAAGGCTCCCCACGCTGGGCTTCGGGGCGCAGCAGTAAGGAGCAGCACTGCCTGTTGCACAGACCACAGGATCCAAACCATATCAGATATCCTGAGCCTGTTGCAGATCACTCCTGAAAACTTGCATGAGCTGGAAGGCGGGCAATGTGCAGGGTTGGACATGGCCAAACTGGTGAGGTGGGGGCACTGCACAGCAACACAGCGTCCCCCTTCCACCATAGCCCTTGCACGCTGGAGGTTTTCAGGCCCAGCAAACTCTGGTTAGCCTCTTTGCCCTTTGAGTCATGTCTGATTTATACTCATCCCCCACATGTATAACATTTATTTATTTCTGTAATATATTAAAATACAGTAACATTCCATACTTGAGGGGGAGCTTGGAGGGTAATGACTTACACATGTACTGTGCTACACTGGATCTTTTCCAGTATTATAAATAAGAAGGAAAGCAAAATTTTACAGCTCAGCCATTAATGAGAACAGTCCACTATCACATATGGAAAAATACTTTAGTCAGTAAAAGCTGACACAACACTGATGGCATTTAGCTGTCCAGTATGAATCATCTTCATAGAACAAATTCCAAGAGAAAATATTATATCATTAGTTGATTTGTAACCTCATAGCAGACAGCTGCAAATAAATGTTTACATTGGTGTGCAATATACTAGGCTAGCACAGCTCTAGAAGTAAGTTAATTAAACTGCAGGTACTGGACAAACAAACTCTACCAAGAGTTAAGCTTTCTAGGTATTCCTTTGCATTACCTGCAGGTAACTCCTTTTGGGCCTTTTTTTCCTGCTCTCCGTGCTAGGTGGATCACATCAAGAAAAACTGAATAAGCAGTGCACAGGAGTCTGTGCTCTTTTAAGAAATGGGCATAACTTGAAACTTCTTCACAGCATAAAAAACCCCAGCATCCTCAGGAAGACACTAACACTGAAATGGAAATAGTCTGAAAGGTAGAAATGAAGGTTCGAGAGCCACCCAGTTCCCAGATTTGGGTTATACAGATGTCTCTGTTCCCCACTCCTGGAGAGTAAAGCAGCACCTTTTTTTCCCATATTTTTGCTGCTAACAGAAGTGTTCTTCAGTCTCTCTCTCACACAAAATTTGCCTCCTGGCTTGCTTATGGACCACAGTCTCCAGGACAGTGGTTATTTCATTTGCAGTCTTGCAAAGCACCAAACCACTTCTCGCTGCCCTCGGGCACCTGAGGCAGTGCAGCTGGGAGCCTATTTGAAGTAGGCTCCCTCCACGGAGATGTGTGGCTCTGAGGGGTGGCTCAGTCTGAATCACCCCTGAAAGCACCTACTTTTTCTTGGGTGGCTAAGCTGCAGGCGTAAGCGCCTCTATAACATGCCTAGAGTTTGGTGAGGAGAGTCTGGCTGCCAGCACCTACGTGGGGTGTAAGTGCCTAAACACCTGTGTGGATCCCAGCCCTTTGGCCTTCCCTAATAAGATGGTTGAGCTTTATGCCTGCCTACGCATGCAACACTGTTAGTAAAATAAGAGCTCACAGTCAATGATACTTTCTGTAGCTAATCATTAACATTGCTTGCATGCATATGTCCATACCTTAGGAGAATCAAAGGACAAGTTTTGCATAAACGTATTGTCAAAAACAGTATATGCCAGTTTTCTTAGCATTCAGTGCATGCCTTTAAACATCCTCCAAGTTGTGCCATGCTGAGCCAGCACACTCATTTGAGCACAGTAGCTTGCTCCACCGTAAGGGTACGCAAAGTCTGAGTCTGAGATAAAATTACACCTAGGGTTCAGTTTTTTCTCACTAATTTATTTTTATAAGGATGGTTTCCTTCCTTGAAACCGTTCAAGAAAAAACCTATGTTTTAGGAAGCTGCACACTGTGAAATGCTTGTACTGGTAAATAGCAAGTAGCTTTTAAAAGCTGAAAAATCTGAATTCTTGCCTGGGCTTCCACAGGGAGCTGATTTCATCCACGGTGAACACAGATCTTCAGCCTGTAGCAAACAGCAAAGCAGGCAATGTGCTTATCACTCCTCCTGTTTCCTGTGTTTTGGTGATGCCTCAGGACTACAGGCCCAAATCTTTTGTTCTGTTGAGTTTGAAGAATGAGTGAAGTTAACTGTCCATGATTCAGGGTAACAAGGGAGTTGAGTTCGCTGAATAACAAAAAAATGCAGAAAATAGGGGTAGAGTGGGAGAGTCAGCTGGGAGGTTTGTATGTAGCACAAAAGCAATTTTCAGATATGAGGTGACCTTGAAAGCCATTCAGCTCATTTTCACATGAGTTAATTAGCCCAACTGGCTCCTGCATGTAGGAAGGAGCTCATGCCTCTGTGTGTCTAACCTGCACCTTGGATAAAGCAACAGGAAATAGTAGCTCTGTGCCTAAGACCTGGCTGTGTGGGGAGTAGCAACAGACAGTGGAAGAAGAAAAAGGGAGCGGGGCATAGCAATAAAAACACAGATATTTCTGCATAGTGAGCACCCATCTCAGCTTCTGTGCTGACTCCAGCAGATCAGGGTAAGGGCTGTCCTGCCACAGGCAGACAGCCGTGGGCTCTCAAACAGCTGTTGTTATGAGTAGTCACTATCTGTGCAGCAGAAGCACTGAAAAAAGCTAAGCTGAGCATTACTGAGTAGCCACGAGAAACATGGAAGAAATGTCTCTGAAGTTCTATATAGGTGATAAAAACAGGAACAGAAAGGTTAGGTGCATAGACAAAAAGTAAATAGGTCAGTCTCTTGGGCCAAGCCACCACCAAACAAACTGGTTTGAACCCAAGCCAAGAGACTGCTCTCTAGTGAACCTGATACATCAGTGTGGACTGGCATGTTCTTAGCCACAACCCAAAAAACAGGGGGAAAAAAATCCCAAATAGCTGCTTATGTCAAACAAGAGTTACAATGACTTCCTGGCCCTGCCACAGTAGCACTGGGAATTTCATCTGCACAGGGACTATAGAATATTTTGGGCATCTGAAGTCTCTCAGTTCCTTTTCAGTTCACAGCTTTGCTCTGCAATAGTCTTATTAAGAAGCATGCAGCAATACATTTGTTTGGATACATAATTATACTCTGACAAGATTCCCATATAAGGTTATATTATTGATTAAATAAAAAAAATAATTCTACAGAGTCATCTCTATATGGTATGCCAGACCTCAGATTTATTTTGGATACTGCCAGCAGGAAACTTTGTTAATGAAACAGAAAAGGAAATTACATAAATTCTTACATTACACTATAGAAAAGATTCGTGAAATTTGCATCCAAACCATATTGGATTTTTGAGAGATTTGAGCATTTAACATCTCTTTGTTCCTTATCAACATATAGTAGAAAGGAACAAATTAGCTTCCCAGAAATTGCCTGATGGTTCTAATACTGTTGACACCAGAGGAAATGTCAGGCAAATCAGTCACCATATTCCAGAGGAACCGCTGCCTGTGAACTAGGCTGTCACACGCTCAGCCTTCCCGCACTGCTTTGCAAGGGTATAGGGGCTGGCGATGGACAGGCATACAGCAGTTTTTCACCCAGACATTTTTCTCACAGATGTTGCCTAGCTAATTCATAGGGTAATTTCTACCCCTCCCTAACTTCTGCAATTTGTTAGGTGCCTGAATGCTTTCCTTCTTTGATTAAGAGTGCAAACTTCAGAAGACAAAAACAATATTCCCTTTGTCTTTGTGCAGCACCACACACAAGAATAGGACTCAATAGGTAATTAGAATAATGACCGTAATGGCTTAGTAAGCAGAATGAACTCTTGACTGCAATCGCAAAGGATCCCTCGCCTTAGCTATTAGGAGGGTGCTACAGAATCGAGGTCATTGTCGCTGCAGGTGATCAGCAATTTAACAATAGTGCATTGCACATGGTTTCCATCTCTGCGATAGCTAAGTGTGCAGTATAGTCTTTATGAATCTCGTTGGAGCAATTACAAATCTCTCTTTCAGATCATTCAGATAAACAGACATACCTTGGTGTACCAGGAATATTGTCTTTCCTTCGGCCAAGTAATAAGTGAGGTGACATCAAGGATCAGTTCAGGGCCTTTGCTCTGTAATCCATTAAATATAATTTATCCCTCCTAACTAGCAAGAATTACAAAGCCAAATGGATAGTTTCTGTGATGTCTCTGATGACATTTTCTGTTTCTCATGGGATCAGCAGTTTGAATCATTTTGCATGTCTAGATAGGGGGGGAGGAGAGGGATGACTCTTTCAAACAGGGATAACTGCATTCAGAAGGAAAGACAGATGTATTTTGAATTCCTGACCATGGTGCCTTCATCTGTAAAGTTAGTGCTTGATAGGGCCTGCTCTAATTATCATGATTTGGATATAAGGTGGGTGAAAAATTGTCTGGATTGCCAGAGTCAAATGGGTGGCATGCAGTGGTTTAGAGTCCAGCTGGAGGAGTTTGTCAGGTTTTGATTCAGGAGCATGACCTGGCAACAGGACAGATGATTGCCTCATCAGTGAGGTCACCAGCAATACTAAGTCATGGGAAGCAGTCAATAAGCTCTAGAGCAGGGCCATCCTGCACAGGGACCTAGGGAAGCTGGAGAAGTGCTCCAACAGGAACATTCTGAAGTTGAGCAGGGGAAATGCGATACTCTGCCCCTGGGGAGGAATAACCCTGTGGACCGACCAGTGGAGGCTGGGGGCAGCCAGCTGGAAAGCAGCTCTGCAGAGAAGGACCTGGGGGTTCTGGTGGCCAACGAGGTGACTGTGAGCCAGCAGCACTTCACGGCAGCGGAGGACATCAGCATCACCCTGGGAGGATCACAGCCAGCCTCTTCCCTTTGCTCCTTATTACCACACAGTATTACCAGCCCCACTGTCCATAAGCCGGTCTGCTGTACCCAAGCGTATTTCATATTTACACCATTCATCGGATGCCGCTCTGTGTGTGACAATTCCCTTTCACTTTTGCTAGGTGTGATCCCTGCTCAGGCTGGGATACTTCTTAACTCATCCTGGTAGGTAACGAGGAGAGAGCTGTGCAGCAGGCTGTGCTTGCTCAGCCTGCAGATTCCTTTTGCACGAGCTAAGTTTGGGCACAGAGCTCTTAAATAATCTCTTGAACTTTCCATTCCCTATTTGGGCTAGATTATCCCAGAGGCTGAGGCAAATAACTACCTGGCTCCTCTCATCAGCGGGGGATGTTCATCATTTTGCAGGCTCAGATCCTTTGGTTATGCAGTTGTGGTGTGGAGAGCAGGCCTGTTTTCAGCTGACATGGGAATTTGTGCCTATTGCTCACGTGTGAGACAGGAAAAAAACCCCTCTATTCATATCTACCACCAATGGGATGTCACAAAAAATATCAGACTAATGAGGTACTTTATAACAAAACTCAGTCAAGACTTTTGTTATAGTCAAATCAGTCTCCATTTTAACAATTCCCTGTGGCTTGTACGTACTCGTGATTATCGTGGGCATGAGTGCGGTCACTGACTCCAAACACTGCTGTCCGTTTGCATACCCCAGCTTGGAGGCATTCAGTCATAAACCCCAGATCTGCAGAGAATCTGCAAATGGGAGTTAGCAACTTCTCACATGCAAATGCAGGGAAGTGGAAAGCATTCAAAACCACTTGGGTATGCTTGCATAAACCTTTTATGGCACACACTAACAGTCTGCAATTAAGTGAAAGGAGGAAAAATTAGACTGACCCTATGATTCAATAGCAATGGCATTTTATAGACCATAGGGGGACTTCAAAACTGACCTCGAGACGTGGTCAAGGAAGTAATCCACTTCTGTATGCACATCGGAGCGTATGTGGCAAGATCCATTCTGGCCAGTTTAAGCACTTGTGCCTAGGTTTAAGGTGCGTGGTTTCATCTGCTCAAATGTGCACTGTGGATGCCTACCTCTGACTAGTTGTCTGGATTCAGAGAGGAGAGCAATGAGTTTGTTTTAAGGTGCAGCTGCCATTTTACTGAAAGAGATGTATGAAAGTGGTCAGGGAATGGCTTTCTAACAGTGCCCATCTCTGCCCATGGACTATGAAGGGTGACTAGGTCTGGCCCTTGAAGGGCTCCAGCAGGATAGCCTGTGTCCCAGCACAGTGATCTACACTCAGGCCAGATGTCTTTGTGGCTTGCCCTTGCTGGGAGTCTTCTCCCTCTGTTGACTTTGGGGGACAGCTTCAGTGAGTGCCTGCAACATCACCAAGAGCTAAGGGCATTGAGGAGGCAGGCTGCTCCCCAGCCACCACCATTCCAAAATGGAGCAGACAGGAGAGCTTCATCAGCCATTCAGTCTTAACTTGGATAAGGGATATGACCCAGCAAGAGAAGCTAAGAACCAGAAAAGGCCAGAACTATAGCAGGAGCTATTGGAAAAGGGCTCTGCCAACTGACAGCCCAGTCCTCTAGAGCGTTTGCCGCCCATGTAGCCCTTATTCAAGGGGTTAAGTGGTTTCTTCGACTGTGCACGTGGGGCAGGGTTTGCTGGATTGGATCCCTTTTCATAGAAAGATTCACTACACTCAGCAGTTTGTTATGGCATCCTCTTGAGTGCAAATCATACAGTAAAAGTTGCAAAAGTAGTTTCTACTGTAAAGCCTTGCTTTCATGGCATGCCAAAAATGTTGCCTTTTCCGATGGGACATTCCAAGGTTGATTGCAATCCAAAGGTCACTGCTGAAAAGTCAGAGCAAAAGGCTTTCAGTTAGTTGTGAGATGTGATTGCCTCTGTATGTGCATGGAATTCACTCATTTTCAACTTCCTCTACTGTCCTCTGAAGTATGTACCACAGACCACTGTGGTAAAGCCAAAATACGGGATAACATGAACTACCAGGATGATCTGTCATTGTGTTCTCGAAACCCTGTCATATGCGTAAGCATTGCTGTGAACCCAGGATCAAACCTGAAATGGAAGATAAATTAAAGCCTAGCCATTTTCCGAATCTTTCCTGCTAAGGCTGTGTATGAGATGTTGGTGCATCTGACAGCGTGAATTTTAAGGGGACATTCCATGCAAAGTCATTTCATTCAAAATTGCATCCTTCCCATGGAAATCAGCAGTCATTCTAAAAAGACTTAAAAATGGCTTACATGCTTTAAGCACCTAGAAGACTTAAAAGGATTTAAGTTGGCTTTAATGCTTACATTGTGCTACCTTAAAGATTTAAGGCAGCTTAAATGCTTATGTGCCTAAAGAAGTTAGGGTTACAATCACTTTGTCTGCACAAAGCCCAAATAATCGGGATTTATTTGGTGAAACACTTCAGGGAGGTCTTCCAATCACCTCTTTTCTCAGGCTGCTAGAGGTGTCTTCATTAAGGGTGACCTGGCAGCACTTGCTTACAGTTTTGTCTGTAAACGTTTTACCTAAACATCCACCCACCACTTTTGCCTGGCACCCAGAACACAGCACCTCAGTATTTAAGGTTTGTCTTATCCAAGCATGTATGCTGCTGCGGGCCTGAGAAAAGCTCTTACCTCCCTCTTGTTCGTCAGGCTGAAGGGTTGGCCCAGGACAGCGCAGGAAGCCTGATGCAACTCAGGAATGTGAACCTGGATCTCCCACCCACTAGGTCCCTGGGTGCTGGGTCTGCCCCCTGCCACGGCAGCTGGACTGGCTTCCCTGCACCCGCTTCTTTCCTTTTAAAGCACTACCCTTAACTCAGCTGCATGGGCACAGATGAAACTGCACCAACAGGAGTTTGCACTATTATTGTTCTACCTTGGGGCAGCCCCACTTCTGTGACATCCATTTATTTCCCTCTGGCCAAAACCTGTTTCCACATTAACCCCAGTCTTGCTCCTTTTTCTGCTTCATTATACAGAAGCCATGAAGGCATTTTTTGCCTTTTGGCTGGAGTACTTCTGAGAAGTCTTCTCTCCTTCTCTCTAAGAAGCCAGCTCTCCCCAGGAACTCTTCCTACTGCTGGAGTTTGGGACTGCAATCCAGACATGGACCTGGGCAACCCACCCTGTTTGAGCAGGGGGCTTGGGCTAGGTGACCTCCAGACGTCCCTTCCAACCACAGTCATCCTGTGACACTGTGATATGTCCCACATGCCTCAACATCTGCTCCTCTCAGGATTTTGAACTAGTTACAAAGGAAGCTCATTTCTAGTGCCTGGTTTTACTAGTTGACAGTGAAATTCCACAATATCTGTTGGATAACGATTGCAGTTAGCCTGGAGAGAAAAGCAAACAACACGGGATGGGATTCAGTGGGTCCGGGATGCACAGCTCTGGGAGTAATCACTGGCAATCGTCCCTGTTTGCATGCACTTATTTGGAGTTAAAAAGTCACTTCTTCCCCTCCTCCAACACATTCTCTCACTTGCTCTTCTTGGAAATGTCTTTTAAATAAAACAATAAGTGCGCCCCCACAGAGCAGGGCCAGATGTAGGCACCAGCAAAGTGGACGGATACCCACGGTGGAGGGATGTCCTGAAGCAGGGAGGAGGGAAGGGGCTAGGTCAAGGTCTGTGATCCTGCTCTTCACTTTGCCTGTGCCAGAGCCCTGGAAGCCAGAGACACCGCTCTTTATGCTGCCGAAGGAGAGGCTGGGGTATAGCGATGGGCAGGGGCACAGCCTCCCCTGGCAGCAGGAGCTGTTCTTCTCAGCTCTAGTGTCCTATGGGCAGATGCAGCAATCTCAGTTCTCCGTCCAGATCCCTTCTTATTGTTATTTTTCCCCTTGCCATGGCATGAGCCACTGCATTCAGCCTTGGCCTGGCCTTTCTCCCTGTTCCTTGGGGTAACAACATTCAATTTTGCATGTAGTTCTGCATAGCTTAACTTGGTACTGCCTCAGATCAAAACTAAAGGGCCAAATTCAGCTCTGTGCACCTGAGCGGTTTGCTTCTTATGTTGTTCCTCTGCAGCATTTCTCCCCGAGGCCAGCAGAGCTACACCAGCCCAGCCAGGGGCACGTTCAATGCACTGAATTTCATTCATTGGAAGTTCTTTCTTCATCCTTGCTGGTTCAAAGGCAGGGGGATGAGGAAGCACTTGGGTCCATACAACTGATTTGCTGTTGCCTGGTTGGCTGCTGAGACAGCATGGCACAGAAACCTTCCCATGGGATTAGCCAGGCATTCAGCATGTTGGGAGCTCTCCCAGCTTTTAGGATGGGGAAAATATCCTTACGGGCAGTGGGACTTCCACCGAGCACAGTCAGGTTGCCCCAGCAAGGATGTGACTTGTTCTCCAGAGGCACACCAAGCAAGGGCTTGTCAATATTGTTAGGGGCAGAGCAAACCAATCCACTGAATTTGTGCTTTGTAAATGTTCTTTTGAATATGCTACCAAGAAATGGCCCTTTTCTGGCCTTCCTCCAGCACCTGGGATGCATCCCACTCCCCAGGCAGGCCACAAATTGAGACTTATGAGGGAAGCATAAGCACCACAAACAGCCACAGTACAAATTCCTTGTGTCAGGTCAGCTTTAACTTGTGTCCCCTCCGTGCACCAGGAGCTGCTTTTCTTCTGAGGGGAGGTTTCAATCATAAGATGACCGCTTTGGTATGTAAATGGGGTATTTACAGACTTTCCATATTTAATGTTATAGTTAATATTTAATAATGGTCAATAATGGTCATTAACTGTAATAATTGTTATGAAGATCTCTTCATCTTTTCTAGTAGTACTTCACTTTAAAGTTACCTGCCACTTGATATGACTAACCTTTCCTGTCTTTCTTTTTTTTTTTTTTTTTTTTTAGTAAGCATCTTTGGAGGAGCAAGAAAGTGGTGGGCCCACATGTTTATCCCAATAGCCTTCTTTTATGTGTTTTAACATAAGAGATAGACATCCACTGTGTGGGCTGGGTAACAGGTGATATACGTTCAAGTAAATATATACACACTGAAGAGGAATGTGGAAACTCTTCCAGGGTTTATTTAACACGGTACAGAGCTATGAGGTTACTACCCATCCAGAAAAACTAGTGAAACTAGCTCTGATCCCTTAGAAAAAAGATGATGAAGGGGACTTTGAGCGTTTTAGAAAATAATGACAAGCAGTGAGGGCTCTAAATAACTTACTGCCTTCAAACGTTGCTGCTAAGCTGCACGGGTTGGGATCCAGTTTCATTTTGAATAGTGCCTTTCATGCAAATCACATCTCTGTATGCTTCAAGGCTCTAATTAGAGTGTTATGACCGAGAGAAAAAGAAAAATCGGAGATATGAGCAAGTGTGGGTTTAGATAAGCTTTGAGTAAGATGGGAGAGGCAGTGAAGCGGAGAGCTAATGTCATCTCCCAGTAGGGGTCAAGAATTTAAACTCAGCATATGCAGGATGGGTGGGCCCAAAAGAAATGCCAGATGATTTAAAATAGCAGAAGGAGCTAATGTACAGGACAAGCTGCCATGGGGGAGAACACAAGGAGCTGGTAGAACAAGATTTTTTACCGTCTTTTGTTCAAATGAGTTACAAAAGGCAGGGGAAAAAACTCGGAGGCAAATGCAGAGAGGACAGATTTGCGCAGATTCTTAACTTGGTCGTTAGATGGGCTGTCTTCTGGAGCATGCCACTGTATGATTAGTTCTTGAATTAATTAGGAAAATAATAAGTGCCCCATCCTCCCTGTGGTCAGTGCTCTGAACCTCATTAGCACCGGTACATAGCCCATTAGTGGAGGACTTGCAACATCAAACCCTCCAAAGGCTTGTTGGTGAGCAGGATGTGATCTAGGAGCCTGTAGCAAACACAAGACCTACAGGCATCTCAGGGGATAAACACTTATGCCTGCGAGGACTGGACAGTGTGGTGTACAGGAAGGACTTCATGGACCATCTAGGCCAACCACGAATACCAACAAATTTTTGCAAGCTTGCTTTTTCTATCACACTGGAGAGTATTGGTGTTGCTTTGAACTGCTTGGTGCTCGTAGTCCTGGGATGTGTTGTTTCCCAAGGGCCAACAAGAAAGGACTTGCAAACTGCTGATAGCCAGGCAAAAAAAGCATGCAGTAACGTTTGGCTTTGCAGCTTATTTTCTTACGAAGGTGGTTTGGGGTTATGTTTTCCCCCTGAATTTTCACACATAACTACATTAGTATAATCTGAGTCATGTCTGCATATTTACAAAGAAACAGATCCCCAAGGAGTTTACGGATTTGTCATCCCAGCACTGAATCTCTGAGAACGATCCTTCCAGACCATAATGAGATATTGTGTCTGCTCACAGAGACAAAGCCTGTCCTTGGATGCCTGTCCAGCTTTCCCAAAGGAGTGAATAATAGTCATGAGTACGTTACCCTTCTGCCAGGGCATGATGGTCAGTAGTGAGGGCTGAGGTCAAGTGTAAGGGTGTCACTACAAACCCTTTAGCTTGAGCTTGGAACCAGCAACCTGGGAAAAACAGGCTAAACTGTGTGATGGGCAGTCATTCTCAAAACAGTCTCAAACAAGAGTCAGATTAAAAAGAAATGCACTAATTAAAGGGGGAAAAAGGATATTTGAACAAGGTAGGTAAACAGCATCATAATAATGAATGCCTAAACTGTAACACTTTCACTTTCCACTGCGTTGGGATGTAACTGCTTGGCAGCTTTCCTGCTCCTGTGCAACCTTCGCTGATGGTTTCAGAGTTAGTCCTGCAGGACAGCAAGGACTTTCACAGCTGTGAGTCTGTGCTCTGCCCTGTGCCCCTTGCTGCTGGCTGCTCCTGCAGACACACTGCAGTATCTTCCTTTGCAGCTACGGTGCTGAAAGCTGTGGGGTTAGGTGGGGAAGCCACTCATCCCAGGCTCCCTCTAAAAGATCTAGTTGGCCCATGCTTGCACACACTATTGCAATCACCAACTTTTATGCATGCAAAGCTGTTTAAGCATGCATGCAAAATGCAAAATGGTGAGAGTTGCAGCTCTCACCACTGGGCTTCTTGTTTCACCTGGTAGCAAAGGAGCCCCCCAGGTTTGGGCCCTTTGGCCTGTGGGAATTCCTGGGGCTCCAGGGGGATGATGCTTTCGCTGGAGTCTTACCTGTCAAGTTTGCATGTATTTTCACTGTCCAAAGAGTGTAAAATGGGAATTTACTTGGCTTCCTGAAGCATGTGCACTGCATCTCCACCTAACTGCATAGGACATAGGTCCCAGCTCACTAGTTAAATCAGCTGAGTTCCAGAAAAGTCTACTCCTACAAGAAAGTGAAAGGATCACGGAATTGGGTACATTTGGAGTACATCATTCATGGGATTTTATTTTTTTCCCCACTAATCTTAGGCAATTACTGATTGGATCCGCCCTTGAAGTGGGATGGCTCATAGACCATTTTTTGCTCTTGACACACCTGCTGGGCCTATTTGTCATGTAAATGCCAGCCATTCCCAGAATCTGGCTAAATTATCATTTCCAATGCTACCTTTTGAAAATCATTCCCACATATGAAGCATTTGCTGTTAATGTCATGAGAGAAACAAGAAGTCACAGACTTACGGGCATGGCCCCATATGCAGGCAGAATGACAAAACCCACCTGCTCAGTTATGGCGACTGAGGTGTGCGTCATTCCGAAGCAGCAGCATTTCTTTTGGGGGTGTTTATACCCATTGTCTTTCATTTTCATCTGATGTCACTCGGCTCTTGTGTTAAATAAAAGGAAATAATGTATTCAGCTGAAATATTATGTGTTACTTCAGCTGTTTTATATTATCTCAAGTCATTCTGTCAGGTTCCTTCATATTTACCATCACTGTCACCTGAGCCTTTTCATCTTTCAGCCTCATCTGCTCCTCAAACCTTTTTATTGCTTTTTCTATGCTCCTTCAGACTATTTTGACCTCATCTCTGAAGTGCCACACAGGATTTTCTGGTTTTGATTAACCTGGGCAAATCGATGCCTTCAGCATATTTCATCTCCTCTCGCCCTCGTCCTGCGCTGCCCACCAGGATACCTGCAGCTGGGTGCTGCCTTTGCCACATCGCAGGTGAACTCTGGCTTTACACTCTTGTCGGCAGTTTTATCCATGACCGAATTTTACCCCTGTGTCTGTTCTGTTTTCTGAGGAGCATTTTTAAAATGCTACTGAGATTATAAACCTGTTTTTGAATCGCTTCTGCTCTTTGCTGCAGGTGAGTTAACAGGTGGTGGGAGAGGCACAGCCTGTCCTCACAGAAGCCATGCTGGTCTGCTGCTGGTATGCTATGGTCGCCGGGTTGTTTTAAAGCACCATGTCAATTTTCAGTTCAGCCAGTGCTTCCTCTTCCTGATTCAAGACTTCCTGGCCCACAGCTTTTATTTTCAAGACTGGTATGATCACTGTGCTTTGGAGGGTCTTAGCAGCCCAGAGAAAAACATCCCAAATTCCTTTAGGGCTTAGTGGGGATGTTTTTACTGGTAACTTGATCTTGTATTGGTTCCAGTCCTTGGTTGTTTGATATGTGGTGCAGGAAGGAGAAGGAAAAATGAGCCTCCAAAGTGTTTGGGCTTTCAGGATGGGGAACAATATTAGAGGACCTGCCTCAAAGGCCATTCCCAGAAGCTCTGTGTCATGATGGAGAGTGCTTCTGGAGGGAGCGGCAGCTGCCCAGAGGGCTTCTGCAGAAGCAGCATCTCCCAGTGACTGGCGTGTTTGGCTCCACTTAGGACCAGCCAGGATGCTGGCCAGCACACAGGCAAGGAAAGGACTGACAAGTGTCACCAGGCTTTGTCGGAAAGATGGGCCACATTTGGTCCATCCAGTGTGTTCATTCTGCCACCATCAATGACAAACTCTTACCAATTCCTCTTGTAGTGCTTCCTTCAGCCTACCAGTTTTATGTTTCTCCTGATGAATTTATGCATATTGAACTGGGATGGGGATATACCTGCAACAGTGGGGACCCCATAGCTGGAAAACCCCTGCATCATATTTTCTCAGTGGATGCGCACAAAGGACATAACTTCAGGGGGGGGAGGGGGGGAGGGACTCTTTAGTGTGGTTTGTGATTACATACATAGGGACAAGGGACACAAGCAAGAACACCTGTGTGATAGCTGTGATTTACCAGCCAGAGTCTCTCATGCAGGATGGTTTGCCCTGTGAAACACTTTAGGACAGGGCACATTCCCACAGAATACAGGAGAAGTCATCCAAGGGTGTATTCATTATTTCTATTAATATAAAAATAGTTAAAGCCATAGAGAAACAATTCCTTCACTGTGCGATTGCCCATGGGTGTATGCAGATGGCATGATTGCCCTTGTGCTGGGGTAAAGACAGAAGATTTAGCCCTTTTTTGTAGGTTTTCATTAAAATCTAGCCCCATGTACACCTTCTACTTAGATGGCTGTTTTAGTATAGGATTGTATTTTACTCATTAAGAAAGGAATCAATTTTCCTCTGTCTTGTGGATGGTCTCTTTCTACGAGATAGAGGACTGGTACAATGCATGCAAACTCCTTGTTGTTGTAGTATTCATAGGTTTTGGCTTTACTACATCCCAATAAATAACTAAAATGTTCCATCAGTCCAGCAGAATGGGGAATGAGAACAATGTATGACCAGATTATTAAATGTCTTGTCTTTGAACAAGAAACAAAGTAATTTTCAATAGAGGCTGCTAAACCAAGCGCCCTTGCTCATCTGATGTGCTTTTGGGACTGTTTGGTATTCTGTGACAAGTGATTGTGTGGGGATTTTGCTGGATGCAAACACTAGGGAAAAAAACCTTGTTTATTCTGCTGTTCTGGCTTACTTATTCCAGATATGACTTTTCCAGTCCTGTTGAGAGCCTTAGAGACCATGGGTGACTCCGTTCAGCTCTTCCCTGGCTCAGCACAAAGACAAAACAATACATGGGCAGCTCCACATAGGCAGGGGTATGCCCTTGTCCTGTGTCCTACAGGAGAAAAGAATCCATTTTCCATCTCCTCTAGGGAAAAAGGTGCTGTAGACAAAAAAAGCTGTCCCTGGCCTGGCTTCACCATATAGATCCTCCACTGGGCAATGGTGAATTGCTCAAGAACAGCCTCCAGGGCCAAATGCAAGATGCTAGAATTTGAGAATGAACTATGCACAAAAATCAAAACTCTTCCTCTCTGGTAATTTACGTTATAACCTACATGGTATCAAGTATTTAATTTAATGTAATTTAATTTAATTTAATTTAATTTAATTTAACTTAATGTAATTTATTATTTTATTTTATTTTACTTTATTTTATTACGATTATTGTGCAACAAAATTGGTCTAACCAGTAGCTAAAATAATTAACCTTAAGGAGTTAAACAGGATACAGAAGGAAGAAGACAAAACAGCCACCTTTAAAGAACAGTTGTATCTTAATAATCTACTATGTTTCTTTTCACATCTCAACAAATAAAAACAGATGTACCGTTTTGGCTTGGATATTTGTGAATGAACAGCACACAAAAAAAAAAAGCCCATAGAAGGGTTAAATAGTGAGGTAACAAAAATTGCTAATTATGCTTTGCTTCCAGATGAGTGAAGGCTGTAGGGAATTATGCAGGGACTTAACAAAAAACGTAGTCACCAGAGCAGCACAATGCTACATGAAGTCCCCAGATGCCAAATGCAGCCTGATGCGTGCTGAGAGGAATGCCACGAACACTCAGGCATACCTCACACAGGGTTTGAAACTCATCAAAACCAATATGAAAAGAAAAGCAAAGGGACTCTCCTATTTTTCTTTCATGCTGCCTAAAGCTACCCATCAGCTGCACAGCTGCCTCCTACAAACTGCTCCTGAAAACGCCTTTTGATTAATACAATTTTTTTTAAAGGCAGCAGAGAATAGTCTGCTTGTACTGCTCTCCTTTGTGGTCCTGTGTCCAACTTCGCTTGTTTTATACCTTGGGCTTGGTGGGTTTTTTCTAATATCTGCAAAATCTGACTGCATGCCGTCCTGCTCCGGTGGCCACGACTCCTGGCCAGCACAGTGGTGTGAATAAAGTTGCACAAAATCGAAGCACAACAACTTGAAAAGGGATTTGAGGATTTTTTAAAAAATACAATGTAAAATTAAGTGACTACCTTGGACCATCATGCCATAAGAAATCATTGAGAGAGAAGGCCCTCAGTAAGGTTGAGGGGTTTATAAATGAGAATTCAATGTCCTTTCTTTCTTAAAAAACCAACTTTTTATCTCATTTTCCCTTTGTCACAAACTAGTTGTGAAGGGAAAGATAAGGGAACATACCTGAAATATTACTCCCTAATTGTCCCTTTAAATGTTTCTTGCATTTGCCTTTGAAATATTCATCTCCAATTATGCTCAAATAGGGCAGGAAGGTAGATGGATCCTGGCTCTACGTGGGATGACAGTTCCTCTTATTCCCAGCAAAACCTGTTTGGCTGCACCCACCAGTTACACCAGATACTTCATAAACCCCCTAAATTCCCAATTATTGAGCTGTTTTCCAGCTATTTGGGCCCACGACACAATGGCATTCCCAGGGAATCCCAGTTTCAGAGCAGAGCTGCACCTGGAGCGATCAAGAGACCAGCAATCACAGCTGGGAATTTGCTCCTGAGCTCCCATCTCCTCTCCAACCTCTCTGCAGCCTTTTAAGCAGAGCGGGGAAAAAATCTCTGCTGGGATGCTGGCTTCGCCGGCCAACTGACAGGCGTAATCCGGTGCACATCACGGTCCCAGATTGAAGATCACATGTGACCCCCAGCAGCCTTGGCATCTCCCGCCAGCTGCCTCCATGGGCAGAAGTGAGAATGTTAATAAACACCCAAATGAAAGGAAGTTGTTGGGTTGTAATTAACATATGCCATTAGTATCTGTCGATTTGGCCAGCCGCAGCAGACAGGCTGAACCCATACATACAAATGAGTGTCTGCCTGAACTGCGGGGAAGGGAGGGAGAGATGATTTCATTGTGAGCGTCTGGTGCTGTCAGCAGCTTTAAATCACACGGGTACTTACTAACAAAAACAGTAACGACCATTGTGTTCTGGAACAATAATACGGCTTTTAAAACCTTGTTTTATTCAATAAACAGTTCTAAATGTTTGCTCACCCTCTTCTTTTCACCAGAGATGCTTAATTGAAAAGATATTCCAAGGGCAAAAAATAAAGGTTTGGCCCACCAAAGGTATTTTTGGCACAGATTGTCTGCACCTACAGCCCTTTCGGAACTCTTCCCGGTGCCGCTGCCAGCAGAGGTGACAGTGGCAGCCCCGTGGGAATCACACCAACCCACTTCTGAAGAACACAGCCAAGGGTTTCTGGAAGGTGGATAACAAGCCCAGAGCCACCCGCACTGGCCTGGATCATGTCGCTGAAGTGGTGATGGTACGATTCCGTTCCCATTACCAATAATTACCTTTGTACGGCTGTGCACTGCCTCCCTCACCAACTCCTCTCTCTTAGGGGGCTGAAAGATTAAAATGCACAGATGAGCCTCTGCCCATTGGCACTGCTGGAGACCTCCCTGTTAATTGCTATCGCTCTCTCCTTGCTCCAAAGAGATGTGTCAGGAACTGAAGGCTTAGCAGGTTTTATCCTCTCTAAAAATAAAGCCTCTGTGAATTTGAAAAATAATGATGATTTGTAACCCCCAAATACATTGCTAGAAGTTAATTGTAATTATTTTTTGACAGCCGCTCTTAGTCTTCCTCTAGGTTTTCAAATGTTTATTTACATAAGTGATTAGTTCAAGGACCATCGCTACCAAAACCAGTAGATCCAGGACTGCAAATGTGATTCTGCTGAATTGCTAAACTGCAGCGAAAAACAACAAAGTCAGAAACGCCTGGGCTGTGCTCCAAGACACGGGATTTATATGATCACATTCTGCATCTTGCTTCCGTCTGACAGTATTTTCCTACTTTCTGTATTAAAAAAGCTTCAAAGGTCTCTGCAGGAGTTTCTTTTTGGAGGCATTTGAGATGGCAGATGATAATTAGATATTTCTATAGGGCAGAAATTATTTTCTTTGCATTTTCCACTTCACAGGCAGAGCTGTGGTCAGCAACCCTGTCTGACTCAGCCTCTCATCTTCCTGCTTTTAAAACCCTACAATTCTGTTATTTATTGACTTTTTTATTTTTAAAGTCTTACTGCCTCTGAAAAAATCCTGTTCTGTTGTCCTTGCTTCCAGCTTTCCGCAGCAAAGCTGCTGCTGCCTCCAGCAGAATTTGTGTTCGAGGAGGCCCTACAGAGAACCCGCAAGATCGTCTTTGTCCAGCAGGTCCAGCTGGATGCGGCTGGTGCTCCCTGATATGGCCTGGGAGAAGCTGTGGGACCGTCCCCTTCAGCTGGCCCTGCTCCAAGGGCAAAGCCAAAGGCCAGATGGATGAGAGCTGGCAAAGGAGTTGCTTGGTTTGATGGTTTTCCCAAAATTCATAATAAAATCCTTAGAGGTGGTTGGGGCAACACATCCTCCCCCACGTGCAGCTATGGAGCAGCCAGCTTGGACGCGCCCAGCATCACCAGATGAGCAGCAGGGCTGCAAAGTGGGGGGGCTGGTTTTCCAGCCTTTACACCTTCCGTCTTAGCCCTTGATGTAATTCCTCCATTTTTCTCTTGCTTTACATGATGGTGTGGGCAGAAGGCCGATGTAGCACCCTGCATCACTGAGACCATGCTGTGGTTGTCCTTACCACCCTTCACCATACCTTCATCAGTCGGTGGCCTCTACAGGAAAGAAGACCCAGGCTACCACCTTGGTTTCTCCAAGGACCCGCCACCAGCTCCTGGCCCTACCTAGAGCTAGAGAGAAGTGGGGGGACTGCACTCCACCGCGTGGCGATCAGAGGGCTGCAGCCTGTATGACCAGGCTTGCTTTGGTGCCACTGCCATCGCCACACTACAAGATGGCACTGCAAGGATATCTTCAGATGGGGACCTCAACATGCTGTTAGATTTTTGGGTGGAAATATATCAATATAACACCACATCATGAAGCTGTTGCTTCTTGCCAAAAGACTGCAACAGCATTTATTCTACCTTCAAGATAAAATGGGCTGGGAAAAAAAGTACTGGATTGGACACCTGCAACTAAATCCCAACCCTTCTGAAGTCCTCAGCCAGCCTGGGAACAGATTTCAGAAGGCTTTCTTAACATCAGGAGAACAGGGATAGTCTCATACCGTGGGTATTTTCCCCTGCATGGAGTCCCACCACCAGTAACAGGATTCCCAGGGAGAAAATTGAGCTGTTTTAAACCAAATTCTCAGATCAAGACCAAATCTGAGGGAGCTTTGTGGAAGCTGGTTTCATTAATTTTATCCACAAAAACTATATTTGGGATGTTGCGAATTTTTTTTGACCTTTTAATGATGCTGTTTTAACTCAGGAAGCCATTCTACCCAGAAGCTCAGTTACATGGAATTCAAAGGCATGGAAAAAAAGATAAAAGTTTGCTAGTGAAAAGTTCCATTAGGAAGTAGATTTAATCTTAAAATATGTATATTCATCATTGCTTAACTTATTTAGTGCAGTGCCCAGGGCAACCCATTACGTGAGGTGGGGATACAGCTACAGCCTCGTTTGTTTTGCTCTGCATGCATGCAACTTCCATCAGCCTGAGCCAAGGCAGCTGTTGCCTTGCTACCCCCTCCACCCCCATGCTCCCACCTCCCCCATGGGCCAGCACCAGCACCGATGCATGCCTGGCCCTATGGTGTGCACCTTAAGCCCTTCCACCAGCAAGAAACACCCTTGCAAGTAACAGGTAGCTTTCGGCAGGTCTGGCTCAGTGGCTTGTCCCACCCCTGTGCTGCCAATGGAGTGGGAACCAAAGTGCCATGGAAGTGCTATAGGCTTCACATGGGACTCCTGTGTGATGCCCTTGTCTCCTGTGGGCTTTTCTCATGCTCCAAGATAAGCAACCTTGCATGTGAGATTTGACAGATCAGTCTTTATGTTTCCACCTGATAATTTCCACATATTCTGGTTTCACGTGGTCTTTCAGGTTTTCAGGGAGCAGTTTGGCCATCCTGAATGCAGCACCAGGGAGCAAGAAGCTCTGTTAGCCTCAGAAAGGGTTCAACATTTACTTTTCCTTTATTTTGCGTATTTTAAAGTATCTCAGAATGTTTTCCCATTCAAATTTTTGCCATAGCTGAAAATATACATTTATCATTCCAAAGGTAATGAGTGATAAGCCCTAACACTGGAAACCAAAACAATCATGCTTTTCCTTAATATCAACCATCTGTTAGAAACAGATGACAGGCAGGCACATGTCAGTTTTCTTGAACTGATGCACCTGCACAAGAAAATACCCAGAAAGGCCCATTTGTTAATCCAGAGATAAAAACTTCATCTCCTGTGTTTGGCACCTTTGCAAGAATGAAGCATGAAGCATCCCCATGAAAATGTCCCTGCCCCTCTGCTCTGGGATATTGTCCTCTGGAGCCTTGCTGGACACCCTCCAGGAGCTGGTGCCCTCAACGATGCCCTCAGGGTGGGGGCAGCTGCTGTTATCACAGGCAGACCCCAGCACTGGAGAAGCTGGGGTGGCAGCACCTTCCCCATGAGAAGCCACTTGTACTGCACCACCAAGGACTGCTGCTCTGGTAGGTAGAGGCCAAAATAGGACCAGACCTTGTGCAAGAAGGAAACCAGGTTTTCTTCTGGAACTGATTTTTTTTGTTGTTGTTTTTTATGTTCTTTACATAGAAAAGAGGGACTTCAAGAAGTAATGTGAAAAAAGTGTCCATTATGCTTTGTAATTTCATTAGAAGAAATTAGAAGGTTAGAGGCTCACATAAGAAGCAGAGCAAGACAAAAATACAGCAGGTTTAGTATTAACATTTTTTTAATTAAGTTCTTTGTTGCTGTGAAGAAAAGCTGAGGATCTCTGTGATTTGTTTGCATTTTTGTAAGACAATCATGTATCCAGTTTCTTCCAGTCTCTAAGACTTACAAATTAAGTGTAAGTAACACTTGATGGATCCCATAAGGCACTATCATCTGGAATCACAGGAGTACATAAAAATATTACATTTGATTTTTTGTAAACATTTAAGTTTTCCTTCCAAAGCTGTGACTCCCATACAGAGAGAAAAAAGTATATATCAACAGAGTTGAGGGTTTTTTTAAGAAAATGGCTACTCTTTAAAGCTTATTTCCTAATTTTGAAGGGAATTGACTCAATGCTTTCTTGCACACTTGGATGTGACAGTACACTTGGTAGCACACAGACATGAGTGTGGCAGCCTGAAAAACCTCAGTTCATGTAAGAGAAAACCAATTTTAACAGATGCTTCCTTCCTCTGTGATGTGGTCATCTGCCATGTGAGGTATCTGGACACATGAATGTGTATTTTTAAAGATGACACAAACCTCTTCTCCCCATGTCCATTAATCAATCTCTTCCCTTAAATGCAGCCTGCACATACACAGCCCTACAGCTCTAGGAGGTCCCATGTTTCTCCCAGGCTAACAATGTGTTTATGGGTAAATTCTTCCAAAGGGAAAGATGGATTCTGTACCCAGTCTGAACTTTATATTTAGGTTATTTTTGTGAAAAGCCTTCATTTCTGGCTGCCACATTGGAGAACCTCCAGATGACTTGGCTTCTTCCAGAGCATGCATGCTTGTTGCTTTCAGAAATTTCACATTCTTTCAGGATGCCACAGGCTGAGTGGTGGAAATTGCTGGTCATTTTTGAAAACACGGCCCTTTGGCATTGTCCATGCATGAGGATGACCAGGAGGGCAGCAAGCTGAGGGCCACGGCAATCAGTGGCCAGAGTAAGGAGGTTGGGGTGGTTGCAGTGCTCCTGTGCTGCTGGAAGGCCTTCATCATTTGAGTCTTCCTGGGAAAACATGGGCAATCTAAATTTCTAATGTAGCAAAACAAGCATGGGGGAAAAAAAAAAAAGCGCCTACTTTTGAAGGCTCTTTTCATGCCTCATTAAAAATACTGAAAGAAATCCAAGTGAGGTCTCACTGCTCAGTCCCTCTAATCTCCTTAACTCTGTCGTGAGTTTGTTTGTTTTTTTTCCCCCAGTTTGTGATGGTGATGAGTCCTGACAGCCATGAGACAACATTTCTGAGTCCCTGGCTTCATATTCAACAGTAAGGGCTGGAAAGCAGGAGCTGTGCTTCCCTCCATGTTCAGTGGGCCAGAGAATGACTTTGTGCTCCATGCATTTATCCATGTACTTAGCCAAATGCGTTACTTTTCCAAGCAGACTCCAGCATGGCCTGCATCTCAAGTGGCTGCAACTCCATACCTGAACTTAGGAAGAATGAGTAAATTATTCTGGCATCATGTCACAGCAGCTGCTGGTGTTCAGCAGAAACAGAGAAGCCTCCAGTGGCCAGGCAAGAGAAGAGCTGTAAATGTCATAGGTTGGCCGCAATAATATTAAAGAGCTATGCTCTCCCACAACCTTTTGAAGTATGTATCATTCAAAATTTATTTGACCTTTCTGGCTGACTTTTTTATATATAGATCTGATTTGACAGCTGTTTCTCCCTCACGTTTTGGAATGCTTTGGCGTCACAAAAGTGTATTTCTACTCAGAGACCAGATGTGTCCTCCAATAACAATTAAATAGCACAGAGTAATAAACCTATTCTTTAGCCCAGTAAATCAAGCTGTTTAATCAAAGAAGCCAGATTGTGCTTTCTTCACTGCACATCTGTAATGCTTTGTTTGACTTCTCATACTTTCACGCATATATACATACATACAGAAATATATATGTTTTAATGCTTCAAGTACTGTGATCTGCAGAACAAGCAAAGTGGAGTCCCCATGTTGGAAAGGCGTTGCTGATCCATCAGAAAAGTGTCCCTCTGAGCAAGCCCTGCACCCGGGGCTGAAGTGTCGCTGAGCTGGGATCCCCAGGGGTGCAAGCTTGATGCTGCGTCAGCACCTGCTGTCTCCCTGGAAGAAGCAGTGCTTCCCCTGGGACGTGTCACATCCAGCAGCGGGTGACTCAGGGGACATGTGCGCTGCTGCTCGGAGTCATGGTCTCAAAGCAAACATAGGCATTGGGCAGGCAGGAGAGAAATTTAGGAGGTGTCTGACCCCCAACCGAGACAGCTTGAAGGGTGGATGACACACCATCACTGGGCTTAGAAGGAATTTTAGAGCAGCCAGAAAAGCCAATTCACAAACATGAAACATTTATTAGCAGCCAGCACTGTTTTCCCATTAAAGACGGCTACCAGGTAAGGGGAATGAAGCTGCTTTTCCGACGATCATACACAACCACCTGCTCCTCCTTCCCCAAAGCACAGCAATCACTGCTGAAAACCCTCCTCTCCCTCATCTGAGGTGACCCCATCCCACAGTGCTCTCCAGCATGCAGAGCTCCCCCAGGCACTGCCTCATCCCTCTTCCCAGCCCCACACCTTTGCAGTCAGTGTCAGGCAAGCAGGGAAACGTGGGTGCCACCAATTCACCCAGGCTTCCTCATGCCTTTGTAGATTCCTCCGCTTTGCAGAAACACACACACACAGAGATATGAGAAAACATAGCATCCCCATTAAATGCATTTCCATAGGATTACGTTTCTCTAGGGCGCTCCTGGATGGGCAGCTTTGCTTCTCGTAAGCTTCCAACACCAGGTTTAGCCCAGCAAAGCCTTTCCCTATATAAATAGCAGATTTAACACATGCAGAGGCTGTGTCTTGCCAATAAATCCTGATTTCTGCTCTGAACATCCACCTAGCCCTTCTGCAACTTGTCTTCCAACCATGCTTTTGCACAGCATCCTTCATTCTTGCCTTGAAACTGTCTGTTGTGATTTTATAATATACTGTGCAAATAGGATCTATCTAGTTCTTCTTCTGGGACTTGGCACTGCAGAAGGCCTCTGCCCTCGGTTTTCTGGCTACCTTTAAATGCTACCTGACAGTAGGCAAATAGCACTTGATGTGCCACCCCTTGTCTGTGCCCTGCTATTTAAAGTCTCATTTTCACCTCCTATAACCCTTTTTCCAGAGTGAGCTGCACAGGTGAACTCACATTGGGTCAAGACAATCTGCACTGGAAAAAAAGCAGGGTTTGTGTACACAGCTTTTCAGGTAAAAATGTTACAAAAAGCTAGTCCAGGCCATTTCCCCAACCAAAACTGCAGGCCTGAAGGCATTGCAGCTCCCATGCTGCAGCCTGCTGCATTAAGTCATATCAAAAAAGCCTGATGAGCTCTTCCAAGAGGCAGCCACCAAAGCTTCCTTCTGTCAGCCTTGCTGTGCTCTGCCCTGGAGATAGGCAGTCCCAGCTCCCCGAGACCAAAAACTTGTGTTAGGTTACTGCCAAAAAGGAGCGTGCACTAAGAGTCAAGAGATTCATGCTCGTTTCCTAGATTTGAGACAGTTGTTCTTCATGGCCTTGTGCTAAAAACACTTTTTTCCTTCACTTCCTCTGGGTCCTTATCAGGAAAATTGGAACATTTCCTTACTTCCAACCTGTCCTGCCCCCCAGAGGGGTAAGCTTTACAGGGAAGGTCTTGCTACGAACAGGTACAGCACAACCAGGTCCTGCTCTGGGGGTGCAGGGGAGTGTCAGGATCATTTTCTGGATGCAGGGAGGCATAACCCAGCTGGATATTTCTTTAAACTCCCTGATAAACCATCAGAGGTTAGAAACAGCTAAAGTTTCTTCGAGCTCAACAGGGATCATATTCCCCACTGAAAAGCCGCCCTGGGGTCACCAGAAGTTTACAGCCCTCCAGACTCAAGATGCTTTGGCTTCTTTGGTGAGGACACGGGTTTATAGGAATAGAGTGTTTATGGGAGGAGGATGGCTTTTACCTGGCAAGGCAGGGAACCAGCAGCAGAGCTTACACATCCTTGAACTGTCTGGTTTGCCCGTCAGTGCAGCAGCTCTCAAACCCTTGAGGAGAACTTTTAGTTCCCAATTCTTTCTGATTTCTGCAATGCCCTTCAAGAAATTATAATGCAAATACCACCAACTGATTTTCTTGCACGGAGCCTTCCAAAGTGTCGGCACACAGATGAGTTTGGTTTCATGCTGGGAAATGTGCAGTTCTTGCACCAGACTGCATATTGAGCAGAAACGCCACCGTGGGAGAAGGTGGTTTTCTTCCTACCTAAGTATTTGTGTCAAATGATCCTTCCTTGGACCTGGTTTTGATTGGAGATTTTTGAAGGAAGCAACTGACCTGCATACTGCCACCTGTGCTGGCAATGGTGGTGTGTTGCTCCAAAAATCTCTCTTCTCCATGTTTTGGGTGTCTCCACCACTAGTGAGCTGCAAAGGTGCAAACTTCTGCTAGGGCTTAAGAGAGCAACACCACAAACTGCCCAGAAAAAGTAGCACTATGATTTCAAAGAGCCTTTTGGATGTCACCATGGTGCCTGTCCCCAGTGAGAGACAAAACCATTCACACTGATGTGCCAGTCAGGGCTGCAGCCAAGCGGACTTGAAAACAAGAACAGCTGGATTTCAGTGGACTATTAAAGCACTGCAGCCAAAAGCCATCACTGTGGACCTGCTCACATACCACAGACCTCAGGAGAGGATCGTCTGCATAATTACAAGGATCACAGATCTTGCACTTCCCCTATCAATGAACATTTTCCTTTTGGGTACAGTATGTTCCTGAAGATTCCAACGATAAACTGCTCTAATGGTCTTTGCAGTCATCTGATTTAGCTACAGAAAAATGTCCTAGAGCTGAGCTGAAAATGCAGCTCCCCACCGCATGAATCTACATGGGAACAGGGTGTGTACAGCACGTTCCATCCATGGATAAGCTAATCCTTTCTGCAGATAAAAACTGCCAGCAAAACGTAACCTGAAAAAGTAGTTACTGAGGCTGTTTATTTTTTAAAGGATGGATAAAATTTCAGGGCGATAAAATCATTTCCTTGAAATACTTTCATTTAAATAATTTACTTCCTTTTGAAAGGCTTAATCTTTCCTTGGTTGAACTTTTTTTTTTTTTTTTTTTTTTTTTACTCCTAAGCAGGGTGAGCAACGGCAGAGATGGCCCTAATCTGAATGGGGGGATGTGCAGTTAAGACTGTGTTTTGTGATATGGGAGCACGTGCCATGCCAGCTGGAGCTAACGTGCGTTGAGGGGGGACAACACCCCACAGCCCCTCCAGTAAATGTTGCATTGTGCTGGTAAATGTCTCATTGTGTTAATTCACAGGAGCCCTGCAGACAACTACAATGAAAATTGTTGTGTAGTCTTGCTGCTGGGGCTGTGTCCACAGCTTGGACCGTGGTGGTGGGCTACACCTTACAGAGATGAAGCCGGTGAGAGGTGCAGGCAGGGCACTGCGTGCATGTTGTGGCCAGCTCAAAGCTTTGGACTCCAGGATGGAGCTGGGGATTTATTCTTCTGTGAAAACTGAGCTTCTTTGATTAATTGCATGTAACTTTAGGCAAAACACCAAACAGCACAAGATTTTCTATAAAGCCACAAAAAGCTGGCAGTGCTGGAGAAGTGGTGAAAAATGAATAGTTTTTTCAAAATTGCATAATTACTTTAGTAAGGTTGGGAGCCAAAGCCTGAAAGACTCTACAGAGCAAAAAATCAAAGCCGCTGAAAAAAAGAAAGGGTATGTCCCTGGCTTCAGTGCTGGCCTGGGGTTCACAGGGTATTCTCTACTCCTGCTGTGCAGTGCAAGTTGCCTTCTGGAAAGTAGATTTGCAAATGGTAGGATTTAATCCGACTACTATGGAAATCAGTGAAGTGCCGTGGGATCAAGCAGGGAGTCCTGTGGGCTTGTGCTCGCCTGTGGGACCTGAGAGCCCCCTGCCCCAAGGCTGTCATTCTACTGACCTGGTAGAGGACAATAAGGGGAAGGATAAAATGTTACCCACAAAATAGGGCAAAAGAGAAAGAAATGGCTGAACCTTCTCCCTGGGCTGGCTGACCCATGCTGCAGCAGTGTGAGGACACCACATCCAGATGTCTTCGGCCATCAAACTTCTTACAGCTGGTTTGGTGGGCAATGCCTTTCTGTGGGTGTTTTAACTGACCCCTCCACAGAGGGGCAAGGCAGAAGACGAGAGTGTTCAGCTCCTAAACAACAGCAACAAGGGAACAATGATTCATCCCATTTGCTCTATAAGGGCTTTTGTAGGTATACGCGGAAGAAATGTGTCTGAATGAGAGTTTATATCATAGCCTGGCATTTAACAGGGGGCAAAAGGAGAAAGGGGAGATTAATGCCTTCTCTGCCCCTCCGTATTAGCTACTAGATATCAACACCTGTTCCTGCTCCTCTCTCGAGTGAAAGTAATGGCCATGCTATATACTCCCTCCCAACCCCTTTGGGTGACTTGAAGCTGCTTACATCTATTTTTGGGTTGTCTGCTAGCCCATTTCCTAGTATTCCCAAAGCACCCACCAAGCAGAGCACTATACAGATCTGAAAGACAAAAAGATATATGAAAAATAGGTGAGGAAGCTGAATGACAGCAACAGAAACTTCACAGGATTTGGTGGAGCTGTCATCAGGTTAGTTCTCCACCAGTGTAACTCCACTGATGTAAACGGCAACTAACTCACATAGGCAAAAATCCTTATTGGAGTCCGCTCCGTTGCTGGAAGATGGTGAAAGGATGGCACCTCCAGAACCTGAACAAATTGCATGTTTCCTGGAGAAAATTTCAATAGAGGAGGAGAAGCAAACACAACTAGAACTAAAATAAATAGAAATGCAAACGTATCTGGACAGGAACTGATCTGAGTCCAAATGAGAAAACCTAAGTGTGCTCTCTGGGGCTCCTGGTGGGCCAGGTTATAGGTACTTATCCTGTATCTCACAGAGAGGACAGCAAAGTAATTCCTGGAGAACAGGGGTTGTTCTCGGAGTAACTGTGTTCTTGCAGCTTTGATGGTCTAAGGATGTAAATGAGGCAAAGCCTATGGGGAGAGGTAATACCTGTCAGTAGATCAGCTAAATGCCATTGAGGGAAAACAGCACATAAGCCTCCTGTGGGGACCTTCTCCATCAAGCACTCACTGTGTAATATAAATTGGCTTAATATAAATTACGTTAGAACTAGATATAAGTGCCTGACAGGATGAAGGCAGGCAATTGGCTCTACGCAAAGGCACTAACAGCAGTAATTCTGTTGTAACACTGATGGTCTAAAGATGTGAGCCAGGTAAGGGTACAGGGAATGGTAATATTATGCAATCTATATGTATAACTGCATTGTGCAGCCAGATACAGGATCTCTGGTCTATCATCTCCTGGGACAGAACCACATAAAGGTTTGTTGTTTCTATTCCAAGACCTTCTAGAATAAATTACACTAGAAATGCAAAATGAAATCAATAGTAATACAGACGGGTGGCTACAGTTTATATGATTTCTATCTCAGTTTCTCATCTTTGACAGTTTTTTAACAAAGCTTAGGATCAGCTGTTCCAAGCACGCTTAAAATAGGAACTGATCAATTTTCCCAACAGTCCAGTAGAACAGGTGAGCTGCCTTATGTATTTTAGCAGATGAAAAACAGTAAACCAAAAAGTGAGGAGGTTTACCCAGAGGCTCAGGGCAAGCTTGTGGCAGAACCTGAGACTATCCCTGAGGCTTCCTAATGCCCTACCTGCTATATGGCCACCCGGCCTCTCTCCCCTCCAAAGAGACTAACATAGGAGCTTATGGAGGGTTCAAGATCTCCCAAGGCACTCACAACTTGCCCAAGTGGTTTCCTATATAAAAACCCAAGTGAAAACTCTCTGTATTCCTGAAATTAGGAGCTCTGCAACAGAGAGGAGAGACAATAAAACTAGCCTAGGGCACGGGAAGCCCCTCCTCTCTGACTTCTGACGTGACCTGAGTAAGTCTGAGCCTTAATCTCGTTAACCCCAGCTTCCCACCACTAAAACACCATAAAACCATGAAACAGAATGTCATTAGAAAAAAATATGTGCTTTATATACATACATATTGTGTACACAATGAATATACTTCATATGGTGTGGTTACCTCAGCACATGATGAGGAGATCCTTCACACCAAAACCTGACAAAAAGGGAGAAGCTCTCCTTCTCTGATTTTGTTTTTTTGCTGGCCTCATCTCATTAATTTAATTTTTTCTCCTCCTCTTGTTTCCCTGTGCTCACCTTCCACCAGAACAGCTTGTTTGCATGTGTGCCGATAACTGCAGTGTTTGCACAGCAGCTGCCACCTTTGGATTTCTTACTTGCTTCAGTAACGTGAAGAAAAAGCAACTCCGTGGCCTGTAGTGACAAAAAAATTTCCAAAAGCCTCTGGGTTTAATACAAAAACCTACAAAAATCCCTCCCAGAACTCAAAGCAATTTCTTCTGAGGGAGGTTTCTTTCAAAAAACACACACACAAAAAAAAGGAAGCTCCCACACCTACTGTACACCAGATTCTCCATTCACAGAGCAAGAAACCAGAAGTCATTCCTATCCATTGCAGTCACCACTGTGTAAAATCGCTGCTGCTGAGCAAGACCACAGACCTCTCAGTTACAAGGTCACCTACACAGCTGGCAGCTTGAGAAGAAGAGTTGGCTTGGTGGGGAAGAGTGGACTGCACTCCAAAATGAAAGCATTTGGGGGCTTCGACATGCAGTATTTGCTAGTCTTTGTCGCTGGGACCGAGAAGTTTCTCTTTTTTTCACAAGTCCATGATAAGCCAAAGATGCCAGCACAGCTGAGGGAGCCTGCCTGCCTGAGCTGCAGCAGTATTCAAGCAAAGGGCTAGAGCTTTGCTCACTAAATAGCTTCTAACCTGCTCCCAGCTAGTGAGACCTGTCTTGTTTGAGCTCTTGCAAAGCTAATGAGCTCTTTTCCCTCAGGTAAAGCAAAGCAAAGGCAGGAAGAAAATGGTAAAAGCACTGCTGAATTAGACGATCTACCTTTGGCAGTGGGCAGTGCCTGAGAATGGAGGATACCCTCTCTCAGCAAAAGAAAATCAAGAAAACTTCATTTGCAATGAGGGAATTGCATGTCGGCTCCTTGAAGCCATTAAACACTGAGCTTTCTGCCTGGCTTTATCCTTGCTAAAGGCAAAAGAAAGCCTCAGGGAAAGCCCTGGAAGCCACCTCAACCACAGGCAGAAGCTGACAACGCAGCGACGACTCTCGGAGTAATGACTGTGAGGAGAAGTATAGCAAAGCTTTTGCAAGTGAAAAGTAGAGCAGAAAAAGCAGCCAACTAGTAAACAAATAAACAAGAACCAACCCAATCCCCAAAAAATGAAATGAAAAAAACCCAAAGAAGTCCTGCTCACCTCCATGGCTAATTCCCACCATCCTGCCTAGGTGCACTGGTTTGGTGCTCTGGGAAACAGACTCTTCCATGGGCTTTGAGGACCCAAATGCTAAAAGCTAAGGGAGTACTAATTACCATCAGTAAAAGGCCTGTTCATCATTAAAAGTCAGTTTAATGGATTCCAAGTAGAAGTGGCAAGCAGCATTTCCTTTGCACCATGAGGGCACCAGGGAAAAATTGTTGCTTTGTGTTTCTCCGTAAGCAGAAGCAAAGGGACTCAGGGGGAACCAGCACCCTGGTGTGCTACAAGACAAACACAGAAGCCAAGGGACACTTCACCCACGCAGTGTGAGGTACCCGCATCGGCTCAGGGTCCAGGAAGCCGAATAGCTCCTAAACACTGCAAGCAAAAAAAAGGACAGAGACACTAGTTTATGCCATTCTTAGTTACTTTATTCCTTACCTTATTAGGTCTGATTTAAAGTTGTATAATTATGTAAAATATCCCACCTTTCCCTTCTGCCTTTGGCTCGCCTGTAGTGCAAACCCCAGAGCAGAACAAAGCCAAGACCTGAAGACCACCAAATCAACTCTGACGTGCCTTTTGAAGAATAACTTGAATAGTTCCCAGGAGCTGGAAGCAAGTGTATGAGGCAGATCTTGTCGCCAGTGCAAGACCGAAAGCATTTCCTGCTGCACTGGAATCCTGAGGGAGAGAAGTTGAGGCAATATCATACCACGCATTAGCTGAGAAGTGGGAGACAGTGATTTGCAGGACAGTCCTTGCAGGGCAGACTAATGCAACCTTTGTCATGTTTATTGCTGTTCTGAGGCAATACGCATTTTTTTTCTACCTGTGTTTACACCATCCTCAGTCAGACTGTACTGAAGAACTTGAATGCACGACTGAGTTGCCAGTGTGGCTTCTGGAGAAGTGCGTGAACAGGATGTCAAAGCTGGATAGAGCTGCAAAAGGGGCAGCTGAAGAGCTTCCCATGTCATCTTGTGACACCACCATGTGTTGGATGGTGTTAATGGAGAGGAATGACAAAGGCCCACTTAATCCCCACCAATAAATCTGCTCCTGTAATGTTGCCAAGTCAAGGTCTTAGGCCAGGTGTTTGCTACAGCAGTTCTGCTTTCTCCGGAAAGGTCCTCGGTGACCAGCCTGGGGTCACAGCCCAGAGTGGCCTGCTCTCCTCCCATTTCTCCACAGCATCTCCAGAGAGGTGGGAAAGAGATGCTTGCCCCCCAGGGCAGAGGCCATCCCTAGGCTTGGTGGAGATGTGAAAACCCCCAGCACTGCAGTCAGGCCAAGAGATTTCCTTCCAGAGACCCCTTCAGGCACTTTCCCACCTACCATTGACAGAAGCATGGCAGACCTTGCAGACACCCACCGCTGCAGCAAGCCAGCACCACAAGCTAAGCACATTTGACACGGTAACTTAAAAAAAAAAACACATTTAAACAAGCAATGCTATAGACTTTAATGAGCCTCAGAGCCACACTCAGTAGCCTTTTGTCTGTGACAAACAAAAAGGGGAAGGTATTGGTTGGTAAAGCTTGCCAATTAGAAAATAGTTCATATTATGGGGAGGAAAGAGTGAAGAAACACTGGCTATGAGAGATGCAAAATGTGGTGCTCACCAAAAGGATGTAGGAAGTTCCCTAATGGAACAACGGAAAATCACTAGATGAGAGTATAATTTTAAGGTAAACAATTAATTTGCAGCAGCACCTGCTACACAAAAGATGCTCACAGTACTTGAAGCAAAATCATAGGCTGAACATGCTTAAAAAAAACCAAACAGTCTGGTGAAGGTAAGAGCAGTTATAAATAGCACCAGTAGCAAGAGAATCATATCAAACAGCATTTCGATCATGCAGAGAGCAGCAGCAGCCAGTTGAACAGCTGAAAGGCAAAGAAGGCCACAGACTGATGCTCAGTGACAGGGACTCTCTGGGGAAGCAAAGAGTGGTGCTATCTTGGGGGATTTAAGCAACCTGCAGTCACACTGGTTTCATGTGTGACCTTGAAGAAGTCATCCAGCATGTTTCAGTGTCCTGACATAAAATAGTCTTTATGAGAGTATGTCCGTGAAGGTTTGTAGAGCACTTTGTGATGCTCAGATAGAAAGATGTTTGCTTGTTGGAATTGAGAATTAGCTGGCATCTGGGAGCATTTAAGACCACCTGTATTTGTAACCACCTTCCAGTAAGGAGAGCTGGAGCTTTCAGCATCTCCATCGGCAGTGGGACAGCCCCAGGAGCACTGTGGCTCTTGTTGCTATCCTAGAAACCAAACTAAAATGCAGATTTTAATTATTACAGCTGTAACCCTTATACCCAAACCTGCAGCTAGGCAGCTGTGATGGTAGCTAACAGGCACAGGAAAATGAGAAGGTTGTCCTAGAGTCCTATCTTTCTCAATGCTCCCTATCTCTAAGGCTCTCTTAGGAAAAGAGATTTCTCTAAGGAAAACCTCTGTGGCTCTCTCTGGAGCTGGCTTGTTTGTACCCCAAAGCCCCTTTGTTCCTTTGCGTCTGATCCTGCAAGGCTCATTGGAGGTGTGCGCTGCCAGTGTGCAGATAACCGTGTAGCTCCTGAGAGACTCTTCAACCACCACCAGAAGCCACCACCCTGTGTTGTAGGCATGAACCATCCCACCTCCACCCCACCCTGGTCACAAAGTGCAGATCCTCCCAAGGAAGAGTTAAACTGGTCCTTCTGATTCCCTGACAGCCCATACATGAGGCACAGACCAGTCCCCAAGCAGCCCTAACACATTTATCTAGCGAGGACCAAATGTGAGCCGAAGGTTTGAGCCTGACCTTCCTTCCTTTACTGTGCTGCCTCTGCACAGCCGTTGCTTACCACGTTAAAGAGATGCCTGCTTTTGGTGTTACCCCAGTTCCCAATTGATTTGGAGATATTCGCATTTTTAGTTAATCCTTTTTGTTTATAGCCAGCGAAAGGCGTGATGCGGTCAGAATAAAATGCACTGGATTTCCTCCCGCGCGTGATGCTCTCAGTGCATTCTCTGCCAGAGGAAGCAGCCCGGCAAACCTCACAGCAGGACATTACAGTAATCTAATCAGAAGGAGATAGGAGTCTGGATGAACGTTGCAGTGTCTGATATGGATAAACACCAGACCAAAACTTGTCAGCTTTCATGAGAGAATAAACCGAAGCATTTAGATAGCAGCAAAAGCAATCATCCAAATGATGAGAACTATTGAAATGAGATATAATTGGCAACTCACACTTTAAAAGAAAAACCAAATTCACTTCATCCATGTCTCTGTACTTACCTGCTTCCTTTAGCAGGAGAAAAGAAGCTTTAGTTCCGTTAGCTGACTTGACTGCACACAGCTCTGAGCTGAGAGAACACTCCTCAGGGACTAATTTATTCCACAAATGTAACATATTTTTCTGCTCACAGAATACCCACAAAAACATTGCATTTTCCTTACATATTTTTCTTTGAATTTTTTTGGCCTTTTTTCATTAATTGTTTGTGAGTTCACTGTTTGCAGTATTTAATGCCTGGAATCCAAGCGTTTGGTTAGTGGCAGTTGGTCACGTACATCACATGCTATTATTTCTGCTGGTCCCTGGCTGAGACTGTCCTTCACTGGGTCTAATTCAATGTCCTTTGATGTCAATGAGAGTCTCTCTCTTTGACTTTAGTGCACTTGAGTCCAGCCCTTTGTTAAGGAAGGATCTGGAAGAAGGCACTGGGCTTTCAGCCTCTCGGACTGGGCTCAGATTTATTTAGGAATTCAGCGAACATTCATTGTTCCCACACAGGCCTTTCTTAGCTCCACTCCTAAGAAAAACTGAAGTTTTCAAACATCTATTGGATCCAACATTGCATTTCCTTGCAACTTGTGTTGTTACTCAGGCCAGTGGAAAATGGGTATAATACGGTGCACTGCTGAACTTCACACCCACACCAGTGCATTCAGGCAATCCCAGAGGAGTGAAGGACAAAGCTCATCACTTGGATGCAGGGTTTGCCTTCATTTTAATTTCAGCGCTGTAAGACAAAATCCCTGCCTGTACCTCAACCCATGGAAGTCTGCAATTTAGAAGTTCAGATCCCCTTCTTTTTCACCAGGAGCTCCCCCCTGCCCTCCCTGGCCCAGGTGTCTACATTTTTTCCTGTCCATCTCCCCAGGCTTATGGGCACATAACTGCAACCACTTCCAAACCCATCTCCCAACAATGTCACAGGACGGCTGTGGGGAGAAGCTGGGAAGCCTGTGTAAATTGAGGTGCCTACTTTGATCTCAGGTACTCGTGGTGCTGTGAGGCAGCAGAAGAACCAGAAGGACTGACATAGAGATTTTTCTTTTCCTACTCCTCTAGGCCAGTGCTGTGTTGGAAGCTCATTTAACTTTAAGACTGTCTGCATGTAAAAATACAAATTGTCTTCTCTTCAAAATCTGGTTTAAAAATAGCACTATTTGAGGAGTATATAAATAAGTAATCATTTGGAACACAATATTAGACCTCCCTTCTTTAATTAAATGGTTGCTTGATGCGTTTCAAAGCTCTGTTCTGACTCAGTCTTCCTGCATCCCTGTGCTTTTCCTGTTACGAACAAACCTCGGCTAACTGCACTATGAATTTTAAAGCAAACTAGATGGCGCAGAGTAATAGGACTATTAATATCCTAATTGCTGAGCTGCACTTGGGACTAGCCTATTCTCACGCAGACACAGAAAGAAATAACATCTCAGACATGCTGTTAAGCAGGAATGGCTTCAATGGCCATGACTGCCTCCATTTGACACCTGGCTTACAGGAGAACACAGAGAAAATATGCTAATGAGAGAGAACATATATTTTTCCTCTCAACCCACATAGCATTTGCTAGACACAGCCAGGAATGTAATCCCAACTATTCAGACCAACCCCTCTTCTGTTCCTGAATGCCGCTGGAGGGTGAGTAGAAAGGCCATGCATTTCCCTTTGTTGAAGTGCATTCTTGATGTAATCCCTGGATTGGGTCAGACTTTTTTTTAGTAGCACAGAAGTGGGGAATGGAAAAGACACATGACATGAGGCCAACAGTTCACCCCATCCCCGAGCAGGATTGTTGACTCTGTTTCATTTATTGATGCTGTTTCATTCACTAGGGCTTTGTCTTGTCCAGTTTGAAATTTTTGAAGTCACACAGCTTTTGCTCTTCTCCTGGGGTGCTATTAGAAAGCGTATCTTAATAAAAGCTCCCTGATTTCAAAGTCTATAGCTTCCCTTTCTTAGTTTCACCCAGCTACTCATGCTGTCCCCTTAAAGGGTATCAGATGCTTTCCCTGGAGTTTTAGGGGACCATTGGCAACTGTTTAGCACCTCTGTACATATTCAGCAGTTCTTTTTTTGCTTGCAGGTCCTTGTTGCACTGGGAGTCAGATTTCCCTAGCACATCACTCCTCACTTCTCATGCAGGCTTGTGAGCAGCTGCCAAACAACCAGAAGCAGAGCACTTCTGTTTTTTTTCCCCTGAATGACATGACGGAAAGGACAGCAGGTCCTAACTAGAAGAATGCAAGGAAAATCACAGCCTTTGCTTCTGGCTGGTTTGCTTACACACTTGCTTTTTGGGAGGGAGAAAAGGTGAATAATTTATTTCCAAAGATGGCCTTTTTTCATCAGACATGCATGGACCTAAAACTTCCCCGGAGACTTTCCCCAAAAGGCAATTTTAATGGTGGGTGACATGGTCCTGGGTCCACACAACAGTATTACAGGCAAATTTGGGAGGACACAGGTAGTTATGTGGTGGAGCCGGGAAGGAGGTGAGCCACGCTTCGTGGGAGCTCACTCAGTGCAGTGTCTAACTTGCTATGGCATCACATACAGAGCGGTACAATCTCCTAAGCCCTTTGGTGGCTCTCACCCTTCATCGCTCCAGTATCATTGAAAACATGGTTTCCCCTTCTCCCCCACCTGAGACCAACATCCACCAACCAGACAGGGGCTGCTACAGCTCTAAACCAACAGCCACCACTTCAACTTCAAAGGGGTGGACTGGTCCTCACCCTGCACACTTACCCCAGAAGCTTACACGATGACATTTGGTCAAAGCTCGTAGGGGACCAGCCTATTCAGAGTGTGTTGTGCACATGATCCCACCACAATCCTGTGAGAGGGTCTGGGGCTCCTGAAAGGCCAGTTTAGTAAGGTTTGTGTTAAGATTTGCTCACATACCCTGCAGAGATGAGCTGCTTTGAAATCCCATGTTAAAATTCACTTTGAATTTACAGATGACTGGTTTGAGTTGCCAGGCACCTTCTTTTTGTCCTCTAAGATATGACCTCTGCGTGAGGATGACACACGCATTACACGAGTGTGCCACTCCCTTTCACATGTTTTATTTTGAATTCCTTCTAAATATGCAGCAATACTCAACAAAGAGCTGATGTTCAGAGTAAATATAGGTGTACATTTCTAAGTATACCTCGTAAAGCTGTCTTTGGGTGAGATTCTTTGTAATCTCACCCAATTTACTTGACTGCTTTTGCTGTTATAAACGTGAATCTGCCTGATGCCAAGATCAGGTGATGAACAGGCATTGGGTGGAAAGCTGCTGTGGGAGGGGGATCACACAGAGCTGCTTTTATATTTTCTCCAGCTCTTCTGGGCTTGGGAGGGGAGGAGTGACTGACTAGGCAGGAGCAATGTAGCATCAAAGCACACCATGGGGCTGGCAGGGATGGAAAGGAGCTTAGGCACAGAAGAGATGGAGCTCAGGAAAGGCAATTTTCAGAGGAAAAATGAGGTGGATTAATCTGAAAGTAATTTTTTTCAATTAAAAAGAGGAAGCAGAGATACCACCTCACTCGTTCTGCTCCTTATTTTTAAACACTTGGAGTGGGGTAACTTCACAGGAATGTTTTCAACACCCAGAAGCAGCTCTTCTCGCTTACACAGAATATTCTGTTAAATTGCTTGAGGCTTGTGTGGTAACAGCATTATTCAAAATAACAGTGGTCTGCCTTTTATCAGTTAAGAGAACAATAAGAGAATCATCTTTCACTAATCCCTAATCCTCCCCAAAACTGCTTCAGATCCCCCTTCACAGAATCTTAGTTTTATTTGAGTGTTTGTTGAAATGGCAGCTGCGGCATTGGATCAAATATCTCCCTGATTCTGGGACATTTTGAGCCTTATAATGGGAGCAATTGACAGGCTTCAAAAAGAAATTATTAGGGAACAGTGCAAGAAAAGTTCTGTTTAAAGTTGGAAATTTTATAATTGCAGTAATTATGAGATATAAATGAGGTATCAGCCATGCTGCACGTGTATGACTATAAGGATTTCATGGGATTTAATCCCCTCCAGAACAGACCAAAGTTGCCTAAAGCTTGCAATAGGGGGTTTGTCATTGCCACATTGTGTTTCCAGGCTGGGCATAAGGACTTTATCTGACTGTCCTGCAGTATCATGCAAGCACTGAAAACTATGGACACTTCTTAATATGATGTGGTTTAGACAGAAAGCTTGCAGCCCCTTGCCAGCTTTCAGTTTCTCTCCTGTTGCAGGTCATAGTCCCCTGCCATGCAACGTCACACCAAAGTGATATTTGGCGTTCTGACTGGGCGCCATCCCCAGGATTGATGACCATCATTGCACACAGACCAAGTAATGAGGAGCAAAGACATCTCTTGAGTGCATTTTGGAACAGTCTTCTTCCTTTAGTGGTCATAACCAATTCTGCAGGTTTGCTGGTATGGAAACAAAGTCATCAAAGATGACGGTTCTGGCATTGCCCCTTAGCAGCTCTTTCAGCGTTTGCTGAGAGAGGCTCTCTTCAGCTATTCTTTTCCACGCTGACTGTTTTTCCAGACAGATCCCTACTGAGCCGATGTAGTCACACAGTAAACACTGCTAGAAGCAGGCCAACATATGGTATCACTTAGATACAGAGCAGTCCCAGCACCATCGTAATGGTATTGCAGTATCTCTGGTTCCACTTCTAACCCAAATCAGTCAGTTCATTTGTCCACAAAATGAGGGGGGCGGGGGGGGGGGGGGGGGGGGGGAGGGCGGGAAAGGGGTGTTAAAGAAACTTTTACAACCCATGGAAAGAGTTTTCATTTGATACTGTGCTTTGTGCCTTCAAGAGGAAGACACCTAAGAACAGGAGGAGAACAATGCCCAACAAGCAGTTGGCTCTGTAGTCATCTGATTGCTCTGCTACAGACTCAGTGAGATGTTAAATAAAAATAGCTTTAAGGTCTTTAAAATTAGACTTCTATGCTATACAACCTTACGCAGCTTTGCTGACCTAACATGAGAAATGTGAGCCACTGCAGATACAAATCCAGCAAACACGAACCACCAGGACCTAATGGAAAACCACGAGTCCCATTGCGACTGCTTCTCAGTGTTTCAAGCAGCAGCTGAAGGTAGGGCTGCAGGCAATGCAGCAGGAATCAGATGTGTAAAGGGGAAGGAAATCCTGGTGTTCGGTAAGAGTGAACGACCTGGGACCTTGTCAAGGCAACTCGTCCCCGTTCGCCTGCAGGACTGGAGCAGTGTAAAGTTACTGAAGACCACATAGGGAATCCAGATGTTTGGCAAAGGAAATTGATGGAAGCCTCCCAGAAAGTGATGGGAGCACCTGGGTCTGGAGCAGCACAACCCAGGTCAGAAGCAGCGAGTCGCAGACTGCCTGCACTAGTGAGGGGTGGCAGGGCAGGAGTGGTGGCTGTATGAAGGGAAAGGTGAGGCTGTTATTTTGCCTCATGAAGGAGGAGCATGACTGTGTTTGGCAACCCGGCACAAACCAGCTCTCTGCCTGTCGAGTTGCTTTTACCTAGCACACGGCACCTGAAGACTCAAGATATCCATAAACCTTTAGTGGGCTCCTAGCAAAGCATGGCTCTAAGCCATGGGGGGATTTTGAGGAGGCAGGTCTGGTCCTCTGGGTCAGATGGAAATGTGAAGTCCCAGCTCTGAAGCTGAAGCTGCTATGCGGAAGGGGACTTGGGGCCCTGGAAGCAGGGGAGGAGGAGCAGAGGGGTTATGGCTGGGTTCAGTTCCAGCTGAAGCCTTAGTGCAGGCACAGATCACAGCAGCTGGATCCCCTCCCAGCAGTGGGCTGCGAAGCCAAGGTGAGGTAGTTGGCCCCATTTATGACAGCAGCAGATACCGTCCTTCACCAGAACGAGCAAATGGGAACTGTGTAATAACACACAGGATACACTGCACAGAAAAGAGGACATGCCTAAGCCACACAGAAAAGAATTGAAAGATTGTTCTTGCAATTTAATAGTCCAGATGAGTACCTGTGGGCAGAAAATCCTTTGGAAAACCTTTTTTTAGAAAATCAGTTTCCTTCAACAGGAAATCTAAAAGTACTTAAGGAGCTCAGAGTCTCTCCACCTCAGCAATGAGGTGGTTGCATGTGCCCCAGCACATGTGACACAGAGGTGTCACACCATATTTTTCAATTGTGGGTATCTAAAGCTATGCATCTGTATTTGGAGCCATAAATGAGGCACCTCACAACTACTGAGCAGTACAGACTCCTCTTTCCTGCAAATTAAGCTTTAGGAGCATCAGCTTCCGACACTCACAATTAAACTGTGAAGTTTCTAAGGTTTGTTAGACATCCTTACACAGGGAGGCCAGCACAGCACAATTCAGCAGGCCACCTCCTCTATAACAAGATCATCACTAATGAGAATGTGTTATCCTGCATTTCTCAAAATCAATTATCATCTTGCTCTTTTTTGGGTCCTTAGCTTGAAGCAACTCGAAGTAATTGCAGTCTTCCAAAGATATGAGTTCAACATCTTCTGAAAAAAGTCAAGCTCATTTTAGAAGCACCTTATATTGGACAACCAAAAAAGGAAGCATTTTGAAAATGTTGGCTGTCCTAAGGGAACAGTCTGGGTCATTTACTTGCTGGACTTGCAATGACTCAGTCTTCAAGCAATGAGAGGTGCTGGGACCGGTGAGCCGTTGCCTAAACACAAAGATGATAGACATGGTGATCTCAAATAAAATGTGAATATTGTAGGTTGACTTGTGACTCAGGTGTTCACTGTACAGATTTTTTTTTGTGTGGTTTTTTTTTTTAACTTCAGGCCTTAAAGAATAAAATCAGTTCTTGAAGGATTTTAAGGGACCCCATGACGACTGGAAGTTGCAGCCTGTGTCCTCACTGCCTGAAGGGCTACTGGGGGCTCTGGTGGAGCCCCAGTTCGGGTAGGAAAACAGCTGCTGTGGTCCTGTTAGGGGAAAACCAAACGGACTGCAGCAGCTCCTGGAGGTGCCCGAAGTCAGTCCTGCCTGAGCCATCTTCCCAAGGGTGCAACAGGCAGTGTGGCCTGGTTTTGCAGACCTTTTTTTCTCTAAAAGCTCTGTTCTTGCAGTAGTAGAAGCTGTCCCTTTGTTTTTTAGTACACACATTCACAAAAGGAGGGAAGGGCAGGTAGCAAAGCCACTTGGGTGCTCACTGCAAGCCTGAGTGAGGACTGTGGTCCTGGAGTCCCCACACAGACAAAACGCCATGATACCCCCAGAGGCAGTGAAGGCAGGAGGCTTCATACCCGAGTGCAGGTACCAGCAGCTGCAGAAGGGAGACATAGCCCAGGGCTGCAAAAAAATGAAAATCAGACTCTTTTTTAACAAGCAGTGCTATTTCTGTATTGCACAAGAGCCGCACAAGTCACGCTGAGCCTTCTATGATTGGTATGCGCATGTTTAGACTGGTGTTTCAGGAGAGGCCAAGAGAGAGTCCCAGGACTGTGGGAGCCCTTCTACTTATAGCTATGAATTAATTCTAATTAGCCCTGGAAATGGGTCTCTCTGGCTCTTTGTTCTCTGAAATTGTGCTTTTCAGATGCAGGCTTCTCAATTAGCAGCTAATTATGATGGTCTTGCCTCCTTGCAGCTAAAGGGGTATAAAAACCCACAGCCCCTGACAGCTGTTGGAGATATGCCTTCAGCTTGGGCAGCAGAATTATTGATATCAATTTCGAGGGTCTTTCACTCTTGTCCATAAATCCCTCACAGACCTGAAACCTTATTTGTAACACTACTGAGAATTATTTGATGCTGTGACCTCTGGAAAAGACATTACATTTCCAATCCTCACCAAATATAGTGAAAGCAAAAATAGACAAGCTGTGTGTCCGATTGTCTGTCCCTCCTCTCCTCTCCTGGAGCAGCGAATGAGGAATCCAGATGCAAATGCCGGCACGTTTTGAGGAATAGCTAGGTGTTCCCAGACTGTGTTTTGCTATCACCAGCCTTTCTCTATAACTGCTGTTGGACAATGATGCTAGTAGATCTAAGTACCCTTAACCTAGATCCAGATCTATTATCCCTTATGCCAAGGATATTATCCCGATTAGCCATTTCCCCATGGGCTAGCTCCAGCTTTGTAGGCTATTGCAAGGCCAGAAAAGAATCTTTTTTTACCACTGTGATAGGTAGGTTTGGCTCTGGAGTCACGAGCAGGGCAAATGGGATGGGGAGGAGATGTTGTTCATAAGAATATCAGACATGTGCTACTGGGGTAAGACCAATGGCCCACCTCACCCCATATCCTGCCTCTCTCAATGGTGGTAGGACAGGCTGAGTAGGGAGTTTCTTGAGTACAGCCCTACTTATTCTTTTTAGAGTCTCTTTATGGACCTGTTGATCATGAATTTATCTAACTGCTTCTTCAACTATCTGGTAGCACCTGTACCCATAGCCTTCTGCAGGAATGAATCACCTAAGTTTGCTACTCATTGTGTGAGAAACAGGCTTTCTCTCATCTGTTTTAAGATGGCCTCCTAGTTCAATCACCATTTTTCCAGCGCTGCCCATCACTTTCAAGCTGCGTCCAGTTCCTTCTGCATGCAGGGGGAGAAAATTTTTTGTTTGTTCTTTAATCTGTCTGTCTGTCTGTACTAGGGTCTGGCCGTACAAAATCGGTCTGCTGAAGGACGTGACAGAATCATAGTAGCATCACAATTTTCAGCTACTTGTAGATGTACAGTTGTTCTCAGATAACTGGAAATACAGTCTGCTCAGCAGTTCCCATGTTGTTCTTGTATGATGGTTTCACTTCACATCTCCATGGAGTAGTTGTCTGATATTTCCTTGCTAATACCGGAGGGGATTAGCAGTACTGGAAGGACTCTGCAACAGTGCTGTTTTAAGATAAAATTTTTCACGTTAAATATAGAGATAAGACAAACCCCAGCTCTAATCATCCACAGACTTTCCCCCACTGCAGATCCACATCTGGATATGAACTTCACGCAGATGTTAATTGTTTCCATGCTGCAGTAGACAAACTCCCCAGACCCAGACTGAATTTCAAGTCCCAACTAAATCACACATCCTCAGTCTAAAGCATATATCTGGGAAAGCAAGGAAGCCTAACACCAAACAGGTATAGAATAGCACCTCCTTCCACATATATAAAACACTGCTATGAAAACTTGTTTCCATGTTGCAGGCACTTGAGAAATGCATTCTATACATTACTACTGTAGCATTATAGCTCCTAATATGTTGCAGTTTCTCCCCCAATGCAAAAAATCTGTGTCCTGAAGGGAAAACAATCACCTTTACACTAAATCAATTACAAAACATTTATGCTAACAAATAACGTCAATGAAAATTTCTAGCATTTCTCTTTCCTACAGAAAATTGGAAGGGTCACAGCAGCAAATGAATGCCGTTTGGCTGGTTTAAGCTGAACTGTGTGTAAGATCTTGTCATCAGCTATGTATTTTGGATCAGATGAAGCAGCTGAAGATAGAAAAGTACAGGGAAAAGTTGTCTAGGGGGACTGGAGTTTGCATCACTGCAGGGTTTCAAAAACAGCTTAGACAAACATCAATCAGAAAGGGTGGTGATGGATTTGATCCTGTCCTGAGACAGAAAAGAACAAGGTAATTTCCTGAGGTCCACTGCAGGCTAACTTATGTGATTCTGTAACACAGCAACAAACTAGCAAAGTAGAAGTCTGCTTCCATTTCATGCAGCACTTCACAAGTATGTCTGCTAAGCAAATTTGCCAAGTCTACTGCTTCACTAAATGGCATGCCATAAGCAAAAAAGTTGCTTTAAAAAGGGACAACACATAGCATCCAGACAGAAATACAGCTGCAAACAAAAAACTTCCCTGAGATTGCAACATCCAAATGTCCATCCTTAGCAGCATAATTGAAACTCGTGGTAACAGTGGAAAAACAACCGAAAAGGGAGAAAAAAGAGGAAGTAATGAGGGAAAAAAGGAAGGAAGGAAGAGAAGAAGGGAGAGAGGAGGGAAGGAAGGGAGGGAGGAAGGAAGCAATGAAGGGACATCAGAAGAAAGCTGGAGCACTCAACACTTACCAACACCAGGAAGGCTCCACTCCAGCAGCTACAACTCGTCACAGTAAAAGGAAGAAGGTGGCTCATCGAAAGGGGAACAGTACAACAGCCACTGCCAATGGTTAAGAGCAACAGCTGGAGCGGAACATGAGGATATGAGTCAAAAAGAATGATCTACTGGAAAACACTAAAAAAACAGAGAGACTTAAAGCAAGTGCATGTGCAGTTGCAAGAAAAAGCTGTGCAGTGCTCTGTCGTGTTCTTAATACTACGTTTTTTAAATTACCGTATTACAAGCCTTCCCAAACAAAAGCCACTGATATCTTTTATAAAACTCAGTGTTACTACATTTCCAATACACTCGTAGGGAGCCACTTTCCTACTGACGTAAATCTGTGAATTAACATATTTTATATATTTCAGTCTGTTTTCTGCTTCTCCTATCTTGTCAAATTCCTTTTATTATTCTTAGATATAACAGTGCCAGCATTACCATTGAGCACTAAGGACACGTTTCCATCCCTTAGAAGCCATCCTTTGTCAGTTGAGCTGTAATCACTGATCTTATGTGAGTTTTCAGCCTGCCTCGTCTGCAAAGTAAAACACAAGTGTTTAAGTGAGCCCATTTCATCTGGCAATTGAGGCAGGCTAAGAGCACACACATGGTTAATTAGTATGGTTCAGCCAACAGGCAATAACTCATTAAGCTGCAGTAACTCAGCTATGTTTGATCATGTGCTTTGTGCCCCAAGGCACTTCATAAGTAAAGCAGCAAAGTCAACTTATCTACCATCTCAATTTCTCTCTCCCTCTCTCTTTTTTTCTAACCACAGAAAATCATGGTTAAACCACAGAGGATAATTTCTGGACACAAAATAGTTCACCACCTTCCTCTTTTTGGCAGTCTAACTGCACTTGAAGATTGCTATTGTGTCTCCTTTCAGCCTTGCCCTCCCCAGGCTAAATACAAATGCTTTCTCTCTCCTCACAGGCACTGTTTTATAGGCTCTCTGCTCCTTGCTCTCCTTGGGACCACGGCCACGTCTTTCCCAAGGTGTAATGCCAGAAACCAGTCCCGGTGATGTAGCTGCAGGGCTTATCCCTCCGTGCCTAACATGCGACATCCCCATCTGTCCAACCCAGCCCAATGTCTCTTCCTTCCACAGCTGAGTCATTGCTCCATCATAACCTCCAGCTCCCTCATGGCAGAGCTGCTACCTGGCTGTTCTCTCCCACCGTGTGCCTGTGAAGCTGATTATTTCAGTGTAGGTGCAGATTTGCGCTTGTCTTCACTAAATTGCATCCTGTTTATTTCCAGACCATTCCTCTAATTACTGAGCTCTCTTGAGCACTAATCCTCTCCTCCCTAGTGTCTCTTACTCTTAGCTGAAACTCTAACGAAGTGGCTTTCTACCCTTTCATCCAAATTATTAATGAAAATACTGAATAGTCCTGAACTCAGGCCATATCCCTAGGGATCCAGCTCAATAAGTCTTTCCAATTTGACAGTTTTTACCAGGTAACTGCCCTCTGAGTACTTTCAGTAACCTCATCTAAACCTTTTCCCCTTGATTTTCTTGTAAGAACACTGCTTCTCTAAAGGCGAGATGTAGCTACAGCTTTTCCTTATATGGGCAGCAAGAAAACCTGTATATGTTAATAGCTAATGCTAAGATAACATGTAGAAGGGAAACTAACATCCATGCATCAGACCTGACTTCAGCCAGCTTCTGTCCGCAGAGGATTAGGATGTGACCAAGTGTCACAGCCTGCCTATTACAAACCCATTTCAGCATTCAACAAAAGCATCTGCTGGCAGTCCCCACTGCAAATAGGATGATGGGCAGAGTGGATTTGGAAAGAATTTAGTGTAACTGTTCCTAAATCATGGGCTTCCCAACATCCATGAGGTTTGCATCAGGCCCATATGAGTCCAAATTCAATTTCCAGCTCCAAATATAAGGGATGGTTTTCCACCAGCCATCTCCATTCCTGCAGAGGTTAAAAAGTCTGAGCTTCAAACTCAACATCAGAGTAGGCCGTTTGTTTTTATACAGGGGGAAGAAAGTCACCTAATTCGTTCCCTTGTGCTCTTGAAAGTTTGCATAATTAATGCTCAAGTGATTTGCATAATGAAATATAGGAAGATGGTGGGTAACAAATCCAGATACACAGAGAACTTGTGCTGTTCACATCATCCTGAAGAACAGGTGCATGCGCGAAGGTAAAAGAAAATATAACCCTAAACACCTGTTATATTGCATGGCATGGTAATAAAATACTGCTCACTTAACCAAGAGCCTTTGAACTGCTCACTAGAGGAGCCCTTCCCTTTCCATTGGTTTTTATAGGCAGCCTAGGGAGATTATGTGCTTAAGTTAGTTTAAATTTAGATACCTAGAATAAACATTGCAGACTCCCCTCCTCCCTCCCAGAATAAATACTCCATGATGACATAAGGCCATTCTCTTTTCAGAAAGGAACTGGTACGGCAAGAAAAAATTGATGAGAAAAGAAGTATTTCACTTGCTCTTCAACGCGAGTTGAATGCGGTGGTTGTTTTTTTGTTCTTCTAATGTCAGTTGTGCCTAATAACTGAACGGGAACTGATGCAAATTAAGCAAGGGCATTTCTGATCACTGGCCACTCACATTGTGCTGACGAGAAACTGAACTGTAAAATCAAGTCAAAATATTTTTTCTGTCGTTCCCAGTGGAAGTCAAAGGAAATGCACATTTGTGCTTCCTCTTGCTCCACAGGCGGCTTGGCGCCCCTTTCACTGACACCGAGTCCTGCCAGAAAAGCCCATCAGGTCTTTCAGGTTCCCACTGGCAGAAAAAGTACCACTCTCGTTGCACCAACATTTGGAAAACAGAGAATGTGCTGAGTCTCAATGTCCCTCGAGCCTCCATAAATCACTCATAGAAAAGAACGGGGATTAGTTGGGCAGTACTTTGTATGCCCAAAACCAGAGCTGAAGGAGGACCTCCAGAGTTGCTATAGAGGGATTTCATCACGAGGAGGGGAGGCTGAGCAAACAGCAAGGATGCCTTGTTACAACAACATCCTGTCCTTGCAAAGAGGAGAATGGCTTTTGAGGGAATGACAGAGCTTTGGATCTCAGCTCCCCAAGGCAAGTTCAGGCAAGTTCAGACTCATTGCTTTTGTGTGATGGAAGGTTTGGGTTTATTATTAGATCAACTCAAAAGAGCCTTGCCAAGCTTGAAAGTTCATGATGTTTCAAGCAAAGAAAGGAAGTGTCTTACCTCTTAGGCTAGTTTCTCCGTTATGAAACAGGCTAGGAGTTATTTAGCTCTTGTTCCCAACGATGAATGGAAAATGGCTGAAGAATAGTCTGCTGAAACCCGGAGGCAAATCTGCCCCCCAAAACTCACGAGTGAGGGCACCGTGGCATTTCTCCTCGGAGTGAAATTCCCATTTCCTCCGTTTGCTTTTTCTGCTGCGAATGAGATAAACATTGATACAGCACAGAGCAAACAGAGTCTGCTGTGAAGCTCATCAAGGGATTACTGGCTACTCAAACAGAAGATAGGGTGGGAATTACATTCATATAACCCCAAGTCTTGCCCCCTTGCTTACAGCTCTTTCTCACCCTCCTCAAACTCTGTCTTCATGCCAGCTGGGCATTTGCCTCTGAAGGCTGTCCCAGAGCCTCACTGCTCTCAAGCCAGAGACATCTTCTAGTTTCCAGCCTTAGCTAACAGCAGACAGTTCAGACCCATTTCTTTTGTGTCAACTATCTCACCAGTGTAAATAGTTTGTACCTGTCCTTTGGGGTTACCTGCATTATTTTGATAGATGGCAACCATAGCTCCTCTCAGCCTCAATTTTGCTGATGAAAGCAAGCCGAAGGTTTTATTCACCTTTTATCAGTTAGGTCTTTTTTTACCCCTTAGCCCAGTTTTATATCTTCATCTGCACTTAATTTCAGTAAAATTTCTCTCTCTTGAAAATGAGTAATTGGAGTTGTATAAGTCAGGGCTTGCCAGCGCCTTCATTAGGGCTCAGTATGTCCCTCCTCTATACTAGCTTTTTGCACTTATTGGGACTGCTTTGGATTTTTCATAGCCGCCCCACGTTGGTTCTCTAAAGTCATCTATAATTGAGGCTAGTGCTCAGGTCTCCCCAGACCAGATGACTTTTCATGAACAAATTTCCCAGAGTGTAGCACAAAATTTCCTTTGTGCATCACTTTGCAGTTCCGTGTTACCCCATCTCATCTCACACATATTGCCCCACTCCCCAAACTCAACCAGTTCTTCCCCAAAACTGCCCTGATCCTATTGTGTAGTTAAAGCATTAAAGCAGCGTTCACCAGTATGCTCCCATTTGTCTGTGCCAAGACCAGACGTGCAAGCATTTAAGAAAAAAAAACTCAAGACCTGTCTGTAAGGAATGCCACTGGCAAGTTCCCTCTGGCCTGATGCTCCGCTAAAGTACTTGAGTGCTTTCTCACCGTAAGCCAAACCTTTACCCATCTCACAATTCTTACATTAATGCCCATTTCATTAGCTTCCCTGATAATTTCCCAGGTACCTTTGTATCAAAGTCATCTGTTGAAATTCAGCTGTATTAGATCTACATAATCTTTCATGCCCAGAAAATCAATTATCTATCAGTTATCTACCCATCTGTCTGTTGTCTATCAGATTAGGCTGGCTTGAGCTACTCCTGCTAAACCTAGTCTGAATTTCACAGGTGTCTCCTTTTTTGCCACGAACACCCCTCTAATTTTTATTTGTCCTTCAGATTTTGTTCTAGGACTTTCCTAACATCAAAACCAGTGGTCAACTGGCTAGGAATAATTTCCCATTTTTAAAATCTGGGTCAGCACCTCTAGCTGAGTAGGTTTACAGAAAAAGCAGTTACTGTTGTATTAATGATTTCATGCCATCTGATGAATGAGTCTTTAGCGGTCCTGGGATGGAGATGATCTCGTCTATGCGGCAAAGTGCATTGACCACACCGCTTTGTTTTTACCCATGGTGTGGCCCCTTGAATTTTCATGCCTTAATTGCAAACAGCTTCCCTGGTTTTACACCAAGTATTTAACATCTGCTTATAGAAAAGTGAATTATGGTGGGTTTTTTAGCTTGGTGCACTATCTAAACATCTCTTGTACTTGCCTCTTCCCTTACTTCCTCCTTACTCACCTTTTGTCTGCTTTCTGCGTATGCTGTGGAAAGGACCTAACTAACTTCTCGCTGTCTTTGAAGGGTCTCACTCGACTTGATTTACAGCAACTTCCTCTTTATATCAACCCACAGATACCTCTTTTCTTTTCCCAATTTGTTTTTGGTTCCTCTTCCTGCCCGGTGTCACTCTGTCGCTTGTCCAAGTAGGTCTGGAGCCTTCCCTTGCAAAGTCCATCCAGTTCATTAAAGTGACACCCTGCCTTCGGTGCATCTTGCTTTAGGAAGAGCAGTGCTGAATGCAGACCAGGGGCAGAAGTGGGTGTCCCCATGGCTGAGCACATGGCACTTCCCCAGGTGGAGAGGTGCCACCTCCTCCTGAACAGCTCTGTGGCACCCATCCCAGCACAGGAGCTGCTTGCACCTCTGTGCTGCCATGCTCCCCCAGACGGAGGGGCACTCCAGCATCCCTGGCTCATCTTAATCACAGAGCAGCCCCTGAGCAGTCATTAAAACAAAGTGCGAAATGTACCTCCCTGTTCAGCACTTCCTGGCCTGGGATTTGCTTGCTCAGCAAGGTGCTTCATTCATTAAAATGGCTCTTTGACTCCACAGCTCCCAACCTGGGGTGAAGAAAAGGGGACAGGTGTGTGTGTCCAAAATGCAGAGAAGTGAAAGTCACTTTTCCTCATTGTTTTGACAGCACTTACCGGTGGTAGCATGACTCTGAAAGAGAGAGGTGGCTGAAAATGCGGGTCAAGCTAAAGAAGACTGAAGTTGTTCATTCCTCCTGGTGAAACTGGGGTGCCTAAACCATCCAACAACTCAAGGCTGTGCCATACATTTTAGAAAGATTTTTTGCATCTTGTGTGCATGGGCAGCTCAAACTTGAAATGCCTAACCAAATGGAGGTTAGATTGAATGATGCCCAATTCAACGCAAGATTTTACATAGGAAAGGTTGTGCCATTGTCATCAGCTCCCTTTCATCTTGGCTGCAGCTGCTCCTGCAAATGGCAAAATATATATTTATTTTTTTTTCTGAGGATCCCCCCTTCACCTGCTGTCTGGATTTGGGGAATGCTCCTGCTTGAGTACTTGCTGCTAGAGGCATCCTTCCCGGTGTGCTGTATCTGTGGCACTGTCCCACAATAGTGTCCTGTTCTGGGGGGCTGAGCAGCAACTGGGTCTCTGCTGGTGTCTCCTTTCCAGCATGCTAACTCTGAATGATGATGTGGCAGGAGCGCTGACGTTACATGCCAGACCAAATGAATGGGAAAGAAATATTTTCATTATTTTGAAATGCCAGATTGATTTCACATCCAGCTGGCACTGCTTACATATCCTCCTTCCCGCGCCCCCCTCCCCCCCCCCCCCTTTTTTTTTTTTAAATACTGCCCTGATTTCACAGGCTGTGATTGTTTCTGCAGCCCCTTCTCAGGCCACAGCTTTTGAGAGAAAAGAAAACCAAACACAGTTTGGGATTTTTCCTGCACTGACTTCATTAGCTGCCCATCACTTTCACAATGAATGTGCTAGTGCTGTCATAAGGCATATGCCGTCAGTGGGGTTTTCTTCCCACCCCTGCTCTTTAAACACAGCAGAAGTTTCCTTTTTTTCTGCAATGAGAAGCTGAAAAAAAAACCAGCCAGGACTGGCACCAGCACAGGCACCAGATACACCCCTAATAGATAAGAAGTGAGCAAACAGGCTCAGATAAATCTCAAACCCTTGGCAATTGGCCCTGACCATCCTTATTTGGTGTATCTGACTTTCCTGTGTCCAAAACTTTGTTGATTTTGTTTTTATTAGGTGATTATCTTGGTCCTGGCTCCTTCTTGTGAAATGCAGCTGGACCCACTGCCTGTACCCCGCCAGCCTCCTGCCTGCGTCCCCCCACAACAGGAGAGGCTGAGGGCGATGGAGGAGTGGTGGGGAAGGGGCCCTTGCCTTCCCCCTGTGCTGCCATGCTGCCTGCGCCTACTTCAGGAGAGTTTATCTCATCTTGCCTTGAATACATCTACTGTTTGAATCGTAATTACCTTGCTAGGCAAAGTACTCTGTTATCTGATGTCCTTTCTGGTAGGCATTTTTTTTCCAGCAACATGAACTCAGTTGGGCTTCTCTTAAGCATCATTCAGCCATTCCTGTTTCTGCTTGTGGTACCCAGCATTAGCAGGCACTTTTTTTCTTTCACCCAAGTGTTACCTGCCCAATAGCAGTTTCCTTCCACCCCGGTGTATCAGTGGCAGGGGAGAAACTGAATTTGTAGCTGATATTTTACAGACTTTTGTACCTGCATGCTTTTTATTCCAACAAGAAACTTCAAAATCTAAAAGCTGTACAAAGGACTGAAAATGAAAACAGAGCTGAGTCTTTCAAATCAGGTGATTCTGAATACATGGACAACAGCCTTTAAAATGGTCTGCTCTCATATGCTTTCCAAAGGTGTTCAACACCCACCCCAAAATTACACAAGCTGAAACTTCAGAACAAAATTACTAGAGGAAAGCACAATAAGAACATGAACATGAATGTGAAATATCTCCTCCTTCTCAAATAATGACTGAGAGTTCAAGCTAATGCTATTAGAGCCCTCAAAAGTGAGCAGAAACGTCCTAAAATTAATAGACAATTTTATAACTAACCAATGAAAAGATTCCAAAGCCAGAGTAATCTGATTAAATACTCTGAATCCAGTTGGCATCCTCCCACATCACTCTTTATCGGCTGCAATCCTTTAATAGCACAAGCCGTGAGGTACAAAAGTAATGCACCACAATGGCATAGGTTTCCCTGAAATGCAGTTAAACTTCCATTAGTCAAATTATCCCATAAAAATAATAATCACTTTGGGCTGAATACAGTCAGATTCTTTAGTCTTTTTGCATAGGTCTGATCTGAAATATTTGACACAGTAAAAAAAAAAAAAAAAAAGCAGAGTAAGGAAAACCCCATATGCAGTGATTGTAAAAATCAGACATTCCTTGAGGATGTGAGAAGAAGAAGGAAGATTACCCAGAAACACTGTTTGAAAATTCAGCGCTCCACTCCTTGGCATCAGATTGAGCAGCTTAAGCAACAACAGAAGCAAAACTGTGGTTTACTTGCCCTTTTTTTTTTTTTTTTTTTTTTTTTTATACAACCCAGTGCAGCTCAAAGGGAACGTGCTGGTGTGCTGGAGCCTCTGACGTGAGAACAGAACTGTTTTCATAGTTAAGGCGTGATCTCTACACGTCCCCCAGATTATAACCAGAAGGCTTACACAGAGGCAAAATACCAGAAGGACATTGGCTGGCTTGTTAAACCTGGCATTTGGCACGGCAGAAAACAGACCTTCCTCTGCAAGCCCAGCCACTGGGGTTCCACTGTGGGAGGCAGCTCCCCTTGTGCAGGCGTGGGAAGGGGCAGAGCTCGGTGCATCCCACACCAGGCAGAAAGCAGGGGTCTGGGACAAGTTGGGGGTCAGCTCCAGCCAAGGCCCTCCTCCTTTGTGGCTGCAGTAGATCCCAAGAAACTAGATTTGCCCTGGAACTTGGTGGTTTTACTTATTTTTGGATGCCTTAGGTAGTTTCAGCAGCAGCTGAACATACCTGTCGAGGCTGGAGTTGCACAGACCCTTTCATGGTATTGTTGCAGGGATTTTCAGAGAAGGATATATAGGAATAAACACAGCATGTCATAGAATAAGATAAAAAAGAGTAAGAGCACCTAGGCTTGGTGTGAGAAAACATCAGGAATGAAGAGCCAAAACACACCAGGTGTTTGTGAGTGCTGTAAAAGGAGCAACATGCTCATTGAATTACTCATCCGGAGCATTTCCTATCAATCATGCTTAAGGACCTGAAACACATCCTTAGATCAGCAATAAGGGAGACAATGGAAATACTACCTACAAGACCATTTTTTTCCAGACCAAGCCGTTGGGGTTAAGAGCCTTGTCAGTGCATCACAGCTATGCTGGAGGCAGCTATGACATTCCTCCTTGTCCCCACACCCCAAAACATGCATGGATCCTCCATTTACAATAATTGTTCAGACATCTAGGGTTTTTTCTCTCTTGAGGCCCAGATCTACCCTCCTTCTTTGTGGACAACTGCAGTTCTTTAGAAATGACATGACAACTGCATGAAAGGTAGGTGAGCAAAGGTCTGAGCTTGAATGCGGAACCATGGCACTGGACACCCAAACCCTGATTAGATCGAAGCAAAAGCTTCAGTTTCTGTTTAAGCCCTGCAGCACCCAGCATCCCCCTGTTTGACTTCTAAGAAGAAGCCTGGCATCCTCTCAGCATGCCATCCCCAGAAGCCCTGCAGTGAGCGAGTCAGGGGCTAGTTTCGCCTGAGGAGGAGGCAAGTTCAGCTTTGCCACTAGCTTCCAGAGCTGCTCAACCATTTCCTGTTGAACACTCCTATTCCACAGCACATTTCTACATGGATAGGAAAGATAATTGCTTTAATTAAATATGAAAGAACCCATTATTCTGCAACGCACAGAAAATACAAAAAATATCCGGGACTTAAACCACATTTTTTGTGCACGGTACACCTGGCAGAAGTTGGGTTGGCTCCATGTATTTCACGTTGCTCAGCTTCACCTCCATGAACCCTCCTGGAACAACTCACAGACAATTTTTTAAGTGCTTGGAAGAAAACAAAGAGATTGATAACAGCCAGCATGCATCAAACTGATCTAATTGTGTTATGTCAGACCAATCTAAATTTGTTTTCACAACAAGATAGTGGGAGAATCAGTAAATGTCACATATCTTGACTTTCCAAAGATGGGAAAGTGTAGTCTAGATTAAATTATTTGAGATGGTTGCCAGAGTGGCTGGAAAATCATAGCTGAAGAGAACCCTCAGTGCCATAGTCTCACCTCACAGTCAGACTGAAAGGACATTCAGGCAGCAGTCTGTGTGCTCTGGCCCAAGTCTGATGGCACTCCACATTTTCAATAACAACCTGGGAACAGAAAAGAAGGGACATTTGCTAGTGATGTGAAGCTGGAAGAGGTTGCATGTAAGTTAGTGTACAGATGAAAAAAAATTATTTTAAGAAATCCCCTGCAAAACAGTGTAATTTGGTTTTGACTAGTCAAACACAAAGTTCTGCAAACTTCACAAAATCACACCAGGGAATTACCAGGTCAGGAGGACTTTGGGGAAAGTGGACCCCAGGCAGAGCATAACTCAATGATAACAAACCTTGTTGCTGTAAAAATATAAAGTTTGTACCGGATGTATAAACACAAGTGTCCCGATGTGAAAACACAAAATTATTCCACTCTTCTCTGTTTAATGATCTTCTTTCAAAGCCCTCAGTGGGCTTGAACTGCTCAATTTGGGCAACAGTACTTCAGGCACAAACTGTATGATGGGTAGACCAAGCAGGGAGAGGTCAGAGGAGAACAGAATTACTTAATGGTAGAAGTGAGAAGTTAGACGTTAGGGCATGGACAGCTTTCTAAAACTGAACATAAGGAAGCACTGTAGAAGATTGTCTGAGAAAGCTGTGGTTTCTCCATCGCTGAAGGTCTCTACCAGGTGGGCAGACATCTGTCAGGAATCATGATGCCTTTGTGCAGAAGATGGAAGATGGACCAGAGACCAGACCCTCTCCCTGCAGAGCTGGTGCTTGCCCTGGGACAGGCAGCATTTCAGAGAAATCCAGGCATGAAGCCAGGCTCCTGGTTTGAGAGGACCAGAATGCTAGCTTTAAAAATGCGGTGGAGGTGCTCCATCCTTAACTTCAGATCAGCATTGGCTGTCAAGGACTTTGAGAGGTGACATGAAAGGCAGCAGTGATAGCTTCATTTTCACTCTCCTCCATCCATTTGTGTGCACTGTCCACATTACAGCTCAGGGGTTTGTGCCAGCGCAGCTGATGCACAACCAGAGGAGGAACATCAAAGCAGTAGCTCTAATTTTAATTTCACTGCCCAGGAAGAATGTCAGCCTGGCAGCTCGGAGTCTGGCTGGTTTGTTTACAAACCAAGTGCACCACGAGTTTGGTGATGCCAAATCTGATGGTGCAGAGTAGGGTCGAAGTGCCTGGGCAGGGAGGGAGCAAGGAGTAATGTCTCTCCAGCCCAGCCACAGACCTCTTGGGCAGCGGTTCTCGCCATCAGAAGGTTTTAACCATGTGGCCAATCACTGCATTTCACAACTGCTCAGCACACAGCCAGTGGCGAGGTCTGCCAGCCAGTGAAGCTGGGCTTGGCCATATGTCTGGATTGGGGATAGTCACCCGCAGCTCGCTCTGCACTCAGAAAACATAGTCCTTGTTTCACAGACTGTCCACCTCCATCCCTCCTGTTAGACAGAGACATTTTGTGGCGATTTCACACCAGGTCCATCTCACTTCCAAACACAGCCTGGGGATCGCAGCCCACAGGAGATGGTGGTGGCCAGGCATGGCTCCTGCCCTTGCAGGAAGCCCCAGTGAGACCTCAAAATAACGTGCACCGTTGTGGTCTTTACTATTCAAGCTTCAACAGGACAGAGGACAGATGGACAGAGCAATTTTTTTTAGCCTTCTTTAGCAAACACATAGTAAAAGCTGCAGAGAAACCCACATGGCTGCATCCAGACGTATTTTTCACCCTGAAGAAAAAAATCAAGCTGGCTCCAGTTTGGAAGGTGAAAACCATGTGGTAGCTAGTTAAAGAGCACATGCGATTAATAATTTACCGCAGCTATTTAGGGCTTGAAGCCCTTACCCAGCTAATACCAGGAAGGAGAAAGGGAGCCGTGCAAGCCACGCGTGCTGCCCTGTGACCCACAGATGATGTTTTGCGTAGGTCAGAGGTGGAAATGATTTACAGCTGCTTCAAGCTAGAAAACCACAAAGCTTGGAGGGAGTGGCAAACCTTGCTAGTTACCATCATTTATCTCTCCTGTCTCTTGTGTTAGTCTCTAATTTTAAAAGTCAGTTTCTTTTAAGAGCCATCATTATGTTTTCAATCTCCAAACCTTTCGGTTTCTCTGGAGAAACAAATGAGGGGAAAAAAAATTTCAGAGCTCAGGAGGAAATAATGGGTTTAGTGTGATCATTTCCTTCTAGGAGATGGGTTGGTAAAGGATTTCTAAGAACAGACTCAAATCAGTGTGGGTTTTGTGTTCAGCAGTATTGCCGGGGAATTTACACACCTGTCATCTAATTGCCGCTTCCTTTGTAAAAGAGAAATGACAAACCCAAGTCATTTGCTTTTATTGTCTTTTTTTTTCTTTATTCTTAATAGCAAAGTGCTTGACACCCTTTTGAAAAGAAACAGCAGATTTCCTCCGCACTTTGGGATTCAACATAGGCTGCAATCTTCAAGGTGTAAGCAGAGTGGGTTTCCTTTGAGTCAGCGCGGTATCAGATGGTGCAATGTATTATTAAAATCCAATTTAAACTTCCTATTCTCAGGTGCCAGATGGCCAAACTATGTTTGCAGTCCTGGAGCAGAGCTAGCATGGGCTTGTCACATGCTTCTGTTATTGTCACATCTATCTAAATAGAAAATTCTAGTATCACTTTGGTTTTTAAGTAGTTTGAAGCCTCTTGATCATTTCAGCTCTAGGATGTCTAAGTGCTTTACAGGTCTCGGTCACGATGCACAAATATTCCCAAGACTGTAGAGATCCTGCTTAATTCTGGCAAAACTGAGGTTGTCCTTTACCGAGTGGTGGGAATAAAACTGGGGCTGGACTTTAGTATTTGTCTCCTGTTCCTCTGCCTTCATTGCAAAGCCATGAAAAAACAGAAGCAATGTGCACAAAGAGACTGCATTCCCAGGGCCCGACCAGACTTTCCAGCTTGTAACCAAACATGAGGTTGGGAACAGCTTGTTAAACAATAAAAAGAGAAAGAAATCAAGGAAATAAATTTTTTATGTCTCCAAAGCTCAGCAGATTTCTGCCAGGAAAGTTTTCTTATTTTTTTCATCTGCATGTATTTCTCACTGGAATTTTCTGTGCTCCATTATGTTCCCCGTTGCTTTGTAATTGAGGATTTTAGAAGACAGGACAACTTCTGAGCTGGCAGGGTAACAAGGACTAGAAAATTATATAGGACATGGCTTGGGTGGAATTTAGTCCAATGACATCATGGCTGCACTACAACACCTTCTGAAAAAAAGCGGCCTCCAGGTCACCTATGGAGCAGGGCATCCTCTCTGGAGAACTGTCCCACGGTTGTCCCTGGGACAAACAGGATGGGGCAGATGCAGATGCAGTGTGATGACAAGGGAGGTGGCATGTACCTAGCTACAGTGCCATGGGCTGGAGCTCCTCCACTGTGCTCAACCGTATGTACATTGCTTCCAGGGAGGGATACGCTGCAGCTCTGGGCTCATGAAGAGCACTCAAGCACTTCACCACTGAAGGCTCCACACATCTAAGAGTTGTCTGCATCTTCCTCAGAGAGAGGAGCCAAAAAACCCCGCCCCATGAGGATGTCTCATGGAGCCTCCTGCAGGCTTTCTCTATGTATTTCCTTCAGAAAAACAAAGATCAAGCCGGGTTTCTCATCTGTAATCAGGAGAAAGGAGATCCCTCATGGAAGGGAGGAATAAGGAGAACCCCAATCACTACACAGGTCATCACATGTGGATCGGGAAGCACTCAAAATGTTTGGAGGCACAATCTGCCCTCCCTCACAGCTAACTCTGTGTTCAGTAGCACGGCAACATGACCGAGCCATCCTTGAAGCTAATACCACATGAGGAGATTAACTGCAAGCAAGCAGGCAACAATAACAGGCTCATTGAAATGCAAGGAGAGCTCTGCCTCGGCCACATTGAAATATCCATTTTCCACTTTGAGCTTCTCTCCTGCTGCTGGCGCAGGTGCCCTGCCCATGTGGCACGGGGAAGCCCCCCCTTTATGTGGTGGTTTCCACCAGCTCCGCGCCTCTGACAGCAGCACGCCCAGGAGGTGTCGGAGAGGGATGTGAGACAGTGGGATGATGACAGGGAAGTCCCCAACCTGGCACAAAGTTGGGGCGGGAAAAGGAGAGTGGGGAAGGGGTTGTAAAGCTGGGGGCAGATGCCAAACTGGGATGCAATTCCCAGCAGGGCTTCCTGGAAGAGGCCAACCGACACACTGCAGAGAGGGGATTTATCCTCTCCTCCTCCTCCCTGCAGGCCCCCAGAATAAGTTAAACAAGGCATCAGATGTTTCTATTTTAAGAGCAACCAGGGCGGCTGGCAACTACAAAATGAAAAGGAGGGGAAGGCAGAAGCTGTCTAGTAAAATTAGCAACACATTTCCTTCCCTGCCTTCCAGAGTGCGTGCCCCCTTCCAGCAAGCCAGGGTCTGCACAGCATAAATTATTCCTGTCTAAATTTGAGCCTGTGCTGTTGTTTCTGCCAAGTGTTTACTCTTGAATGCCATATTTTTTCAGGCGCAGATGACAGTGGGTGACATATGTCATCACAGTACGTGTCCTTGAAAAATATGCACTGTGAAATTGCACTGACGTTCTCCAGGATGGGCTGCTCACGTGTGCAGGGAAAGCGCTCGGAAGGTCTCGGTCAAGAGACTTCTTGTCCATCCCACTGTGGCAAGGCTGGACTTTGGAGGGCTGGCAAAGCTCTCCGCTGCCAAATGTCACAAAGTTCACAGATCGTCACTGAACAGTGCATGTGTTTGGCTTATACAGATAAGACCTCTGGGCACCTTCTCCCTCAGATATCTCTGCACTGTTGCTTCCCTTGTGAGTGAGACCTGTCCTCCTCACTGCAGTGAGTGAAGCCACAACTTCAACATCTGCCACAGGTTCCTTAACATTCAGAAGCTGCTTCAGGTGCCCTCCACACAGCACGGTGACCGTGCACCACTAGCAATCACCCTAAGGGAAAAGAGAGATGCTCCTAAATATTTAACAACTATTTTCATTCTCCCAAACACACATTCCTGTTAACCCCTGTTGACCACATGCCACCTGCCAGCACTGAGACCGGAGCTCTTTGAGAAGGTTGGATGGTCCCTTTTCAGTCATATTCAGATTGCTGAGAGTCCAGATCCATGCAGTATGACCAACAAACCAAATCACTCCAGTAGTGTACAGGTCTGCTTTGATTGTGCCAAGTAACAGGCTTTTACAGCTGGGGATGCAGCGGCAGTATTCTGACACCAGAACAAAGATCTCTGGGCTGAGCAGGCCCACCTGGCTGCTAATTAGCTTTGGCTTTTAACCGCTCATAGGTTTCTGTCCAATATAAGGCACATGGATTAAAATAAACTGTACATTTAAAGAGAAGGCTTCAAACCCCCAGTTATGGAAAAATATTTTAAGTTACTGTCTTAAGCCCCAGCATGTCAAGATAAGAAAAGTTTTTATTTCATTGCTCTGACACCATATGGCCAAAGTCAACAAGAGGCTGATGTGTTTGCTGTATGGCAGCCCAGCATGATGTCACCTTTGGGAGGTCATGGGATTAGTGCATTAAACAACCAGATACAATCAACATTAGGCACTATATCTGTGCAGATGGATCGGTCCGTTCACTGCGACTACAGATGGGAAGCCAAAGTTGGATGAAGGTCATACAGGGCACCGTAACTGTCAGAACCTGTGACTTCCTATCCCATGTGGTGCTACTGGTAGAGGAAAGCCACTTGTCCCAGAATGTCTCTCACTGCTATTAGCATTATTGTGCTTCGCAGCTTAGGTTCACCCAGCACACCTGTCTGTTCCAACAGCACACAGCAAATGGAGGAGGACATCTGTGCTGGGGAATTGGTTTCTGCCATCTTCTGCTATTTTTACAGGGTGGCTGTGAAAGCTTCCAGAATGAGATGCATTGCCACAATTAAACTGAATGGATTTAATAACAAACTGTATCGCAAATTGCAGAGTGAAGCCACTTCATATTTCCGTGGGGCTTGCTGGAAAAATAGCTCCAATTAATGAGGCACATAGTAGACTTGTTTATATTCAGCTGACTCTGTTTGAGCAACAAATTATCTCTGTGTGATTATGAGGTCAAATTTGCCCTATAATTTTTCATTTAGCCTTCTTTTACTGCCTGGCCTGCTCCACCGAGCTGAGGAGGTATTCGTGGAGCAAAACCTCCCTGTCCTCACCCCCAAGCTTCAGAGGACTTTACAGGTGTTGTACAAGTCACAGCATCCCGTGCATAGCCCCTGCTCATTAGTACCACCTTCCAGGCTCAGAGTTAGCAGGCAGAGGGCTGGGTCACCCTTCTGGCTGGGTTTGCTTCTCCCTGGGCTCAGTAACCAGAAACAAAGCAGAGAGGATATTCTGGCGTCAGCTTGGAGCGGTAAAACTCATTTCATGAGTGTGCACCAGCCCCAGACAGATGTGGGGCCTCAGCATTTGGAGGGAAAGAGCATGGTGTGCTTTACCACCTTCCCCATGACACCCGTGGGGAGGCACGTCCCCGGCATGCCCGCGCAGGCCATCCACGTCCCAGCGCTGTAATTCAAACCACCTAATGCTGCAGCACCCGGCCACGAAAAGCAGCAGAGGTTGCATTTTATCCCTAATCTTGTGGTTTTGCTCAGAGCTACAAGTAGTCTTCCCAGGAAAACAGGCGCAGGCAAATTTTTGTGTGCTTTTCACGTAGCCGTGTGGGAGGGTCTCTGGGCAGAAGCCTTCCCAGGATTGAGTGTTTTGGCGTAATTCAGGTCTCATAACGATGTTTCACTGCACGTTTTAGAACAAGCTGTCTCTGCCCCAGTCACTCACTGCTGTAGGCACACTGGGATTTCCATGATAGGGCAGGGATGAAGAGAGGAAAAATAGCTGTATGTTACAATCCTGAATTAGGACAAATGTCCCCAGCCCTTATATAGTCCCATCGCTTGGCCCACATAAGCAGTACCAACCTCAAAACCTCAGGTTTCTCTTTTCCCTTCCCTAAGCTGCTGGAAGAGGCATCCCAGAGCAGCCCAGTAGCAGAGCCCCCCATCACGGCACCTATGCCTGGTGCACACCTTGGCACTCAATCCCAAGCACAGGGGCATGGGAACCCTCATTTCCATAGTGGAAATTGCACAGACTCTGTGTATTTATAGCCTCCTACAAATGTCCTGAAGAGGAAAAGGGACAACAGAAAAGCACCAACCAGAAAAGCAAACAGAGAAGAGCAATGCCTTGTCCATGTGGTTCCACTTGTTGCTCAGATGCCTTTTATTTTTGGTCCTTGTTCTAGCAGTTTCCAAGAAATTTTCCCCTATCCTATTTCTATGGGAAGGTATAGCATTACATTCCAACCCTTTAGGCACAAACATTTGAAGACAGAGTCAAGCCACAAGGTCAAGCCTGTATGTATAATATGAGATGTGAGTGGGGTCAGGTCACTGGAGCAGGCTGCACTTTCCTGAAAAACTAAAAGATACTCCAAGGGTTCCCAGGACGATCAGGAGTTACCAGTACAGTCCTGTGTAGGTTCTGTAGGTTTGCATCATGCAGAAGAGCCGGATGGGGAGTTGCACTGCCCCGCTGCCACCAGACACACGTCACCTCACCCCTTCCCTGAGCAAGCCAGCGCCTCTCGGTCGGGGTCAGCAGGGGATGGGCAAAACTGCCCAGCTCTAAACCCAGGTCAAATCTTGAGTCTCTGCTGTTTCACCTGGTTCGGTTTTTAGTGGGAAGACTTTCTTTTATTATACCAGTAAAAGCATGTCAAGTGACATTCATCATTGTTACTTCTACAGGATTAAAGCATGGGGTGCCTTTTGCCATTTCAGATTTTTGTTAAAATTTGTATAGCTTATCAATTTCTCCTTGGCAATAAGGACCAAGTAAGACAGAGGCAGACATAAGCCAGACATACCAAGAGCAAATTTACTCGGGAGCATTCCTGTGGGCAAAGCTTCACCTAAGTGCCTCTTTTTCTTTTAATAAATATGTCTTAGAGACATTTTAATGTGTGGAAGAAAAACACCTCTTATAGGTTCCACTGATCCTGCTCATTTCTCACGTGGAGCCACAATCCTTTCCAGTAGTAACTAGTTGAGATGTCACAAATAAAGGATTATACCTTCAGGTGAGGCAGAGCTTCTTATGAGCTTACTGCTTAGCTATTATAGTTACTGTTCTCATGCAGAAATTACATGCACATACAGATGTGTGCATTAAGACAGAACAGCAAGACTGTGTACAGATGGATAGCTCAGGAAAGCAGGAATACTAATTATTGTTCTTCTCATGTAGCCATTCAATGCTGATGTGGGGAAAATTATGTACGTGGCATTAATCGATCTTTCAGATATACTTTTTAAACAGACTATTCAGCAGGGGAGGAAATGTTACCATCAAGATGTGTTTCTTATAGTCAAGTAACCAACACTGGATTTGGCTTGATGTTTTGACAGGCTGCAGTTGTCAACCCCACAGGCAGGTTATTCCATTTGGATATTTCTGACCTTGTGCTAAAATTTCAAGACAAAAGTACACTTACATTTTTAATGTGCATCCTGCTGATATACCACCTTTCCCGGTGGGAGAAGCAGTGCACGAGGAGGGAAGAGTAAAAAAGACGATAAGTTATTCCTCTCAGTTGGATAAAGTAATTGACTTCATATGCACAAGTTAAAAAAAAAAAAAAAAAGGAAGCCATCATTGTATGGTGTTTATTATTTCAGTATGTGGCAAAATTTCATTCTAAAAGTAATAATAACCTACCATGAGAAGCCACATAATTTTTATCAGGGTAATTGATAAATCAGACCTCTACCTAATGTTTCTCTTCGTAGCAAATTACAGCCTTGGAGAACAGCACATTATTACAGAGAACATCAGAGTGAGCACTGAAGAGCTGACAGCCCTGGCTGGAGACAGAGGTTGCTTTTCATGGGTAATGCAATGTTTTACCAGCGCTAAACTGATTTGGACCATATGACAACCAAAGTAACAACATTTATAAAGCTTAATCTGCTCTACAACCCAAACAGTTGCAAGAAGCTTGCCCTTTCACTGCACTTATCATCGAAACGTGTAATATATTTAAAAACACAAAGTTGGAGGAAGTCTCCAATGATCATGTGTTTTCCATCATTTCTCCCCCAGAGAAGAAAGACCTGCCACTCTGACACCAGATGAAACCATTCGTGGGACCTTTTTTCTAGCATCGCCCGGGCAGAAAGCCCACTGCAACGGCAAGCGCTTGGAACAGCTAGTCTGCAACCGCTTCCGACAGCCTCGGTCATGGCTCCCCTCTTCCATTTCCTCTTCTCCAAAAGGGAAGCCAGACAGCTGTTTAGGAAGCTCTGGAAAAAAAAAAATTGTCAAGAATTTAAAAGAAGAAGGAGACGGTGTGAGAGTGTGTGTGTGTGTGTGTGTGTCTCCAGGTCTTGGCCCATCTCCAGCTGGCTGACAGTATGGCACTGGCTTTCTTCTTTGTTTCCAAGCTGCAAAATAACCATAAAAACAAAAACCTAAGTAATGTATTAATGGGCCTGCTTAGTTTCACTTTTTCCATGTATTCCGGTACTCATGCAGCCCCAGAGATGGATGTTTCACTGTGTAACTATAAAAATAGGAGTCTTTAACTGTGGAAGGGGACAGAAGAGCTTCAAGAGTTTACCAACAGTAAATAACACTGCTGTTTCACACCTACAGCTTGCAAAAAATAAAAAAGGGGAGGTTTCAGTTCAGGGAAAATTAAGTACTCTCTGAAATTTTCCCTGAGTGCCTGAGAGCACAATAAAATGCAAGCAAGCATTTCCAGGAATGCCTGAGAAGATGGGTACACGCTGCCTTGGGTTCACAAGGAGACTCCTGTTCCTTTGTAGCCCTAGAAGGGCTGGATTTGTACTGCTCCTGCTGACCTTGCGATGGTCATCCTGAAGGCCAAGCCTGCTTTTTAGAAACTCTTTTCTTAAGAAAGCAAGTCCCAAGAAAGGCAATAGGGAATAGTTTATCTTTTGCTTCACTGCTTAGCTGAATTCTGGTTAATATTTTAAAAAATCACTCCTGAATCACTCAAAATTATTGTTGGTATTCAGATCTTCATAAGCCAGAGCAAATGTTGCACCTTGCCCTTGACCTGCCACTTTGTAAGTTCCCCATAAATTTACAAATCTAAACTAAATTTAATTTAGTTGAGATCCTAGCTCTGTATCCACCAGAACACACACAAGCAGACACACCCCCTTTCGTTATCTGCGTTGCAGAATGCACACACCATTTTAAGTGACACAAGAACCCACTAACACAGTTATGGTCAGCACTACAGACAAGAATCTTTTAGCGATGCTTTTATTTCCTCTGCTGGCAAATGATCACTTCTCGTGGTGCTTTCCCCAAATATTACTCATTTTCTGTCACTGAGCTGCAAGAAATCATCTGTCTTCTATCAGAAGAAATCAGCAAAGGAAGACAGACAACCTAAATCCTGACTCTAGTCCTTCTGCAGAGAGGGGCCGGGTTAAGGAAGCAGGGTTTGACATAGCCTGGCATCCACCTGCATTTTATGCCCTTCTGGCTTTACTGGTCATGAAATGTCCATGCAAAGCCAAAGGACCCTCCTAAACACTTGATTTGTTTTGCTGTGAGTTTTTTATTCTGCAGAAGACCAAATTAACAGCAATGCTAGATAAACTACCCAGTCTTTCCCAAGACATACCACTACTGTTTTCGGCTTTGGAGTCCACAAGAGCAGCATGATGCCCTTGCCTTTTAATTAGCTTAAGCCAGAGGGAGCGAAGATCTGAGCTCTTGGACTGTACTGGAGAGATCGAGAGCTGAAGAGCAGAGGCAGAGCTGCTGCCACCCGCCATAACCCCCCCGTGCCATCAAGTCCCCATCAGTGTGAAAATGAATGTGTTTATTTCCCATCAGTGGGTGAAATCAGAGCCCTCGTGCAATTTCTGTCAACAATTACTTACTTGATCACCCTATTTTTGTGCAGGTCTGATGATTGCAGCACAGCATCTCTGTCAGGGGACGGGTGAGAGGCTGGAAGAGATCAACCTATTGCTTAAAAACAGAGTGTGACAGCTAGAAGTGTGTGTTTTGCAGAGCTTTTTTATTCATGTGCTAAAATCATTTCATATTAAAGAAGCTAAGCTAATAGATGTGGCAAATTAAATGCTAAGTCAAGCCTGCCTTGGCCCGCTGCTGCAGCTGTTAATCTGATTTTTGAAGCCACCAGCTTACTGGGCGGTATGAACACAGTTTGCTGGATGCTCTCATGGCTGGTGGTGCAATGTAAGCACAACACTTGGAATACAATCCACCAGTGTCCCCACGCCAGATCCCATAACCTACTTCCTAGGCCTGCTGCCAGTGTTGTGCTATGAGTCACGAAGAGAAACAAACACAAGGAATGTCAAATTAAATAGGACGCAATGCTTTCGCAGCATTTAAAAGCAGAGCAATTGTGCTGCAGTGTACAAACCTCCCTGGACTCCTCTTGGACTGCTTCTCATCTTGGTAATAAGAAACATCCCTTTAATTAGTTCCACCTAATGAAATTCATAAGCCAGGGAGTGGGAGTTTTGCTCCTGGGTAGAAACTGAAAACTTCTCTCCACTCGATCTGCCCATTTTCTGCAGCAGTCATTAGCAAATTTTATCAAATCTCTGCATTAAACAGTAACAACTATTGTTCACCAGAACACAAGTCCATTTATGAGCTGCAATACAACACATCTTGGAAACCCCAGACTGAAAGGCACTTGTAAAAAAAAATTAGGACTGGCAAGAAGAAGTAGTTTCAAATTTTCAAGAATAAACAATAGAGAAACTTCTACCTGATCTTTTCAGCTGCTGAGATCGGAGATGTTCTTTTACCTTTCTGAGTTTGGGCAAAATAATTTACGAAATATTCCAGCTTTCCTTACAGTTCAAGGGCATCCATTACCTCTCCAGCTGAAGCTCTGGGTGCTTCATCCTCCTTGCATGAGGGACAAGTAAAATAGTTCTAGGAAGCCTCAAGATATGCATTTACTCCTATGGAAATATTGACCCACGAGGGTCTGTTTAAATCAATTTTGGTTATGTGTCTCTCAAGACAAAGTGATATCCATGGCAACAAACAATTTCACTGCAGAAGAGAGAGCACATCCAGAAAGAGCGTGTAATCGCTCTGTTTATTGATGACTAAAAGCCTGAAAGCACAAAGTTTGAGCCCTCAGGCGCAGCACCACTGCTCTGCAGAATGCCAGGGCCTTTTATCAGGACACTTTTGCAAATGTCTATCACAGAGGACAGCAAGGGAAATCGAAGCCTTGCCCACTGTTTTCATTTCCAAACTCTTGCAAAGAGACACGGCTCACTGTGCTGCTGCTGTTGCCCTTTGAGAATGTAACAGAGGAGGGTGAGGAGGAGGGAGCCGATTCTCAGCTGCACTCGGAGACAGCAAAAGCACAAGTCATGATTAAGACAGGCTCTTAGGATGATCGGGATTTTGGTACAAACTGTTTTCAGCTGGGGCCCTTCGGTGTATTTGCATGTTTTCCTCAAAGTGGCTGCTGACCGATATGTTCATCCTGTTATTCCACATTGGGTCCCATAAATACAGAGCCTGATTTACAGGGTTGGTTATAGCTGCTATTACGGGAAGCTACAACGCTGGATGCAGCTGTAATGCTGGTGGGGAAAAGAGGGAGGAAGATCACACATGGCAGCTCTTGCATGAACACTTGTTGCACTGGGCAATGTCAAGAGAGAGAAGGGAGGAGGAAGCCACAGCCGCCCTAGGGTCCTCCCAAGACTCCTACCCATTTATAAAGACAACTTTTATTTGGGCTGCAAGGCGTGATTTTCTAGTTTATCAGTCAGGTGTGAGTTTCTCAGAGCTCAAACCAGCTCTGTTCTCAGGACCTGCTAGAGAAAGGTATTGGTGCAGAGTATGTCTTGCTGTGCTCCCACCGGAGCTAAGGGACTGCTTTTCAGGTTCTGTGCATTTTAACCCAGGAGTGTCTTACCCTGACCTGTATCCCCTTCCCCTCCAAATCTGGCTGCCTGCCAGCACTTGCTGTGCTCTCTAACCTCTGTGCTCTGGTCTCCACCCCATTGAGATAAAAAGCTCCCACCAGCATTGCTCAAAGCCTTCAAGACAATTTCATGAGCTGTTGGCATGCTTGTACCTGCAAACCAGAGCCAGCATTCACTTTTAACCTTGAAGACTTGTGGAGGGTGGGTGCGGGTTTGCCAGCCAGCCAGATACTGCTGTGGAGGGAACACAAGAGAGACCCAAGGCTAAATTTTTCAAGTAGTGTTCTGGTGCCATGACCCATCTAAACACTACATATCCACTTGAAAATGATTTGATTGATTACAAATTACATCAACACCACCCCATCAGACCTTCTTGCCTACAGTGGTGCTGACAGAACACCCTCCAGCTTAATTTCCAAGAACCCATAAATGCAAAAGCTATAAGGTCATCACCCTCACAGGCAAAAGAAGGGACCCTTGTTTTGAAAGCCAAGGTGGCTGTATTAGGAATTCAAAGTCAAGATACTTGAAGGGGCACACACTGTCCCCTAAAGATGTAGCCAGGGTGAGCACACCTCCCACAGAAAACATGAAGGACAAGAAGTTTGCTTGGTCAGGGAGAAAGACCAGGGGTGATGGTTTCTTTCAGGGGTTTGGCTTCTTATACTGGGGCTTCTTTTCCCAAAGAAGAACAGGTCCTACTTCTGGAGGCCAAAGTTTATCCATTGAGGAGAGCAAATTATTTGAAGACTAATACTGAATTTAGCATCTCTAGTTGAGTTCAGGAGGTGATTTTAGGGATTAGACTCACCTCAGTGAAAAAAAACCACAAAACCAGAAGCATTGCCTCCTCCACCCATGCACTTGCAAGTGCCTATGACTCCCCCTCCCATATCCACCTCACCCCACCACCATCCATCCGAGAAACCCCACCTCCGTTACTGCAGGGGTTTCCATTTCAGCTGCAATAGAGGGTAGCCTCTCGCTCTGCAGCAGCAGTGATATATTACCCACCCAGGTACTGACCAGGCTCTGTGCATCAGCTTATCTGCCAAGGTCTAGTCCCATGACCCTTTGTCCCTGTTAGCCTGCTGAATTTATGCTCCTTCTCTGATGTATTGCTACATGAAGCTGAAGGCAACAATGAAGTTTTTCCTGGTGATGCAGTTAAAACCATTAAGGGGAAAAAAAACAAAACCAAAAGCACGAGCAACTGTGTCACTTTGCTGAGAGCAGGTGGGGTGCAACCTTACTCTCTTGTTTGGAACACAGCAAATATCAGTTGATCAAAACAGCTTCAGGTATAGCATTTTTAATACAAATTTGAAAGAGCTACAAGAAAACATCAGTGCTGCCTTGGGGGGATGCTGGCCTGAATTTTGAGACCTTCAAGTGACTGGAGTTCAACTACATGGCTTAGAGTGAAAATCTCTACTTCAGTGATTCTCAGTGAAAAGACACAATGCCAAGTTAGGTTTTTATTATATTTAACCCTTTTGCTGCTTACTGTTGGAGTAATGGATTTAGAGGCATATTTAGATCCTGTCATTGGCTGCTAGTATAAACAGCATCTTCTTGAGCCCAGGAACTGATGGCTGGCTGCCCTTCTGTCTGTGGGGTCTCTTCTCCCAAGAAATTGTGGGTATTTATAAGTCAGCACCTTCTCATTTGCTTGCCCTTACTAGGGCAGTGCATTCCCAAAGCCATCTGTCAGAGCTGGGCTGGCTGAGGAGACTGAACTGTCTCCTTCTTCTCCCTCCCCTCCTCTCCCACATCATACCCTGTAATGCCTCCCTTAGTGGTGGCCAACATCCTGCTGAAGCAGACCAAATTTCAGACGTCTCAGCAATCCCAGCTCTCAGGGGAGCACGAGACACAGGCTACAGAAGCCTCTCCTATCACTACTCCTTGGAGCCACTAACAGTCAAGAAGTAGTTCTGCTGGATCTCAGCTCCTCTCTGCTTACATCTCCACCATCCATGACCCTAACCAGGAATCCCAGACTTATAAAATTAAACAGACCATTCCCACAAACCACCCTGGGACTCCACGGTTGGATGGGATCAGGGGAAAGAGCAGAGAAATGTCTGCTCCCAGAGCAGTGCAGAATAAGCAGTGTACAAACGCAGGCTCCAAGATTCCCTGGTCCTGTTTTTCCCACTGCAAGTCTAACTGGACATGGATGTTGCACAGTAACCTATTGAACCAGATCTCATTAGCTAACTACAGAGCAGTCTAGCAGACCATTAAAAATTCAGCTAAATATAGGCACACATCAAAAAAACCATAATGCTAAAGCTCTGAGCCTCATTCATCAGGGAGCAGAAAATCATAACACACGGGATGTTCTTCAGAGGAGCCAACTGCAGCTCTAGTGAGCCAGAAAATTTTAACCAGATCTCCCCAGAATCACAGTGAGGAATGCTGTGCCTCTGCTCTGCTGCCAAAAAACCCATCCTCCTGCATGCCTGGTTATTTTCCACGCTCAGACATGCACGAGCTCACACGGCAACCGAGGGATGTGCTACCCTTTCCAGCCTCCTCTGGCTCACTCCTGCTTTCAAGACTTGCTTGGTAGCCCAGAGGACAGCACAGGTCATATTTCCCTCAAAACCAGACGTGTTGGTGGCAATCAGTCACGAGTAGGACCGGCAGCCGGGGACAGCTTTCAAACAGCCATTGTCACTGGGACAACCTCCTGGTCTGACCCTGTGAAGCCACTGCTGTCGCTGCTGCTTTTGGCTCACACCTGGGCAGTAAGGACACCCGACTGACAGTGCTGGGTGTCACGTACAAAGAAAACATCTTTTAATTGAGAGGCAGGTATTGCGCAGTGCTCTGAGCACAAGGCTCAGTGGCAAGAGCTACGGACCTCCCCACCTACGGCCTTCAGGTTTCACCAGGATCTCATGGAGGCAGAATTAATGGAACAGACCAAGGAGAGACCCTACCAGATATAAAACAGGACCCTCACAGTGGTCACATAGGGTTAAATCAGTTTGTGCAAAGACTTTGGGATCACAAGTAATTTTCTGGTTCAAACCTCCAACATTATATGCAACACAGTCCTTTGATAAGGGCTGAATTACTCCAGGAAACTTCAAAGCCATCAAAGAACTTGTGCTCAGTGACGTTTGTGCGCAGGGCTTTGAGTGAGTTTTCTCTGTTTTTCCTAGTCACTGCACAACAGTCAATTAAAAAGCACTGCTCTCTTTGTAGCCTTTGCTGCAGTACCAGGTTTATTATCCTATTTATCACCGTTGAACTGCCTCTAGCTGAATTATTTATAGCACTGGAGAAGATGAATTAAGTGGTAAATTCAAAGTGGGTCACAGGGATGTTGCCTTGGCCTTACAACCCAGACATGTCGGTGGGCTGATGCCTCGGCATCCTTGGCTTCACAGGAGGGAGCATCATTGTCTGTGCCTGCCCTGAAACCTCGAGCTGCCTGCACCCAGCCAGTGCTCCCCTCCCTTTGGGCCAGAGGGGTAGGAACAAGTACCAGCACCCTGCGTTATCCTCCACAGGTGACTTGCCCCCACCTTTTTATCTGTGCATACTCCGGTATTTCCATTAAGGAGATCACTGCATCACCCTCAGGAAGAAACTCCATGACAGAGCTGCATTTCTAGCATGCGGCACGGCGTGCCACTACACTGCAGTGCCGGTGACAGGCTGCAGTGTGAGTCAAAATGCCCCAAAAATTCAGAAAGCAGCCCACCAGCCCGAGTTTTTTAGTTTTTAGCGTAGGAACAAAACAGCTACTTAAGCACGGGGTTTTTAAAAGGAAACCCTGCATGCATTTCCATCCCTAAACCCCAAATGAATCTTGTAATCCCCCAGCCAAGAACAGCCTGTGCTCCACAACACCTCCAATTTCGATGACAACAATGATTCAGTTGTATCCATAAGAGGAGAATCGCTACTCACATTACTGCTTTTCTTACACCACATCTGACTGCGTAGCAGAGGCTCCAGCAAAATGCTTATGCTGGGAGTCCCCTGGATACTCTCCATGTCAGAAGGTGGGGAGCCTTCCCACAAGCAAAGGGGATGGGGCACCTGCCTGGTATGGCCCTGGAACCACCAATATGAGGGCATTAATCTCATAATATTGGAGATTTACATTATTTTACCAATATCTATGTTCAAATATTATGCCCAAGCATTTTTTAAATCCACCTTAAAAATACATACATATATGAGGTGGAACACTGCTCCCTCCACACCACCCTTGTTCCTTGGAAAGAACCAGATGTGTTGATTCTGGTCACCTTTGGGTGTCATGGGAGCTCAGAGACCAGCTATGACCTCCTGTGTGTGGATGGAGGTCCTGGGCTAACAGGCACCAGGTTCTCAGAAACGGTCATCTGAAACTGAGATGGAAAACATGCTTATGGCCGTGAAACCAAAGGGCAATAAAAGAAGAGTCTTTTTCCTGTGTTATTGGTATTTTCTTTCCATGGTGCAAGGGCAGACAAATTTCATTATCTCTTGAGAAAATCTGTATCAACAGTATCACCTAATAGCACAAAAGACAAGGCAGGCACCAACATTCAGAATGAATTGGCTTTAATAGAAAGGTTAGGAAACAACCTCCACCTTTGGAAAGCTGCAATAACATTTGGTCGCTGTATGATGCAATCACCTTCCCTCCAACATTGCCTGGTGCAATACTGACATCTTGCCCTCGAAAGTCAAAATCTCTTGGCTAAGAGACCAAATGCAAATAAAGAAGAGGGTTTAGGTTTAAGTACAGCAGGATGAAGAGTTTTAGCAACAGCGAACTTGCTGAGAAATGTGGTTTAAGTAATCCCACTGCTATTTTCAAATTCAGGTTGAATTTACTTAATAGCTCCAGCAAGCGGGAGAGTGTGGACCAGACTCCCCATCCTGGTCAGAGACAGAGGAGGAGGAAAGCAGACAACTTTAATTAGGAGGCAAGTCAATGAAAGCACTTGCTCAGGAGGGGATCATCCCAAGGACGTGGACCCCCACATCTTCCTGCTCAGGAATACTCCAAGCACCACATTGCCTCCCTCCAGCATCCTCTGGCTTTTTGTTTGTTTTTGTTTGGTTGGTTTTTTTTAATTCCATTTTACAGAGGTCCAGCCTTTCAGATTTGTAGCCAGTCAGCGAAGCAGCCTGGTTCTTCCTCCACTGGGAGGGAAGCACTTTGGGTCAAGTGAAGTCATGAGGAGGCAGGAGATGGGGCTGGCCAGACACACATACCCCAAGGGCACCGTTTGGGCACCCCTCTCTTGGGAGCCTGGGGATGGGGGTCACCTCCTCCCATGCTGAGGATCTATTCTGGCTTCCTCATTTCTGTTAAAATGGAAACAGAATGCTTTTGTCCCAAGTGAAAAAAGAGGTTTCACCAATCTAAAACGAATGTCTCCAAAATATTATACTCTGCTCAGACATATTAGAAAGAAATCTCTGAAATTATTACAAACTGGCATACTTGGGGATGTTTCAGGCTATCACTGGAACTCCTTGCTTGCCCAGATCCATCCCTAAATCAACCCAGTGGGAAATCTAGTTCTTTCGCCCCAACCATTTGCCGAGGAAGCAGAGTTTAAAAGGCACCCAGTCTGAACAGATGCCTGCTGGTCACAGGAGTAGTGGCCCAGCACAGACAAATATTGGTGGCAATTTTCTTTCAGCCTCCCCAAAACTAAGGCTACACTTCCATTATTCAGGCAGATCACCCCGTGTTTATAAAGTAAGTGGAGAGACTGGAGTGGGGGAAACAGGTTTAACAACTTGGTATCTACCTTGCTGCAACAAAGAGAAAACAAATCTGCTGTTTTCCTCCGACTACATATTGCATTTGTGCCAATTTCTTGTCTCATTTTCCAAAAGTACCCAGATCAGTGTCTTCATGGTGATGCCAGAGGCAAAGCATCCCAACAAAGAGGAAGTCAGGAAAAAAAGTCAGGAGGCCTGCATGGATGAACAAGGAGCTCCTGGAAAAACTCAAACACAAAAATGAAGCCTGCAGAGGGCGGAAACAAGGACAGACAGGCTAGAAGTAATACAGAGAAACTGTCTGAGCAGCCAGGGATCAGGCTAGGAAAGCTAAAGCCCTGGTAGAATTAAATCTGGCCAGGGACATCAAGGGCAACAAGAAAAGCTTCTATAGGTATGTCGGCAATAAAAGGAAGACTAGGGAAAAAGCGGGCCCTCTCCAGAAGGAAACGGGAGACCTGGTTACCTCAGACATAGAAAAGGCTGAGGTTCTCAACTTTTTTGCCTTAGTCTTCACTGGCAAGTACTCCAGCCACACCAGCCAAGCTTCAAAAGGCAAAGGCAGGGACTGGGAGAATGAAGAACCTCCCACTATCGAAGATCAGTTTTGAGAACATCAAAGGAACCTGAAGTTGCACAAGTCCATGGGACCTGATAAGATGCATCTGTGGGTCCCAAGGGAACTGGCAGATGAAGTTGCTAAGCCACTATCCATCATATTTGGAAGTTGTGGCAGTGTGGTGAAGTTCCCATGACCAGAGAGGAGGAAACATAACCCCCATTTTTAAAAAGGGAAATAAGGAAGACTCTGGAAACTATAGCCAGTCAGTCTCACCTCTGTGCACAGCAAGATCATGGATCAGATCTTCCTAAGGCACATAGAAAATAAGGAGGTGATTGTTAACAGGCAAATTGTGCCTGACAAATCTGGTGGCCTTCTACAATGGGGTTACAGCATTGCTGGATAAGGGAAAAGTGGCTAATTCTGCATTTGCATGTGCAAAACATTTGACACTGTCCCACATGACATCCTTGTCTCTAAAATGGAGACACAGGGATTTGATGGATGGACCGCTTGGTGGATGAGAAATTGGCTGGATGGTCGCTCTCAAAGAGTTACAGTCAACATCTTGATGCCCAAGTGGAGACCAGCGATGAGTAGCATTCCTCAGGGGTATGTACTGGGGCTACTGCTGTTAACTTCTTTGCTGGTGACACAGACACTGGGATTGAGTGCACCCTCAGCAAGTTTGCCAGCGACACCAAGTTGAGCCTGGAGAAGAGAAGGCTCCCAGGAGACTATAGCAGCCTGCCAGTGCCTGAAGGGGGCCTACAGGAAAGCTGGGGAGGGGCTTTTACAAGGGCATGTAGCGATAGGGCAAGGGGGAACGGCTTTGAACTGAAAGAGGGTGGATTGAGATCAGGCATTAGGAAGAAATTCTTTCCTGTGAGGGTGGTGAGACACTGGCACAGATTGGCCAGAGAAGCTGTGGATGGCCCATCCCTGGCAGTGTTCAAGGCCAGGCTGGACGGGGCTTTGAGCAACCTGGTGTAGTGGAAGGTGTCCCTGCCCGTGACAAGGGGTTGGAACTGGATGATATTTAAGGTCCCTTCCAACCCAAACCATTCTACGATTCTATGACAACAGTTAACCCGAAAAATGTTCAGCTGAAATGTCTACTGAATTTCCCCTCACCCAAAACAACAACTGCTCCTATGACTACTTAGGGGTTTCAGCATGTCAGATACACCTCAACAGAAGCTTTATTTTTCTGAGCTCGTATTGCTTTCATACAAGAGCCCATGCACATACAGAGCCTATACAGCTTCCTTTAAATATACAATAAGGATAGAAAGATTATACCAAGCCAAAAAAGCGGTCTAACCAAAAAAGGGCTTCCACCTGAAGAGTGTATTTAGAAACTAGAGGACAAATGAGGAAAAGTCACACAGCATAAGCCAGAAGAGTGATGAGATGTAGGGAGAGTGGGAGTTTCTTTCAGGTACTGAGCACTCCCCGACTGCATCAGCGATACCAGCCTGACAACTCTTTCTCACCTCACCCAGTAACAGCAAAACACAGCACTTAGATGCAGCATTTTTCATTCATCCATCTCAAATTGCATCGCAAGGGAAGCAAAAGCACTGTAATTAGCATCCCGGTCTGCAAACTGATGCATGGACCTGAAGTCCAAGGTCATGCAAAGGCAAACACTAGGGACAAACATAGGCCATGGAATTGTGTCCATTGTCATGGATGCCAAGTTTGGACTTTCTCTTCAATCCTTGAAGCAGCCTGTCAGCTTTGTAGGGGCCGGGCAGCCTGCGCGGTTTGACTGCTCAGTCGTTTCAGTAGGGGCAGCGCTTCCAAGGCAGGTGTCTTACACTGGGAAGTAATTTCAAGCAGCACATCCAGTTTAGCCCAGAGTCCCAGGGCTGCTGAGGCTGACAGGCACCTCTGGAGACCATCCAGTGCTCACAGTGGGGTCAGCCACAGCAGGCTGCTGAGGGCTGCAGCCTGTCAGGTTTTGACTATCCCCAAGGATATTCACAAGCTCTCTGGGAAACCCATTCCAGTGTTTGAACCCTCTCAGAGTAAAAATGTTTCTTCCTGTATTTAAAAGAAATTCCCCATATTTTGATTACTGTCCCTTGCCTCAAGTCCTGGGCACCACTGGGAAAAACCTGCCTCCATCTTGTTTACTTCTCCCATCAGGTATCTATCCACATGGATAAGACCCTCCTGAGTCTTCTCCTCTCCAAGCTCTCCCAGCCCCATCCCAAAGATGCTCCAGGTCCTTCATCATCTTTGTGGCCCCACACTGGAGTTGCTCCAGTACGTCCCCGTCTCTCCCGTACTGGTGAGCCCAGCACTGGACCCAGCAATCCAGATGTGCCTCACCAGTGCTGAAGAGAGAGAAAGGACCAGCTCCCTCAGCCTACTGGTGACTGATCACAACCCTCTGAGCCCACGCTTCAGCTAATGTTTGATCTATCTCAGCATCCACCTAACTAGCCCACACTACACCCATGAGGATTTTACAGGACACAGTATCAAAAGCCTTGCTAAAGCTACAAGCAACATCCACTGCCCTCACCCCAGCCACCAAGCAAGTAATCTCACTGTAGAAGACCTGCCAGTTGATCAAGCATTTCTCCTTCATAAATCCATGCTGACTAAGCCCAAACACCTTCTTGGCCTTACTACATCTAGACATGGTTTCCAGGCTCATCTGTTCCACCACCTTTCCTGAGGTCAAGGTGAAGCTGATGACCTTTAGGTCTCCAGATCCTCCTGAACTGGTATTCGTTTTCCTTACAGTCCTCAGGAACTCTCTCCAATTGTCTTGTGCTTTTAACGATATTCAGAAGTAGCCTCATGATGACACCGGTCCACAGTATGACAGATTGCCACTTCTAGATAGCTTGGGGAATACAGAATTCTAGCCCAGACTTCTGCCTTTAACAGAACAACCTGCCCAAAGCGTTTGTATTTGTGCCTCAATACTTTTCAAACACTTAAGATCTGCTAGGACTTTACGACTGTTATTCCTGAATAACGACTGCACTGCATGACTTGGACTAGTGGTGACAGGAACAGAGGGAGCAGAGGGACACCCCTTGTAAGGAGCTGACACAGAGGATAGGAGCCAGCCCTGACAGCACCTCCCTTTGGAGCAGAGCTAATCAAACCGCCCTATCCCCTATGCTCCCAATGCAAGGACTGCAACGTCAACACACAAAATCTGTTGCAAAAGCCCTCTCTGACCAAGAAATCATAGGTTAGAAATGCACACCACTTGTTTCCCTTACCCTCATCTCAGGAGTAGCTAGCTGTGCTGTAATGTCAGTGATTTTGTTCACAGGGAAGCCTAGATTGCCTAAGCTGCACCACCACGACTGAGTAAAGCCTGATTTTAGTATTTTTTTCTTCTCTCAACTGTTCTAGCTCAGTAGGTGAGATGGATTTAAAACAAAAAAAATGACCAAAGCCCAGGAGTACCAAATTTAAACTAGACACCCACAATTACATATTCAGTAGCCAAGTTAGAAGATAAAAATAAAATTTCAGAAGTGTGAAGGTTGTCACTGAAATATTTTTATCTGAAGTGAGTCAAAAGCCTGAGAAGTAGGATTTTTTTTTCCTAATAACACTTGAAAAAACCTCACCACAAACCCACCACCCTACACCAAAACAATGAGAAAGTGAAAAACTACACAAAGCTTAATCAAGACTTTGGTTCCTGCAGTGTGTCAGAAGCAACAGGTTCTTCTTACACAGACGCGTCTTATTAGGAAGGAGTAAACAAAACCCACCCCTCTTAACACAGAGCAGGAAAGCTGCAGGGACCAGAGAAGCCTATAGGCATTTGATAGTACCAGAAAAAGGTCATTGTGGTAGCTTTCTTATCCTAAGGCTGAATCCAAAGTACTAAGCACATTCTTGAATAGCAGGAAGGGGTATATGATGTCTGAACACAGCCTGGAAGAACAGGAAAAGTAGGTGAGAGGAAGGGGCAGAGACCTTCCACTCATTGATCAAGACTGCAATTCAGAGTTTAACATTATTGCAGCAAATGCCTCCACATGCCTGAAATGGTTCAATATGAGAACAGCAGCAATTCTGCATGTACGCAGCAAGCCCTAGGTTAAAATGCCTGATGCATGCCATAAACTGACCTTGCCCCAAAAGAAACCTACCTCCTCCCATCTACATTGAATCAGACTTTTAATATATATTTCTTCTGACAGTTTTTGGTTTTGTGTGAAAGTTTAATATGCTTAAGTCCATAATGACAACATCATAAAGAATTCAGGTTAAAGTTTTTTTCTGGTTCTGGGGATTTTTTCGGTGGGTCCCCTCCCCCCTTTTTTTTTTTTTTAAAACACAGGGTTAGCGCACAATCAAAGAAAGCTCTGCCATCAACTCAATAGGGACAGAAACACATTAAGGGTTGTTTAAAGTGCAATTTAGTAGCAGTCCTAAGATACCCATTTCTTTTCCTGCAGCTGTTACCCATGCTTTCAACAGCACTGGTACCACTCCACTCCAAAAATCACGTTCTGTCCGAGTGCCAGATCTCCGTGGCTGAGAGTCCTTCGCTGGTATTTTCATTGCAGTAAAACTGTAAGAGCCTTAAGAAAGTCCATGAGATTGAAATGGCTTGTGGGATCATCATGGGAAGAATGAATCATCTGCCTTAGAAATATAATGTTTATGATCAGTGCTTCTATTCTGCACATATATTCTTGAGACACAACTTTTACAAGGGTGTTGATATTTATATAATTCCATAAATTTAGACAGTGCATTACAAACACAATATGCAGTCATAGCTATAAATAGCAGAGCAGTGGGACAGAATTTCCAATTATTTCTTGTTTTCTGTGCACCACAAATGAGATGTATGGCACAAGTTAAGGAACTAGAGGAAAGAAAATCATTATTAGGCAACAAAACAACCCCATGTGAGCCTGTATTTTAGATGGTGGAATAGAAGGCTAGACTTCTACCAAACAACAACAACCACCAAAAAAAAATCAGTCCCCAAGATTTAACTCCAACATTTAGCCATGACTAAAAGACAAAGAGCAGAATCTTTTGTCAAAACCTCCACTTCAGAATATTTTCATGGCATTGTTTTCAGTTTTCAATGTCAATGTGACAAACTAACATCTGCCCTTGACAAGGATTCTGACAAACAAATGCACAATGTAATCAAGACTAAACTTGTTTCTAAACCTGGGCTGATGCTTTTTTAGTGCTCACAACACTATGGATGTATGCACAGATCGGGGGGGGGGGGGGGGGGGGGTAGGGGGTGATAAACCACAGGATGCTGTAGGAGCACCATAATGTACCAAGGAAGACATTCTTCCAGAAGGCAAACTAATAAATTCCCAATGCATATTAAAAAGGGACAAACCGGTAACTCTTGGTAAGCCTACAAACCAGTAACCCCTAGTAAGCCTTCTAAACTTTAATACCAAGAGTTTTCTTCAAGAGTTAAGATTTGTCAGGCAATGACTGTAACAGCAGTTAAGGCCCAAGGCTTAATGCTGGGTACCCGAGGTCAACCAGCAACCTAGCACTGATGCAAGCGGTTACTTTGTTAATTTTTTAAAAACGGCTTCTCACATCAGTCTGCACCCTCACTCCTGTTTCTCTGCTCAATTAACAAACTAGTTCAGAAAGCAGGAGACTCCTGGTACAAGCAGTACTTTTACAGCCAGGTCAGTTGTATCTTCCATTTCATACTAGATGTATTACACTTGTATTAGCTATATTGTATTAGTAACAGCTGTGGAAAAAAATGTTAACTGAATCGTCATTTCAAGAGTACACCGAAACACTTTTGGACCCTCAGATACATGGCAGACGATGATTTCACACAAGGAAGACCCATCCTACCGCAAGACTACCTGGCTCTGGTGATGGACTGACACACATTTCACAATGAGGTAAAACAGAGCTCTGAAGCTCAAAAGCAACAATCTGCACCTACTCTAGGGAAGGTCATACTCTGTGCCACTGCTGCCTTTCTGCCATGGAGAAATGCAATTACTCAACACAGATGCTGTTTTCACAAGGAAACTGCCACTTCAGACAGACCCGATCAGAAAAGTGGTTTCAGGGCTCTCAGGATGTACTTAAATGATTATTTTATTTTGCTTTTTGAAAGACACCAGTATGAGTCAGGCAGAAGATGTTAGCCTGTGCTTTATTGTCCACAACAGACATCCATTCTACACTGCATCTTCACACTGAATTGATGGGGTTTCCCATGTGTCCTCATCTGCCACATGAACAATCTGTGAAGTCTGATCCATGGGCACTTTCTCACCCTGGGCTATTAATAATGTATCATCTTCTCCTCCTGCTAACTGAAGGTCAGAGCTACAAGAATGATTAGATTCATCAAGTTTGTCCATCAAAGACTCTGTTGTGGTTGTAGTGGACTGTTCAGTCTCTGATTCAGCTTGTGGTTCTGTTTTACAATGAAGTCCAAACATGTTGTTCTGGATGAGGTATCGAACACACTGCAAAATCACATTCCTTTCATGTCGGATGTCCTGGGCCAGTAACTGGAAAGAAAGAAAAGAAGTTGACGCACATTTGCTTCTGGCTTTGTAGCTGATACAAGCCTAGCAAGATGTATGGCTCTACTCAGTGATTTTGAACATCTCTAAAATTAAGTAGTTGGCACTCTCACAGAAGTCCTGGACACAGAGCAGGAGACTGCCTTACCAGACACAGCACAGGAAAGCCATATATTCCCACCTTTCGTGCCTTTCCACTGACTGACCAGGACTCTGGCAGAGCCAGCAAGCATGTTTGACAGCACTACTATGCAGCTTGCTGAGCTGGGTGATCCAAGGGCTCATTCCCCTCCCTCACACCAGCTTGGGCTAATCAGACCCCTTACTATATCAGTTCATCTCACCAGCCAGGAGAAAATGAACCTGACAATTAGCAGCAAGCAGTCAGGTGTTCTGGGATTTTTTTTTTATTGTTTGTTCAGGCATTTTTTTTCAGGGGCACACATGTCAAAACCTGACTAGTGTCAGCAAAAGGCCCAGCATAGCAGAGAAGAGGTGGGAGGAGGCAGCAGGGAGGGAGTTGCCCTCCTGGGCAGCAGCAGGCTGCTAGAGCAGCGCAGGCTGGTGGCCAACCACCACATCTAGTGATAGAGGCTCACATTAGTCATGATTCACTATGGTACTGGCACATGACTATCACTGAAAAGGATGAAAAGTACGTGCCCAAAGTGCACGTTCCAGCACCGCTCACTCAGTACCAATAACACACTAAGGCAGGTAGAACAAGCCAACAAATCTGATGGTACCTTTGGATTAAGCTTTCAGTCTCAGTTTGCTCAGGTGATGGAGAATGTCACTGAACATACTGGAATATTAGGAATTTCCTCCCCAGTTACCTGACTGTAGACCCACGAGATAATGTTCTCATATCACAAATAGTAGGCCATGCATGCCAGTACATCAGGATAGCAAGTCTATTAACATCTCTTACACTTTCCAGGTTATACTGCATCTGTAATTTAATATCCTATGCATTTTTAATTAGAAAATCCCTATGAGTAAAAGATAAATACAAGGAAAGGGCATGTTTCATATCAGGTACCAGATTGCGGATTTAAATAGCAATAACTGGTTTGGGCTATAATCCACCAACATAAGTCTAGTAGCTTAAAGTGCTGGAGGCCTCCCTCATCTCCTTTAACCTCACTGAAGTTCATTTTGGTATTTTAAAATAAGAAAAAAATTAAAGAAAAGAAATCAGCCAGAAGACTAAAGGACCTTTTGTCATTGAGTGTCAGCAGAATCTAGTACTCTGAACAAACAAGTTTAAAGCAAGTAGCTAATCTGTAACCATCTGATCATTTGCGGGAGATCTGTATTACACATTGCAGAAGATCTAGCTAAATTTGGCTTGTAATGTCACAAATAAGCTTTCTTGGGTTTGTTCTAAGTTTCAACAGTGGTTTAATCAGCCACTTTAAAGTGCATGTTTCTCTTTAGACTAGTTACTAAGATGTTACAAGCACCTGACACCCAGAACAGGCCTTCAGAAACCTCCCATCTGAATTAAGAGGTGCATGTTAGGGCAGATGGGACAGCACAGTGATGTTCTCTCTTTGCCGGACTGACAGAAACTGCTTAATTCCCAAATGGCCAAATAAAGGCACAGATGGGATGCCCCATCACCCTGTCAAGACTGTATCATTGCATTGTATCTTTTAATGCAGGGATGGATCTCAGTGGAGTGATGCTACACAAGCTTTTTATTTTGTCAGCATACAAAATGGATAAACACACATTACTGTTTTTGCATGGCTACAATAAACACGTTTTAGTAGTGCCCAAGCTTACTGCCAAATGACTGCCAATAGATGTCTGCTGCTATTCTCTTACCTCCCTTTTCATATTTTTTTTTTTACAGCACCATTTCACTGACACAACATCCTTTTCTTAGCAGTTCTACTTCCTCGCTTTTTGGATAAATTCTCAGCAGTGACTCCTCACTGTAAAATTTCAGCCTTGCTTCCTTGAAGTTTTATATGCTGACCATTTGCAACAGTGGAAGCCTACCTGTGAATCTCAGGCACTCCCCCCGCAATTCACAGCTACAGTACATGCCCTTTAACAACAGTTTTGAGCACTATTAAAGGCAAAAAAACCCACTAAAATGCTATTTTGAAAATGGACTATACTGGCAAGCTACAATTCAGGCTTCCAATATTCTGTCAGCTTCTCTTGGCATGTGGGACTTCATCGAACTTTCTTCAAAGCAGTGAGGACTCTGGATCACCAACAACTTTGTGTAGCTCCCTAAGCATGCAGTTGTCTATCTCTTGCTCTTCAAAGGGCAAATACTTCCTTTTCAGTCACTAGGAGCTTTAATTCTTGGCAGCAACAGTACTACATGCTAAAAGGACTATCAAGGGATTTCTCCTACATCTGCAGCTTGGGATATGCTTTATCAGGTACCTCTTGCCTAAACATCCTGTGTCGTTTCAGAGCCCTGATGTCAGTGGCACGCTGCTTTCTGCTGTGTTCCGCCCACAGCAAGTCTTCCCTTGATGGAGGAGCTCTTCGCTGGCTATTTACAGAACCACAAGGGTAATCTACCTATCCGATAATCTTTTGAACACTAAATGCAATAAAAGCTTCGAAGTTTTGTTTATACTAAAGCAAGTCACCAAGCCTCCAAATAAGATGCTTTGCACTGCTATTCAGAACAGACTTATAACACCTTGGACTCACCCCTACAACCCTCTTCTTGCTCCTGTAAGACACCAACCTGCTCTTCAAGGTACCCGTGCTATCACTTCCTCAGATTGAGTTAAACATGTCTACAGAGAAGAAACACACATACCCCTACAGATTGCAGCTCAACACCACTCCACAGTTCAAGGCACCAGCAGCCTTATCAACAAGATCTCTTTGCATCTGAAAAACTTGTGTGCTCCTCAATCAGAGGAAGGCAGCTGAATAGCAAAGCTGAAAGCTAAGGAAGATCAGAGTAAGGCCGATGGGATCACACATAAACAAAAACCTAATTGATACTACCACAGGGAGCAGAGAGGAAGGAATAAAGGTTCTGTCATTTGTGCAGCTCATTTTAGGCACATGATTAAGTTGTCACCTCTTGCTCACTTTATGAGCTTGACATCAGTCACTACCTGAATGCACCCCAGGGTATTTCTATTTGTTTATTTAAGCCATCTACACCTTCTCTGAGTGAAATGCTCGCTGGCTATTTTTAAGACAGGACCTTTGCTAACAGACTGCTCTAACCTCCCACAGCAAAGAGAACCACTCACAAACAGTGCTAATCCTGCACAAGAGGCATTGTTTTAGTACTAAGACTTACCATTTCCAGAAGAGTTGGACGGCGCTTTGGAAGGAGAGGTAATGTTTTCTTGCCCCAGTTATCAGGCCTTCTGGGGCGACGTGCATTTGAATTCGAGCTTCTTAACATTGTGCCTGCATATTCTGAGCGTTTCTGATTCCAGTTTCGACTCCAAGTAACAGAAGTAGTTTGCGGTGTATTTCTGAGCGCAGCCTGGTTTTTCTCAGCTTTTGTTGCAGTCTTGACAGAGATTTCTTAAAGAAAAAGAACACACTTTCATCTCAAACTTAAAAGCTTCTTTAACGTGCTTGTATCTCCATGCACTGGCAGTTTGTTAGTACTATTCTTGCTCACATAACCTGATGTGAAGATGTTCAAGGTTTACTTAGAGGAAGTTAGGTTTTGTTTGGTTTGAGTTTGGGGCTTCTTTTAAAATAATAATCTCTAAACATTCACAGAAAGGAAAACAAGATATTTAAATTCTGCAATACAAAAAAGTAGAAGTAGTACGAGCTGAACAAGATTTTTTAAACTGCAGCCTTGTTATCACTTAGCAAGTACATTGCTTCCACTTCACAATATAGTTTGCTGCAAATTTGGCTGCTGAGAAAATCATGATGCAGTTAGGGCAGAGGATGCCCAAGTTCAATCCCCTGCCTGCCAGATGCTCTCTGTAACTTTGGGTAGGCTACCTAAGGCAAGTAAGCCATAGTAACTACCTGCAAAAACAAGAAGTAGCAGCAGTTCTCTACCATACACTGATGGATACACTCAGAAGCACAAAATCTACGCACTAGAGAGTTCAAGCCTTACTTCAACACCCAGCAGCTTTGTGGAAAAAGCCCTTAAAGACATGGAAATTAGGGTGAGCATAACAGCTTTTTCCTGGCACTATTCAAACATGATTTGAAGCAAGGCTGCTTCCCACACCCCCCCACGCCCACCCCCCCCCAACTAAAGGAAAAAAGGCTTGGGAAACTCAATGACACACACCCTAACCAAAGACATTTTATATCCCCCACTTCAACCCAGGGCATGCTGCTGAGAAAAGGCAAAGATGGGGGGAAAAACTCCACCCAGTCTTTCAGGAAAGTCTGTTTGAGGCTTTCTAAAGTATGCTGTAGAACTGGGGCAGTGGGGGAGGGAGAAGGCATTAGTGTGACAGGGCAAGTGGACAAGGCCATCCCCATGCAGCAACTGCCTCCACAAATGCAGTGTTCTGTCCAGGTGCTTCTCTGAGACTGGGAGCTATCACCATACTGGTAACAAGTAATGGCTCACCCAGTAACCCCAGCTAACGCTCAAAACTAGGAGGGAGGAATGGGGAAACAAGAGGAGCAGAACAACAGCATACCCTTTTACACGTCCTAGCCTGTCTTTATGCATAGCTTACAGCAGTACTAGCATACACTGTCACGGAAAGCAAACTGGAAAGAATGTGTACATGGACTGCAAAAACATCCCCGTGCATAACTAACAAGCTTGTCTGTTTACTTGTATAAGTGTAAAAATCAGCAGGTACCAGGCAGCTCTGAATTACAGCAGTGGCAGAGAGGCCAGAAATCAAAAGGCATCTCCACAGCCAAGAGTTTCAAAGATAAAGCCACTGAACTACTGGTTACTTTAACATCTTTGCTAAATGTAAGCCACAGCTTACATGCTATATTTTCTTCTGCAACACCTTTGATTTCTTTTACATTTTTTCTCAAGAAATTGTAAGTACTGCATAGGTTCTGACCGATAGCCTGCAGCTTTCAGCAGCTGGGAACGCAGCTGTAAAGAGCTACTGCTCTCACAAATGCTGTATTTATAAATACACAGGGATGGGACAACGGGGTGAGAGAGGGCAAAGGAGAGGAGATACAGGAGAGGTTAAGTCCCCAGCCCTCCCCAAAGAAGGGTAATTTGCCATCAGGTTTTATCATTACTTGCAGTCCACACCAGTGCAGTGATGCAGGGTAGAAGGGGAGGGGAGAAGGGCAGAGGATGCGCTTCTACACACCTTCAGGCTCACTGTCAGATGCGCTGCCGTAGTTGGCCGACAATGAACTCAGGGCAGAGGTGACCTGCTTGGGAACAACAGTCAATCCCAGCCTCCTGTCTTCAGCTGCTGCTTCATCCTTGTCGGACTCTACAGGGAAAGAAAAGGCAAGAGGAATTTTTTTCCCCAATACTCCTACAACAACAGCCAGCTGCCCATCCCATCACTACAGAAACCCAACACCAGGCACCGTTCGTTGCTCAGCACCATGAACTGACAGGAAAACCCCATATTTGCCTACCCTCTAGAGGCATTCAGCTGCAAGGTTGTCTCACCGCTGGTTTGCAGTCCTGCCAGCAAAGCTACAGAAGCAAAAAGTTTCCTGAACAACAGCTTGGGCTTTCTGGTTCTTTCTTCACATACCAAACATAATTATAGGTTTTATTATCAAGTGTAGGTAAAGAGAGAGAGAGAGGATTTCATAACACGTTTTGAAGTCTTGCTGGATGTAGTCCTGCGGAGGCAGGGGGTGGGGGAGAAGTATTCAAAAGCTGGTAAGGGAGGTGGAGGGAAAGAGAATTAGGCTCATTCAAAGTGAGAATTGAAGAGCAAAGAAATTTTTTTATATTAAAGTTGTAAGGGACATTGAGAACCAAGGCTTCAAATTAGAAGATTGGTTTTCAGCAGTACTTCAGACTGTCCGATACTTAAATCCCTGCTGAGCATTATGAACATGCCTAAGTAAGCAAGATATTACAGTCTCAAACTACCCCAAAAGAGAATACTGGGAAGATAGGAGCCAAGTGGACCAAAAATGCGGAAATTGAGGCTAGTAGGAAAAAAGAGCCCTACCAGAGAAAGATTCCTTGAAAATAAACATGCAAAACTGATGGCTTTAGTTTGAAACAAATCTATATGCACTAAAATCCTGGACTCAAGTGAACAGTGCTAGAGTTAGCAGGAAAACTAGGAAATGCTTTCCAGCAATACACCTGCACACAAGTTTCATACATATATACACATACATACGAACTCCCCACTACTAGTAACATTCTGAGAAACCAGCCTGTTGAGACTTCTAGAAAAAGACCAGTTGCAATCTTATTTTCACAAAAAGAGTTGGGCCCTCTTATTCCCTGTCTGTCTAAGCCTGCCCCATAGGAAAGCTGCCTCCTTAAGAAGATTTTACCAAAATAAACACTTTTGAGATCTTTTATTTTGAAATCACAAACGTTTCTCTATTCTCTTCTAAATAGCATTAGCAATTGGCAATTTGATTCACTGGCACTCATGCTGCTGAGTAAAACAGTTTAGAAAAATACAGAGATATTTACCTAAATACCTGCCTCTTTTTACTTTGAGGTCTTTTTGAGAAAGGTTGACTCTTGCTCATTTACTAATCATGCCAATTTGCAATTACATTGGAAGCTTATGCTAAACACAGTGCACTTTCCTCATGGAGAACACACAGCACTTGCATATACTTTAACAATGATAAAACCAGCATTTACTTCAAATTATTTTGATTCATTGCTGCTTTTTTCTATCTCATGCAAAATGCTGAGTGCATATTGTAGTTGGGTGCCTTTTTTTTATTTTCTTCAAAACTTAAAGAATTACTTTTAAATTGCTTTTCAGGAAATTGGAAGAACACATTTACTGGAATACATTTTCTCTATGACTGTAACATGTGGAGAAAGTGTTATGCACTACTGAATACAACCAACTTTCTAGTTAGTAGATCCCTCAAAATTTTACACCTGGCAGGCTCATCACCTTACCTCATTTCTGCTTATCATCTCCCATTCAATTTCTTAGCTTTGAAGGAACTAGCCACTAAACAAAACTGAAGTGAATGCATTATGCAAAAATATATTCCCTCTGGAGAAAGGGCTGCTGCTGTTAGAAAGGTTTAAATATCCAACAAAATGTATCTGTACAGTAAAATCACAGACTTCAGTTGTAGGATTTTTTAAATAATTCTACTTAGTTACGTTGTGTTTGTTATGACTATATTTCTCAATAGTATAAAAAACCAGCAACTGGCTTTAATAACATGTAATAAGCAAGTACTACATTCCTTTTCCATCTATTATAACAGAAGTTACTAGCTGTACTTTGGTATAATTAGACTCCTTATCATGAAGTAGAACATAAGCGCTTGCAGGAAAATAGTTATATTTAAGTATACTCAAGTTTCTCAACATGCAGAGATTAGTGGAATAAACAAATTGCATAGGGATACTGGGTTCTTGCTCCCACTAATTGAAGATTATGTTTTCAAGTGGAAAAACCCAGCATCAGACATCTTTCCAGGGGATGCATTCTAGCCTTGCTACTAAAAATAGCTAGAGTATAAGTCAGCTTACATGCCATATACTAAGAGTACTGCAACACTGCTGACTATAAGTAGTTATATCTGGAGATTTTATATTGCTGCCAGCATGTGGAAACAAGACATGCTCACCAAAAAAACCTAAGCAGCGATACTTCAGAAAACACACACATATGGAGAGTATCAAGAGTAATAATACAGAAAAAAAACAATGAGAAGAAAAATACTGACATTTTACGTAATTCACTTAACTCATACAAGGAAATGTATTAGTTTTCACATTCTAAATACTGTTATTTTCAAAACCACAATGGGTAATTTAACAGTTTTTTGAAAAATAACTTGATTGTTGATGTACTTAATTCTTCTTCTGGCTTTATAAAGATTTTCTTATTTCACACAGTTTAGCAACCTAAGATGGTACACGTTCTTTAGATTACTGTACAGTACTTACATCAGAACATGTAATGCTGCACACAAACTTTATGGAAGCACTTCCAAAATCCTGACTTGTAAGCAAAAGCTATTTCTTCTCCTCTCCTTCATAATGTTACTACAGCATCACTTCCCTATGTAACAAAGGGCTTTCCTTGTGCTGCCTCTCCCAGCTGTTTTGCACAAAAAAGCATTCCTAGGCAGGAGATTACAGGTAAAATAAGATTATTATGGCAAAGTACTTGTTAAAGATAAATTGAGGTGCTCCATTAGGAGCCCAGAAACCCTCTTCGATTAGTTACATAATACCGATTTAAAACCAGTAACATATTTCAAAACATACAAAGCTAAGAAAACTAAGTATCCAGAGTAGTTATTTTTCAAATCCAAGACACACATCCTGTCTCCCAGCATCTTCTCCCATTCATATAAACATTTTCTGATGACAAGAGAATAAAATTTAATGCTTCCTAATTCTCAGAGAAAAAGACAGACATAAAAGTAGTCTGCTAGATTTTCCCTGTGTTTATAATACAATTAACATGGCTTGCAAGCAAGTTTATGTAGAAGTGCTTAACGCTGGTAGTATCTTAAACGTTCTTGTGTCAGCCTTTCTAATCAGAATTTTTCTTCAGCTTCTTTCCAAAACTTATCTCAGCCAAGTGCACATGTGGACACGAATTCAGTAAGACACATACATGTATCTCTAAGTCCTCTAGACTACTGAGATATTTTCCTCCATAACAGGCCAAGTCTACCAGGACAGAAGCTCCCCAAAATGCATTTACCCCATTTTAGATAAAGCACTGACCAACTCTTTTACCATAATTACACCAGGAATTTCCTTCAAAGACCATGTCCTGAATCGGGATATGTTTCAGTAGAAATTTCCATTTAAAAGGAAGTTTTAAGTGCAAGTTTTAGGCACAGGGATGTTGGACTACATTCAAAGCTCATAACCCTGTTGGCCCTGGCACTATTCTAGCCGCAATACAGCAATCCTGAGCATTTTTGTTAGTAACAATGAGGAAATAAGCGTGACAACAGGCTTCCCAGTATTCTTCTCCAAGAATACTGTAAAGCTTTGAATCAATCTTCTGTTAAGAGAGTTTCCCCATTTTAAACGTACACAGTTAGCCCTCTTTCAATCAAGGACAAAGTTTACATGGTTTTGGAAATCCCCAGCTCTCCCCACAAGTTCCTAGTTACGCAAAATATCTGTAATCACTTCAGTAGTACTACTAAAAATAATTCTCCAAGTTCCTTCATCTTACCAACATCACTGTTTGCCAGAAAACTCAGAGGATCTGTGTCCTTCACATCGGGCTGAGCTGCTGAAGCATGCTGGTTTTCATGTTCCTTTTCACATATGCTGTTTTCTGGTCCATTGGCTTCATTTTGAGTTCTATGTACATTATAATCACCATCATTTTTTCTAAATTTCTTCCAGAACGGGCGCCTTTGTCTTCTCCTTTGCCTTCCTCGCTGCCCAAACTTCTCTTCATTTTCTGGAGGTTTCCACATCCCCTTCATTTTGCTGGAGAATAGAAACACAAAGCTCATACAAGTGACAAGCTATGAGAATAAAATCAACTGATGTAACCAAATCGCTCAGGCCCACGTTTAAGGTTCAGTGACACAGCATGATGCCAGGACTTACTCCAGCTCAGCTAACATGTGGTGACAGACCAGACAGGCAGTCACAGCTCATCTCATTGGCAGTGCAATGTGACAAAGCTGGAACATAAATGAAGAGTTTGAAGTTCATTACTTTTATTTTTTAAAAAGGCAAAGGGCACACAGGCTAAGCAAGCTCCTTGATCTACAGTGTGAGGACACTGTTTTCATTTCACATTATGAAGTTAACAAATATTCTCTTCACTTAAGCAATTAGGTCATTCAAAACAGGAGGAACATGGAATTCAAAGGGAAGCACCTACAATAAACATACTTCCACTGCTTAAGTCTCCTTTTTCCAGTTACAGCTCAGAGAAGGATCTTGCTGCACTAAATCCATTCAGCCACCTGACACCATCAGTCGCAATGACTGCCTGCTTTTGCCTCCAACTAACATGCCATTCATATCTTTCACTCCAATGGAAAAGGAATAAAAAACTTCTGATCAGGACAATGGATTTTTAAAAACCTGAAACAAAATAACAAGTTCTAAACGAGGGGAACAGCACAGCATGCTGGTTCCATAATCTTCCAGGTTACCCTATAACCACAAAACATGTTTATAGGAAGGTACCTGGAGAGCTTAAACTCTTGTCAAAGTCTACATAGAGAAGAATAGGTGCGACCTAGAAAAAAAAAGCAAGTAATGAAGGGACAGCCTAAGCTTTCTGAAAATACTTCTTTTCAAGCAACAGAAACTTAATTCAGCAGAACAAGACAACCACAAAAGACACAGAAGATCTACTGTCCTGAATGAGCCCCACGGTTTGTTCTGCCCAGTACTCTCCCTCAGCCTCATCTACATACATGGTAGAGGTCCTGCTACCCCTAGTCAACCATATAATGCCATACTGGGACAAGAGCTTCTTCCTGAAACTTCTTCCTGGGTCTAGTCATGCATATGCAAGCAATCTCAGGTGTATTTCTAACCTGGTACCTTGTCACTGATAAGCAGCCAGTGAAACAGGCGAGGAAAGGAAAAAAAAAAGCACAAAAGCAGGGTAAATGGTCACCCTTCTTCTCACCTGCTTTTCCATGGTGTACCACACAGAGACCCTCTCTGACTAGAGATGCTCCCAAGACACTGATGGTTTTGCATCTCGTGCTGCAGGATGCAGTGTGAATGTCTGGCACACTTGAAATCTTGCAGCAAGGTATTAATAATTTGTGAAAAAGGATCTCTTTCAGTTTGCCTTCATTCTGGTGTCTAAAATAGTCATTTGGTACCTCCATCCTTCCCAAGTTACAAGAACCAGCGTATAACTGCAATCTATTCACCTCTTCCCACCTGTGTAATTCTTCTAGACCGCCATCATGCAGCCCTTCCAAGCCACACACTTTGCTTGTACAGAAACGTTCCCATTACCAATAGATCTCTCTTCTGATCCTTTCTAGCCTAATTAGGTCCTTCCTGAGAGAACAGCACCTGCAATAGCATTTAAAATGGCTTTATATCACAACAAAGGATATTTCATTCCATTCTCCAGTCATTTCATGACTGCGTCTAACACTGGTCACTCAGCCAGGATAGTGCCATCCACCAGTGCTCCTGTGGCACACAAGGCAAGCCACCACTTTCATGAGCATCAGTCTCTCACCCACAAAAGAGGACTAATATTAGCTCCCATAATTCAATTTCATCGAGCACAGAATTGCATTTCTGAATTTGTACAACTGGGCTCAAAATTTAGGGTATTGTTGTATAACCTAGAAGACACTGAACAAATAAAGGCTGAATTAAAGGTGTTGTCCTTGACCAAGGGTTAAATACAACATTCCAATTTCCCCGAGGCCTCAAACACCTAAAAAGAAACCCCCAAGGTCACAAACACATCCCAACAAATGTCAGCCTGGCACCTGCCCTTCCTCTTGTGAAAGATATACTACTCTTCACTTCCCATTCAGACTGGATAGAGCACCATGCACTGTTAACTCAGCTGTTGCAAGACACCAGACAGACTACTAAGGCAGTCCTTCTGCATCTCTAATCTCACACGTGGGGACAGTGAGAATTAGCAGTTGTAAAGCACTTCAGAGAACCACAAATGGAAAGCACCATAGAAGCGTTAAGTATCTAATCCTTTCTAAATCTTACTTAGCTATTTGCTTTAATAGTACAGCTTGCAGAGAACAAGCTGTATTCTATTTTTGCCTCACACATCAGTAAATTTGCCAGATAAGCACCAATTTGAGAATCTTTACTGTTGACATACAAAGCAGAAATGACAGCTTTTTGGAGAGTTCATCAAGCCTATAGTGCTAGCAGCTCAGGGGAGGGGGGGCGGAGATTTCTAGAATCAACCAGAGTTAAAGGTCACTAAGTGAAAACAAACAACCTATAATTTCAAGGGCTTTTTTTCCAAACAATTTTCCAGATATGAAGTTACTAGAAATGTAATAGTATGGAATTGCTGATGGACATTTAAGACTACATAACGCATCCAACTCACAGCCACAAGAGCCACCAAATAAATTGGTAGACACCAGTTGTGTTTCTGTGACAAGAAAAACTCCTCTTTGCTCATAACAATCTCCAAATACAGTATTACATGTGTGCAGCTTTAGCCTCCGTGTCTAGGTTTGGTTCCTTGGGCCCAAAGCACTTCTGAAACTTTATATCCTTAGAAGGAAGTTTTACTTCAGTCTTTTATATACCTTTCCTTTCAAAGTCACGAAAGGCAACCAGCTGGAGGGGGTAGGTAGGTGCTGGGTCTTCTGAAGCACATGCTGCACTAAAATTATACTAGCCTGACATGAATCCTGTTCTGCCCTAGTTCAACCACTTCACCATGGTGCAAGTTTTATTTTGTTTGCTGTCATCCCCTATAGAAAGGAAAAAAAAAAAGAAAAAAAAGACTCAACTAATCCCAGGTAAGCTCCAGCTTCACTTCCATGCAGCAGCAAATAGATTTTAGCATGAGCCCCTTAGGACTGAGTTCACTTGTGCCTTCCAGCTCAGTTTTTCTAGTTTAGTGATATTCTAGTAGCATGGATCACAACATTTTTTTTAAGAAGTCCTCCCACAGGCTTTAAAGTACAGCTAATGAAGTTAGCTGGGTCCACATAACACTGACACTGAGGGGGAGAAAAAAGAACAAAGACCATACTGGAAAGCAATTCACAATACAAGGGAGAAAAGGTAAAAATCCAAAAGGACTAAGTATTAGGCTCAGAACAAAGGTAGCAGACAGATCAAAATGATAGAGGGTAGAAGAAAAAAACAGCACTACTTAAGTTACAAAAATAAAGTTAAATCTCCCTCCCCTCTTCACTTGATTATTGATTTATCATCTGAAAGGAGAGAGTAAGACGACAAATCCACTCACAAATGCCATTTTCAGGCATTAAAGGATTAGATCACATGGATTCATTATGTTGCTTGACTTCTGTCCCCATTACTTCTTTTTCAGAGACTAAGGTTACACGGATCTAATGAATGGCCACTAGAATGTGATTCTCTCAAACAAGCCAGAGTGCAGAATTCAGCAAGAATTCACCACTCTGATTTTTAATACAATTATTGTTTAATTTAACCGAAGTGGACTATGAAGAACTGTAAACAAAAGAACATTACATCTGCAGTTTTTTCAAATGACCTGTCCTCTGTTAAAGGGTAGCTAGATCATGTGTACAGTAGAAGCAGTAAGTGCTGGGAAAACAAACTAAGAGAGGATACTTCTGAACTCATTAGCAGGAAAGTGACAAGCTTGTTTCAAAACACTTACCCAAACTGTTGGGTAGTCAGTACTTCTCCCCTTTCTTCCTTCTCTATCTGCATCGCCTTCTTCCTTTCGATGTTTGCAAATGTAGGATAATTTCTAGAAGAAAAAAAAATTACTGGCTCGTAAGTGATTCACTGTTCTTTGTAAATTCCCCCTTTACCAAACCAGCATCCTCTAAATGTTAATAAATCTTTAAGATGTTTTGTGGAAGTTTAACAGACTGTTTCCTTCTTAAAAAAGTTGTTAGCGAGGAAAAGAAACCCTAGTGCACTTACGCTTACATGCTCAGATCAAATAAATAAATAAGCCTACCAAATTAGCACAATTAGATCTACAAAACTATCAAACAAGCTACAAACGAACAGTTCAGTAACACTTATGGACCTTCTGCCTACCCCTGCACATAACAGCACTATTTCGTCCTGCAATGTGACTTTTTATGGTGCGTCAATTGGACTATTTGAATTATCTCAAAAGGTACAACATGCCTTTAGCAAACCAACTGCTGAGTTCTTGGAATAGCAAAAAAAAAGCTTATAAGAACAGCTTCTGGGTGCACAAGATTTCTTTAATGTGACAGTTCAAGAAAAGCATCCAAGTTTCCTCTCGAGCAATATTCAGTACTGTGCTTGCACACTGACCTCTAGTTCAAAGTTACTGCCCCTTTTTCATTGCAGCTTCAAGAAAAATTGCTAAGTCATGCACATCAAAACAAATCTACTGTTATAACCATCTCCCAAACCATCCCTCTCTTCCATTCCCCACACCTCCCTCACCATCCCTCCCTACAGACAAACCCCATGCTGGTTCTAACATGCAAAGCCTGCTGCAAGTTACCACCAAAGCCCCAAAATGGCTACACTAGTCGCCCTGTAAACATTAGCTAGTTAAATCCCAGTGCTTTGCGATAAAGGAGGTAAATGATAAACACATGCATCCACACACACTCCAGCTTCTGGATAGAAACACAAATTATAAATATTTGATAAGTCTATTAAAATAGAGTAACAACAAACTTAGAGCAACTGCCTGCTAAATATAGGTATCAAAAAGGACACATATCTTTCTTTAAATATTTAATCTTATCACATGCATCTTCCCCAATTTACAACATGAACGTTAAATGTCACACCAATGCAATACAGCCTGACCACATACCAAGGCAAAAACATGAGAAGCATTTCCTACAATAGACACCTGAACACACTACAGAACTTTTCTCCTTTAAGAGGATTTGAACACAGGCTGTCAGTGTCGATTTTCATTGGATTTCTCCCAGAAATCCACCATACAGTTCAAGTGAGCACAGGGGTGTGATGTTTTATCTCCACTCTTTCCTGTTAGCTACATTTGTTCATCCATGTTATAACACTCCCAGCACACAGCAAGCAGGATTAAATAATTCATTGCACAAGAGCTTTGTGTTGACAAAGACCCCCGTGCTTGGCACCTGTACACAATTTTAGGATAAGGTGCCTTCCTTCACAGTAATAAGGCTCACTGGAGGAGAGCAAGCTATAGAATAAGTAGTTATGCTCAAAAAAGCCTCAAGCTTGTGCTAGAAATTTTTATTTTAAAGAGACAAAAGGGAAGACCCTTAGTCCTAGAGCAAAGGAGTCTTCAAAGTGCTGTTGTAGTTATGCTGATTAAAGACATATTCAGACACGCTCTCACAACATGGTTTGAGACGTCACTGCCTCCCACTTTCATTCCTATGTGTTACCACTCCCTCCACTGAGCCACCATAATGGACTCCACGAACGCTTTCAGTTCGATTCAACGCCAAGACAGACAGATTTCTCCTAAACCACCCTTCCAGTTGACACAGGCAGTAACTAACAGCTAAGGAGAGCTCAGGCCATAAGTCCAAGTATTGCTGCAAAAGCATATCTGAGAGCACCTGAAGTAGCTGTGGGTTTTTTTCTCCAGCTCTTCTCAAATAAATTATTCTCAAGTAAAATAGCATTTTACTCACTGCCTTTACCTTACACAGAAAACTTACCTATTTTCACAGCACACGTGCAGTGCTTCATTCACAGCGAGCAAACGAGCATCTGCTAGTTTATTTTTCCATCTAAGGGCTTGTCAGGCAGCAAGCTCTAGATGTTCACAGGTCACTAGCCTCACTACTAGGTAGACTGAGTTCACTTCTCCCCCAGGTGCTCTCCTATGCAACAACGTCTGGGCTAAGCCCAGCTGGTGTGACCTAGCCAAGACAACCCTAGCTGTCCCTACAAAGAGCAAGTGGATGAGATAGGCGCAGACCAAAGTTACCCATCCACCCCAATGTACCAGCTCCAATGCAACTCCACAACTGGTCAGGTACCGCAGCCCCAGCACAGAGGTCTGTACGCCTCCTAGCATCAGCTAGCTCTGCCCACAGAGGCAACAAAATTCAACTGGACCTTAAGTGGAGGCAGACGTCTACAATGGTAACAGTACGGTCTTGAAATACAACTTTACGGCACACTTTGCAAACTTCACTATCTAAGGACAGCCACAAAATACTCAATAGAGGTCAAAAATCAACAAGAGGGGATTTTTTTTTTTGATACAGAGAATTCTTATTCAGGAAGACAACATTTAGGAAGACTGTTTCTGGACAGAGGTGTGACAAAGCAAAAGGAAGAGCCTATACTGAATCTCTGCACATAAAAGGGTATGTGTTAGTCTGAAGAGCTGATTTGGGTTTGAATCCTTCTCAGAAGGCATGCCCTCCTCCTCCTCCCCTAACAATATGAGGTTCTTAAGACGTTACCTACAAACATCAGTGAAGTAGAAATATGCCAGCACCTAAGCCCTGCAAACAACTTGTCAGAGCTTGAGTACAGACAGCTTCATCAGTCACCACAAAGGCTTTATGAGCCTACACAACTCACAGTAAGAGGGAGTTAAACCAGGATGTAATGATCTGGCACAGCAGATTTCATGGAGGGGCCAGTACTGCCCAAGAACGCAGCCCCATTTCACAGCAGCTGCAGTTTCCAACCACAGACACTTCTATAATCCATACTGGAAGTTCCTCAGTATAAATTGTCAGGTTAATAGCCTGAAAACCCATTTTTCTGGTAATAAGAGTATATTACTTACACACCAATAGGTAAAGGATACCCTAAATTTCCAGAGATGGCACTGAGCATGATCACTAACATGTGCCTTAGTGAACAGACTTTTTTTTTTCCAATAAATGAGTGCACTAGCAGGAGTCATACATGCTTTATAGGCCAGCATACTCCATCTTGCTCACATAAATATCAGTGAACTAGCTTTTAGCAAGAAGTGGAAAAACAGAGCTTTACCAATGTCTAACAGAAGAGAAACCTGTCTCTACAGCAGCTTACACAATAAATTTCTGAGTGAAAAGCTATACGAGTTTATCTTTATAGGAACAGCACAGTGATCAAATTGCCTCAATTTCTTGAGCTGGTCTTCATTGCATGCACACAACCAACAGCAAGGAGGACATGGATAGCCCAAAGGGAAAAAGATGGCCCAACAGAGAGCTGATAAAATCATCATTTTAGACTCCCTGGCACTTTACCAAGCATTGCATCTCTAGCGTGAATTTATCGTATGTTAGCTGAGGCAGTCTTATTGCCAATACATCCCTGCAGCTTAGAAGAAACTTTACTGTATCTATGTTCACCTTGATCTACCAACACATTCCTTCTACTTTGCTTCATTGTCTCTACTTTTACCAGGTGCTAAGAAATTACTTTCCTTATTTCATATTTAACTACTATGAATGAAACTCTGGAAAGATTCCAAGCAACTCTAAGATTATCATTATTCAACCAGAGAACCACTAATTAAAAGTGGTGTGGTTGACAGTACTGGCCTTCATTCACTACATACATGCTCAGCCTACGAGATGCACTGCAAGGAAATACAGCTGTCAATCCCTAACTGAACAACAAAGCCCTCAACAGATTAAAGAAGGGAGGGGAGGTGGGGGAGAATTTACAAGCGATACACAAGATCAAGAAAATCCTATGGTGTTGTATTAGGAACTAAGGAAAAGTAAATTTAACAATTCAGTTTAACACCACAGCAACCTTGCCACATTCTTTCTAATAATCTTTGCTCAAGAAGAGCTGGTTAGAAACAGATGGGCTAGCAGGACCCAGATCTCACTTGGTAAGAAGGGAACACAGCAGTACCCCATTCTGACACATTATGGAAATGTACTGTAGAAAATTCCCTTTAAGCTCATGTTTAAGAAAAAATATGCTAAGAACAGCACACTTATTTGGAAGGGAAAGACAAATCAAAACAGGAGAAGTAATTGTATCACCAGAACTGATGTCAGACTTCACAACCACCCAACTGCAAAGCATAGGGAAGCCCTGAGATCTTGGGGAACTTTATCTGTATTGCTCTTCACTTAGATAGCCTCACTCAGCAGGTTCAATGGGCCACAAACCATTAAAAAGTCTTTTAGGTAAGCACATATGCTGGTTGCAGCAATGAACAGGGCATTGTACAGAATCAGAAAGGAAAACATAATTCTGACCCAGCATATTTCATTCAGAGATGCTCACCCATTACCAGCTCTCCCCTTTCTCTTCCCTCTACATGAGTAAGGCTGCACTTTAAACACAAGCTCTTTCTAAATGACTTTAAGTGGGATACACAACTGAGCAACACAAGAGCTAATTAAGAAGAAAAATCTAGCTCTGTAAGCAATTATTTATAACAGCTGAAAGAACAAGGACAGGAATGTTAGGGATGCAGCATGGAAACACACATGTTAAATCACTGCAACCTAATTAGAAACAAACTACTAATGACCTAAAAAGATTCATTCTTAGCTCTAACTGGAGCTTCTGGAAAGAAAAAGGCTTTTTCCTATCACCATAAACCAAAACTGCCTAATAGCTCAGACTCCCTCTGGTGTCCTTTTTTTCCTGTACAATGCAATGTCTATTGCGAGTCAACAACAAACCTTCAGTACTAAACTGATGTTTTGCTGGTGACCCAATTAAAGCTTCACAAAAGTTTCAGCTGGGTTTCTCCCACTTTTTTTTTTTTTAAAAAAGGATGTTAGTACAGCTACCTTGGTGTACAAAGAGTAACAAAAGCCACCCAGGTAGTCATTCTACACTCATCCTTTATAGTTAAGATGCCCACAGAAGGACTAGGTACCGAAATAGTCCACAGCATTACTCCATCTAGTGGCCTTGGCTTAGAAGGTCCTAACCCCGTATTGCCTCTTTCGGTTGGCGATCGTGACTGCAAGACTTATTTCCATGGATTTCACACTGCTGTAGTGAACAAAGGCTTTCAGCAATGTTGTAACACAGCCAAATTACATTCATCTGCAGAAAACCAATACCCACCATGAGATCCTCTAGAAACTCAGTAAAAAAAAATCTCAGGCAGAGTATCATCCTTAATATTAACTGCAGATACAAGTTGCTTTGATTGGCTGCACCTATTTCTCAAGCAAACAGCATCTAAAACATGACTGTACATTCAGTTCCTGCTTCCCTAATGTTTTACTGTACAGTAGAGCTGGTATTGACACACACACCTTAAACATAATTTCCACACTTGAACCTCAGCATCAGCCACTAGACATGAACTCTCCCAAACATCCCCCGGAGTGTATGAAAAGTTAAAACTGAGTAGGAAAGACTGCACGCCAAGTATTCTTGCTTTTCCTCAGAGCTACTGTTACAAAATAAAGTGTAGGCCACCAGAAAGACAAATCTAAGGACATTTTGGGCTTTGCTAATCTTGGTAATGCTTCGTATTGTAAGTGATAAAGACATGTAAGCATCACTGTTGGGGGAAGGGGAGGACAGCAACACATAGACCGAAAGCAAATAAAAAACAAGCCTTGGAGTCATCTTTTCAATAGAAGAATAAAAGGGAAACCTGGAACCAAAACTAATCTAACACCAAACCATACCTGAACAGACCACAAGCAATTTTTTTCTGGTTAACTGGCATTTTAAACACAGGAGAAAAAAATTTTGTTTCTTCATCAAGAACAGCCATTTTTAAAAAGAGAGCAGCCTACAGATTCCCTTGATTTTTAAGAAATGAACAGCAGGTGCAACAGTTGACTGCTGAGATGTGCTGACACAGTGGTAAGACTTCCCATTGCCTTGCTGAAACGATGTCCAAAGGAAAGGTAAAACTTGCAGGGATGAACTTACATGGGGAGGAATTTTGCTTCTCAATACAGCAAAAACTGATGGAAAGTATTAAAAAAAATCTCCTACCATACATTCCACTCTTTTTACAAAGCCACTGTGTAAAAATTTGTTAAGGGAAGTCAGGTTCAAAGCAAGAACACTTTAACATTACTTTGTGACAAAAATTTAAGTTGGATTCATCCGTAAGACTGCATCACACAACTGTGCTTATTTTAATTTAAAAAAAACCCAAACAGATTACTTGTACATCCCCCTAGCTCTTTGCCAGTGATCTTGAAATTAAATTTGTTGCACTTCTCACACTGCATATAGGACTCTTGCTCATGGAAACAAAACCCATGTACTGATCATTCACTTGCAAAACTATATTCTAAGTCACAAACAGAAGCGAAGACAACCTACAGCATCTTTCACCTGCTAGGAAAGGGAGGATTTTAACCTGTTCAACTCAGGAAAAAAAGTGGAAAAGGTCTATGGAAGTACAGCATGAATTTTTAAACACTTCAGTGCTGGTCAACCATAAAAAAAAGTTATACCACCTCACATCACAGGACGAAAAATAATGAGAAATACTGCTTACATGGGAACTTCACCTTGCACCCTAGGTACAATATCAGTTAAACTACCTGAGACAGCATCACTCATGGATTCTGTTCTCTTTCAGCAGAAAAGTGTCAAGCGATGCACAAAGTTCCTTAAAACTAGGAAAACTCACTGTTGAGGGTCTTTTGGGACAACTTAAGCTGTAGAAATTAGCACACATTGGGATGTGTTAAGATTACAGTCAGTATAATAGTTCCAGGTTTCTTAGCTATTAAAAAAAAAAATCACCAAGCACACACAGTTTTGTGACCTAAAATACCTCAGCAATCAGACTAAAAGGAATCAAGTCATTCAACTAAGCTGTGGTACCAAACCAAATATGTGGGAAAGCTACTTCTTTCTCAGTTGATATCTTGCCTTCTACTATAATAATGCAAATGATTATAGTCTCTGCAGCTCGCACTCTCCTGGCTCATTCTGACACAGGCCACTCATGCAGGAGTTCTGTGGAGTCAAAGGAGCAGCCGTGGCAAGTATATGCTGCTGCTGCCTTTCAGCTGTCATCTAATGATCACACTGGGAAAATATAGTACAACAAATTCATAGGTCACAAGTCTTACCTTTTTCTTTCTTCTCTCCATCTAGCAATCTCTTCTGGACTATCTAATTTTATTCTTTTAGCACCAGGTGCATGTGCCTAAAGAAAAAGTATTCATAGGTGTTTAAAAGGGGAAGGAAATAACCCATAAGGAAAAAGAAAAAAAGCATAATTCTGTCAACTGTAGTAGTATCACACCATTTCATCTCCAAAAGAGGTGAGACTGTACACAGCAATAACAAAATGAATCCATTAAGAAAAAGCCATAGCATTCAACATCTTTTCATCCACAATATTGTCTTACAACAGATCCTACTCAGAAGCAATACGTTTTCCTTTCAGGATGAAAGCAAGCCTCTGAAGAATGAGAAAAGGGGACTAAAGTAAAGATTGTGTAGACTTGTATCTTGGGCCTGGGGGGATACCTACATTCTTCCAGTGTATCTGAACTATCTTCTCATGTGCGCTGAAACTGCAACCTTCTTCTGTGCACTGCAAGATAAGGAAGTGAACTTAAGACACACCAGATCATGCAATTATAAACAAGTATTCAAGCACACTTCAAATAAAGTTGGTGCCAGACACCTGTACAGTTAGTTATACAGCACTTCTAAGCTACCCAGTTTCAAAACAAATGTGATTGTCAAAACAGTAAGAAGGGATAATGTACTTCTAAACTTAATCTTGTTTCAACATAATCAGTGAAGCTAATGTATCCGATAATTGGAGATAAAGTGAAGTTAACCTAAAAGAAAGATTTACAAGACTCTCCAATTTCAAATTTTGATACTTCTTTGCAATAAAGGAGTAGATTTTTGAAATATGTTTTTCACACAAAAATTTTACATGCTATACTGTCAATAAAGTAGTTCCTACCACTTTGTAATACATCAGGAGAAAAAAAGATTACTTCAACAATAAAACCAAACATACAACTAAGACCTCCCCTACACAGAGCATTCAGAAAAAAACCCCTATGAACACTTTCTGTAGCTCTGGAAACTCTTTGCCAAGTCTTCCATTCAAAAAGTGACTACAGCTAACTACTTATCAGGCAGAAAGTTAAAAATCAAAGTGTAAATAAAACAAGCTAAATTCATCAACCTGTTTGTGTTGTGAAACATGCTCATCATACTTCTCCTGGTTTTTATAGCCACGGTCACAGGTATCACAATAATGAGAGAAAATAGGCTCTTTTTTCTTTTTGGTCTGAAAGAAAAACAAGAAATCATCTCAGGGCTGCAGTAACAAGATTACTAGATATTTTTAATTAAGTGTGAAACACATGAATAAGTATTTATGTTAATAAAACCGTCAATTAAAACAGGCTTCAAAGATAAGCTAACATAACATGGAAGTGAAGTTCAAATCCCTTACCTTCCAAACAAAGCGCCCTGCACTCAACTCTTTCCACTACCACCTTTTCCTCAATTATCGCTTCTGCAAACACACCAGGCTGGCACAGATTTATTGAGGGCTAGGAAGTGAGTTAGGCTACAGCCTTGGGTATCTTCCCTACAAAGTCAGACCACGCCTGTTCTCACATCACATGTAAGAGCTCATAGGGTAGCAGAGATCCTTCCTTTTCCCACTACACACATCAGGGTGATCTGGCTGTCTGGCCCTGATAATATATAAGAGCACTAATCTAATTTAGGCACTCAGGCATCACCACAGCAAGGGCTTTTCTAAAGTAAACCTGTATTAGGATTTGGTTGAAGTGTATCTTTCTTTCAGCAGGCACAAGATTTGCAGACTGATTGTCATCCATCTGCTCTCTTGCAAGGGCAGTCACATTAGACAAGAGTATGGAGTCTCTGCGGTACCATGGGGCAAATCTCACACACCTGCTACCACCACAGAATGACAAAAAGGTTTGGATTGGAAGGGACCTTTAAAGATCATCTAGTCCCAACCCCCTGCAATGGTCAGGGCCGCCTATCACTAGACTAGGTTACTCAAAGCTCCACCCAACCTGGCCTTGAACGCTTCCAGGGATGGGGCATCCACAGCTTCTCTGGGCAACCTGTGCTAGTGTCTTGCCACCTGTACCGTAATACGTTTCTTATCTCCAAACTAAATCTACCTTCTTTTAGTTTAAAACCATTACTCCTTATACTATCACTACAGGTAACCTGCTAAGAAGCTTGTTCCCGTCTTTCTTTCGGTGCTCTTTAAGCACTCAAAGGCTGCAGTAAGGTCTCCCCAGAGCTCTCTTCTCCAGGCTGAATGCCAGCTCTCTCAGCTTTTCCTCACAGCAGAAAGGTTCCGGTACTATGACCATTTTTGTGGCACTCCTCTGGGCCCAATCTAATACATCCATGTCTTTCTTGCACTGGGGACTCCAGTTCATACCTTTGGCTTGTTATTTTCTTCTGGAAGATGTTTAGTAAACCCAGGAGCTTGCTTGCCTTGCCATTTCTGGGAGAAATTACCATTTCCACCTTTGGAAAAAAAAAAAAAAAAGAGCCAGTCACACATGCAGCCGGTACAACACCCCCTGCTACCTCGGTGGGCCCGCCAGAGACGAGACGGGCCTGCACGACCAGCACGAACATGCCTGGAAGGAGGGAGAGTCCCCCACCCACCCTCCAAGGCTTAGGGAAAGCTCCAGGGTCCGTGCCGTTAAGGGATGGGAAGGAGCCCACGGGCCCGAGAGACGCCCGCCCCACACCCCTCACCAGCGTGCGGGCCCTGCGGCGGCTCCCCGTAGGCCGGCGGGTTCCAGGCAGCGGGTGGCGCGCAGCTGCCGGGCTGCGGGTAGCTCTCGGCGGGCTGCGGGTAGCTGCCAGGCGGCGGGTAGGGCCCGGCGGGCGTCCAGAAGCCGGGCTCCCAGAGGGGCGGCGGGCAGAAGAAGGGCGGGGGGAGCCCCGGCGGGGGCGGCGGGTACCAGGCGAAAGGATTCATGTCGGGCCCGGACGCAGCCCCCACTCCGCGACCCGCTTCCACCACCACGTGGGGCCGCACCGGCAGCCGCTACGAAAAGACGTCACTTCCAGGCCTGAGCCACTCGCCTAGCGATTTATCAACCCCGGCCAGCGCAGGCGATTGCGTCATTCCGTAGCACCGGAAGCGCGGCGGCGGGGGGCGGGGAAGCGGAGCGGGACGGGACGGGGCGGGACGGGGCGGGAGAGAGGGGCTGCGCCGCCACCCCGGGCCAGGCGCGACGCCGCGTGCCCCACACCCGCCCCCTTCCCCGCCCCCTTCCCCGCCCCTTCCCCGCCCCTTCCCCGCCATGGCCCGCGAGCTCATCGGCCCCGCTCTGCCGCCCGGCTTCCCGCGCTGCGCCGAGGCGGACCCGGATGAGGACTTCAGCCAAGGTAGAGCGCGGGCTGGGGGCGGCTGCGTCCCCGTCCCCGGACCCCGGCGGCGGGGGGCGCCCCCCGTGTTTCACCTCAGGCGGCGCGGCTGGCAGCGGGAGGCGAGCGTGGCCCCTCGGGGCCCCGGGGCCGCTCCCGAGGCCGGGGGGACGTGGCTGCGCGGCGGGTTTGCGTGAATCTGAGCGTCGCGAGCCGTTCTTACAGCGGCTTCTTAAGGAACAGGAACAGAAGTAGAAGGTCTTGCCTGATGGGGTGCTATCGATAGGAGACGGTCTAAAACTTTTTTTTAAAAAATACTGCGTCGATCCGTTGATGATTTTCCTGCTCCAGCTCTACATGTGCTCTTCGGCCTGAGTTCTTCAGTAGCTCGGTGTGGTGGCAGGAGGGAGGGCCGCTGGGCAGGCGGCTGCGGCCTGCTGGCCTTTGTCAGAGCAAAACGCTTCACGAGCCTGTCGTTTCTCGGTCGCTTTCCTCGGCATGCGGAGGCGGCTGGCGCCCGGCGGGGCTGCGGTGACTCGCCTGCCAGCAGGGTCGCCAGGGTCTCTTATGCTGACACAGGGGGCACGGCAGAAGTGGGACCTCGCCGAGACCAGCTGACAGCCAGACTGGCTCTCCTGCGGTGGAGCAGTTTCCCCCACTTGGACTCTTACGTGTTCTGTGTTAATAGTATCTCTGGAAGTAGCAGTTTGAGCGTTAGTACTCCTTGCCTTTAACCCAGGTTCATGTTATATTCATAATAATATGTTCAGTTTCTGGCACTGTTCCATTCAGTTATTCTAAACAAAGCAGCTCCGATGGGAATGGCTTGCTGTGCTTGTCTGCTCTTCTCATTTTTTTAATCCAGAAGAGGGAGCAATAGGAAGAGAGAGCTGGCACTACAGCAACATCGAGCTCCGGGTCGGCAGCTCGGCTCTGTACTGAAGCCCTGACTACACGCTAGTTTCAGCTGATGCAGCCTTTCCTACTCCTGTTTGTGTCGATGGCTTACTCACTTTCTTTCTAACAATGTCCTGTTACACATCGCAAGTATCTATACTGTGTGTGAATCCACTGAACAAAATAAGTTACATTTATCAGTAGGCTGTGGTTTCGTGATATCAAGTGTTTTGGCAGTATGTAGTCTAGGTCATTCAGCCTAGTTTGTTCACATTCTGTCTCACTGTACGTCAGCTCCATAGCACTACAGTTACACTGGCAGATCTTGGGGATTTGTGTGTGACGTGGATGAAGGAATTTATTTGCCTTTAAAAAGAAAAAACAAAATCAAAACAAAAAAAAACCCACCAAAACCCAGCTATTAGGGGTTGTTTATTTGTTTTTATAACTTCTATAAATGTTTCCTGACATACAACAGCTTGGTACAAGTAAGTGTACCTGCTCAACACAAGGCATACTGCTGCAGTGTAGAGAAGGAAGAGAGAGCAAGTACTTTGTTGTAACATACTTTGTTGTACAGAATTACAGCTCTAGTTGGATCCCAGCACCTGGAGGTTCTGAGTGGCAAAATTGTGTGGTGGGGCTGCTACAAGCATCTTCTGCACTGTAACGCTTGCCGGGTCTTGAGACAGAATGGGCCTAGAAGTAATTCTGCAACTATTTCTTTTATATTCTAGTTATTTTAAGGGATACTTCCCCTTTTAAAGCTGAACAGCTTTTCCACTATGTTTTCTTTCCTTGTGGTCTCACCAATATTTGCACTGCTCTTTGCTTTTCTGTAAGAACACTTGGGGTTTTTATTCTACTTCCATTGTTTCTGCCTCTGAACAGCAGAAAGTAGGACTTTGAGCAGCTGTTCTGAGAATTCTGTCAAAAAGGTTTCATTCAGAACTATAAGATAAGGGAATAGAATAGATTATTTCAGTTGGAAGTGACCTATGACAATGATCTAGTCCAACTGCCTGACCACTTTAGGGCTGACCAAAAGTTAAAAAACATGCTGTTAAGGGCTTCTTAAACACTGACGGGCTTGGGGCATCAACCACCTCTCTAGGAATCACAGAATGGTTGGGCTTAGAAGGAACCACTGGATATCATCTAGCCAAGCCCCTGCTAAAGCAGGTTCACCTAGGGCAGGTTGCACAGTCATGTCCAGGCGGGTTTTGAATGTCTCCAGAGAAGGAGACTCCACAACCTCTTTGGGCCACCTGTTCCAGTGCTTTGCCATCCTCAGGGTAAAAATTTACCTTATGTTTAGATGGAACTTATTGTGCTGCAGTTTGTGCCTGTTGCCTCTTGTCCTGTCACTGGGCACCACTGAAAAGAGCCTGGCCCCGTCCTCCTGACACTTGCCCTGAAGATATTTATATGCATTGATAAGGTCCCCTCTCAGTCTTCTCTTCTCCAGGCTAAACAGGCTCAGCTCTCTCAGCCTTTTCTAGTGAGAGAGATGCTCCAGTCCTCTAATCACCTTCATAGCCCTCCTCTGGACCTTCTGCAGTAGTTGCCTGTCTCTCTGGAACTGGGGAGCCCAGAACTGGACACAGCACTCCAGATGCGGCCTCACTAGGGCAGAGCAGAGGGGAGGATCACCTCGCTCAACCTGCTGGCCATGCTCCTCCTAATGCACCCCAGGATCCCATGGGCCTTCTGGCCACCAGGGCATGCTGCTGGCTCACGGGCATCTTGCTGTTCACCAGAACTGCCAGGTCCTTCTCTGCAGAGCTGCCCTCCAGAAGGTCAGCCCCAGCCCATGCTGGTATGTGGGATTATTCCTCCCTTGATGTAGGACCCTACACTTGCCTTTGTTGAACTTCTGTTAGGTTGCTCTCTGCCCAACTCTCCAGCATGTCCAGGTCTTGCTGAGTGGCAGTGCAGCCTTCTGGTGTATCAGCCACTCCTCCCAGTATTGTATCATCATGAGACTTGCTCAGGGTACGCTCCGTCCCTTCATTGATGAATAAATGTAACAGGATAGGACCCAGTACTGACCCAGGGAACACCGCTGACTACAGGCCTCCAGCTGGACTCTGTGCTGCTGATCACAACCCTCTGAGCTCTGACATTCAGCCAGTTCTCAGCCCACCTCACTGTCCACCTATCTCACCCACCCTTCCAGAGCTTGCCTATAAGGTTGTTATGGGAGACAGTGTCAGAAGCCTTGCTGAGGTCAAGGTAGACAACATCCACAGCTCTCCCCTTGTCTACCCAGCCAGTCATTTCATCGTAGAAAGCTATCACATTGGTCAGGCGTGATTTTCACTTGATGAATCCATGTTAACTACTCCTGGAAGCCTGTTCCAGTGTTTGACCGCCTTCTCAGTAAAGCGGTGCTTCCTAATGTCCGGTCTGAACATCCACTGGTGCAGCTTTGAACAATTCCTACATGTCCTATCACTGGATACCGGGGCGATCAGCACCTCCCTCTCCACTTCCCCTCAAGCAGCTACAGAGAGCAATCAGGTCACTTCTCAGCCTCCTTTTCTCTAAATTAAACTAGCCCAAACTCCTTAGCCATTCCTTACAGGACATTCCTTGCAGGCCTTTCACCAGCTTTGTTGCCCTCCTATGGACACATTCAAGGACCTTTACATCCTTCTTAAATTGTGGGGCCTAGAACTGCCCACAGTACTCAAGTGAGGCCACACCAATGCTGAATACACAGGATGATCATCTCTCTTGACCAGCTGGTTATGTTGTGTTTGAGGCACCCCAGGATGTGGTTTGCCCTCTTGTCAGTCAGATAAGCATTTGTCTTACATCTGGGATATGACACTGCCATGCTAGATGTAGTGAAAAAAAAAAAGTGTCTGTTGATCCATTCGTAAATTTGTATTTCTTTCATCTTTATATGAATAACACAGAATTACGGAAAGGTTGTGGTTGGAAGGGACCTTTAAAGATCATTTAGTTCCAACCCCTGACATAAGAGCTCTGTTGTAACTTGTAGCATGCAAATTCTTGCTTTTTTTTTTTTTTTTTTTTTGTTAAAAGAAGAAAAACTGAAAATGTAGTAATTGTAGCTTGTGTAATCACATTGATGTTGATGTGTGGTATTTTGTATTGTGAAACGTGAGTGGAGTTAAAAGCTGCCTTGTTCATTTCCCTGTGCATCCCTGCCTCGGAAGATAAGGGAGTAACTTAAGATAAAGTGCCAGTTGCCAGTTGCTGCTCTACCTTTAGGTCAGCACAGAGGGAGGGAGTTGAAATGGACTTCGTCAGGAGATACAAATGTCCGTTGGTGTCAGAGAACTGCTGCTCCTTGAACCCTGTGACCCTTAATCATGACCAGAATTGGGAGCAAGTGATAGCTGGACAGACTCAAAAGCTCAAACCCTGCCAAATATTTTACCTTTCCTTCTTCAGCTTGCACTGCCCAACCTATGGGACGCACTCATCTCCTGATTCTTTTTTCTCATGATGATGCTTTGAAGCTGGCCTAAATGTGTTCCTGCTGGAAGACTTCTACTTCCTTTGGCCCTTTTGTCCCTGCCTCTGTGCTGTCCTTGTACCAGCAGGAGAGAAATACTAGGAAAGGGCTAAAACTAACCAGAGATACAGAAGAGATTTTGGCTATTTCAGCATTGAGGCCCCATTTGTTGAAGTACAGAGGCATTGATGTGATATGTCTGAGTTGATCTGTCGCTGTTGCTGAAGGTGAAAGGCCGTACTCCTGTCTGTCCTTGGAGGTTCCCAGTGCCTGTCTGATGGCATGGTAGATTGCTTAGAATCGCCAAATACAGCAGAGATTAACCTAGCAAAAACAGACAAAGCAAAAAGTAGTTTTCCATTTGGATTCTGAGTTGAATTGACTTAATTTTCAGGTGGATAGTCACCAGAGCCTGCTCAATGGAGAGAGCAAGTCAGAGCAACAATGGTAGGATGGCCACTTCTAGCAACTGTGAAACATTCATTCTGACTTTAGACATATCCTTGGCTCTGTTTCTCTCCTCTCCATCCCCAAAATTTTCTTCTGACACTTTCATATCCCACTGTCCTGCTCTGAGTTGTTCTCAGTTCTGGTTAATTCCTCACTTTCCTGTTCTGTCATTGGTACGTCCATATCTCTTCCTGACCTCGTTGGTTTTAGTTTCCTGATACTGACCTCTCCTCCATTCCTCCTTTGGTCTGTATCTCTACTTTTCATTGGCTTTCAGGGAATTTCATTCCCATCAGATCTTGGCCTCCCTTCTTACCCTTCCCTTTCTTTGCTCCCAGAATCTATGCTTAGCAATTCCCATCCCTTCCTCTCTACTAATCACTGTGGCTCCCCACCCCAACCTAATCCATAACTGTATCCTCACCTGTGCTGATTATTAGTCTCAGTCAGTACCATGACCATAATTAATTTTTAATCCCTATTCTCCCAAGGCTTTCTCTTCCATCCACTTCTTTCACCAGGTCCAATGACTGTTTCTTCCCAAGGCTTTAAATGCCATTTTCCTTTCATGAACCAGTCTGACTCTTACTTTGTTTCTGGTTGTCCTGCTTAGGCTGCAGTTCCACGAACAAACAGTTCCTTCAGGGTAGTGCTGGGTTTTGCAGTGTTATTTTTATACTTCTTAAGTTCCCTGATCCAGTTTATTGCATAGCCCATGCAAATGGCTGTGCCAGCGTAACAGACAGGAGGTGGGATAGAGAGCGTATATCTTAGCCCTGATGCTGGACAACGTGTCAGTGGGGCCAGTCTCCTTCCTTAGATAGTTTTGGTTACTAGCTCTTTCCAGCTCACAAAGCTGATCCCTATTTCTCTCTTCCTCTGCAGTATCAGACTTACCAAACTGCATCTCAGTTTGCTTCTTTCACTCCAAGTCCTTTCTTTTGTCTGTCTGCATTCAGACCAAATGAAGCTCTGCTTTTATGGTATCAGGGCACCAGGTGGCTGGAGAAGGCTGTTGTGCAGGTTTTGTCGGGTTTTTAAGTGGTTTTTTTATCCAGTGGTGCTTCTCATACCAAAATGGGAGACTTCTTGATACCAGTCTTTATTTCTATTTATCATTCATCTGTTTGTTCCTTCTCATCTTGAACTTACTTTACCTTTATAGGCTGGGGTGTTGTGGGTTATTTTTTTTTTTCCTACTTCGTGCCGAAATGGATTTTTTGTGTCCTGGTTTAAGCCTTTCCCATTAAAACAGAAAACAAAACACGTGGCAGATCTGTCTGGCTGCTTTGTAGCTAGTAAGCTGTCCTTGTTCTGTGTCATGTGCTAAAGATGAGTAAAAGCTTTATGAAGCTCACTTGAAGGACTCAATTTCTGCCTAGCTTTTGTCAGCTAACAATGGAACCATAATCTGTATCAGGTTTTATTTTGCACCATCAAAAAGTTGTAGCTCTTTAACTGGAAGTGCAATTTTCTGGTACCCTTCATTTATGTGGTTTTATTGTATCTCATCTTTTCATCTAATCCTTGACTATTCATAAAGCTAACAATGTCTTTTCCCTCCAAAACATCTTTCTGTCCTGTCAGTCTTGGACTCAAGGCTTGAAATATTAAAAGGAGGAATGGTGCCTGCGTTTCAGGATGCAAAATGATCGATCTCCATTTTATCGGACAGCTGTTTATGCTGTGTGTGTCAACTGGTGCTGGCCCTGCATGCACTACCCTGGATCTGGGAAGGCCTCTTATCTTGGGATCATTGCTGGTCTTTGCTTACTCCAGGTGGCTCTGTGTTGATTGAGCCTGTGAGGGTATCTGTATTAAATGTCTCATTTAGGGGGCGTTTGCTGTTAGGATCAGTGGCTAAGCTGCTTCTGGACACAGTGTATGTGGTACTGTATCCAAATAAGTGTACAAAGGGCTGTGCCTGCTGGTGAATAACAGTGCCAGAAACAGCTCAGACCTGTTAGCAGTCTTAGGGTCTGATTTTTTCCTTTGCTGAGATATCTGTCCCCTTCTGATGCTTCAGAGGTTGAAGGGTTGACTGGAACATGGAAGCTTCATCCACGGCCCCGGCCTTCTGACAGCAATGATTCTTCCAAGTCTGAATGCCTAAATCATCTTTTTCAGCAGAGGACATAAGTCTGTGCCTGCTGCTCATGCTTAGCTGAACTGGGAATAACCTTAATCATTAAACCATTCCTAAAGCAGGCTGGCGATCAAATTTAACTAACCTGTGGTCTCCCATGCTGTGTACATACAAGTGATGTGACTCTTCACTAGTAAGCTTCAAATGCTTTATTAAGGTGGTAGTTTCTTTTTAAGTATACCGGTTTATAATATATGTGTTGTAAATCAGTTGTTAGATGAAACAAGGTTTTCTAGTCCTGTTCCAGAAGACACTCTGTAGTAATGGATTAGTAATGTACTAATTTAATTGGGGGGGTGGGGGGGGTGGGGTTGTTCGTTGAAATATGGAGCTGAAAAAAGTTACTTCTAGCAGTTTGTTAAATATGTTCTTAAATGCTAGACAAAGCAATGATTGAATAAATTGAATTCCAGGTAGATAGGTATTTTGGGAATGCTAGGATAGATCATATTTATTTGAAACATTTAATAAGTATCCCAGATAACTCTGAATGTTCAGTTGCAGGACCAGCACTTCCTCCAGGCTATAAAAGCAGCTGTGGCTCAGAAACTCCTGACAGTGATGATGACTTGGAATCTCTTCCTCTACCCAGAGACACAAGCAGAGATTCTGAAGAGGAGACAGAAGAAGATCCAGCACCCAAGTGAGTATGTTCTTAGATTAGTTGTATATTTATGTTGTATTACAAATGAAATGTGTCTATAAATTGTGAGAAAGGGATGGTATTATAGAAATAAAAAGTAAACCCTGTAAAGAAAAAGGGTAAAGCCTGTGTAAAATTAAGAATGTTCAGCTGACCTGTTTGACAGTTGAATTAAGTTATGTAAGGCAACCAGATTGCTGTAGTTACATGTTTTGTTTTAGTTCTGCAATTAAAGTAATAAAATCCTTAATGTTCTGCTTGTTTATACTAAGGATACCACTTACCACATCTGTAAGTATTTGGTACTTGAGTTTTGCCCTGTGTCTCATATACTACATCTCATTGGAAGGTCATAAGAAGTATTTTTGGGCATGAATTTATGCATTCAATTGAGTCAACTCTGATGAAAAAATCCAAATTGTTCAGCAAATAACAGGAGTCTGCACGTACTCGCATTTGGCGAGGTTGATTACTCACAATTGCTGTGTTATGAACTTGTGTGTGTTTGTGCTAGGGCTTGTATAAGGGACGTGGAGGGCATTATGCCATATTAATGAGTGTTAGAGTAATTTCATCACTTTTTTCTTCTTGTCTTATTCAACAGTTTTTCAGTTAATTAAAATTGAACGGGGAAAAATACTAGTCAAAATGCAGACTGTATAAAAATGGAGAAAGAAGTGTGCTAAATTTAAAATTACTTTGTGACTAGAAAATGGTAATTCAACATAATATTACTTTTCTTTTTACAGCAAAAGCATTCTTAATTTTTTTTAAATGTCAAAGCATTTTTGGACTGAAGCTTATGCTCCCAATTTTTTAATTGCTTCAAATTATTTTGGATCCTTTTGCACTGTTTCCTTGGTAACAGCAGGATATTTAGTACATAAGACTGTCTGAAATAATTTTACATATTTTTTTTCCTTTTTTAAATGTAGATAATTGCTATGCATGTCAAGGTAATTATTAAGCGAAATCTTTATATTTGCAGAAAGCCAAAAAGAATTCAGGAAGATGATGATGATGATGGCTTTTTTGGGCCTGCTCTTCCTCCTGGGTTTAAAAAACAGGATGATTCTCCAGAGAGGTAATAAAAATGGAATTATATTCAGGTGCTTTTCCTTAAAACACAATTATTTTAGATAAAATATTTTGTAGCACTATTACAGAACACTTCAATTGTGCACTTTGGATTCAGATGATTAGAATTGCTTCCTCCACATCCTGAGAATAGGAACAGCATTCCCTTGAAACAGAACACACAGCCCTCCTAGTCCTGGTTGGAAGATTGGAGAGAAAAAGAAAAAATGTGAATTGTCCAATTTGTATTTTTAATGTCAGATTTCTTCCATTTCTTATGATAGGTCTCAGATCAGTGCAGAAAAAACAAATTACAGTACAAGGACCCATAGTTCTATAGTTCATTCTGGACTGTGAGGGAGTAGGGCAGTAAGTTTTTGTGTGGTGCAATACAGTGCAGATTATTGGAATTGTAATTTACTAATGCACCAAGGATTATTGTTTATGTCTGGAAAGCAAGCTGTCAGGTGTAAGTAAATAAGCATTATTTACAGCCTTTGTCAGGAAGCTTTCCATTTGATTACACACAATTATAAAATACTTCCCCAAAAAAATATTTATGGATTTTCTATGCAGACTTTAGCCATGTCTTGCAGCCTTCTAGTCTTTACATTAATCTGTGCACTTCCTTCTATAATTTGAAGTTATGATCTGTAGTTAAATTGGGACTTCCAAGGGGATGCCTATTGATGAAAGGTACGGGAGAGTCCATCGGTCACTATTATTTTCCTCAGAGCAATAGGGAGCTGGTAGATAAAATTAAGTTAATACCTTCCTCTCAGGTGTGAGTTTTCAGTTCTAGGAAAGGGACTCAATTTTTTGTCAAGCTGTGTGTATAGTATACCATCTCAAAGGAAATTTTAAAGTTGAATATTTTTTTTTTTAGTTTGGATAAATTTTTATGATGCTTGGCAGCAGTTAGGAAAACAAGAATTTATCTAACTAAGCTTATTTGGAAGTATCCTCTTTGTGTCTGTTTAACTACGCTTTGCTGTAATCAACAAACTTTATAATTGTGGGTATCATGCTCAGTGGGCTTGTTTGGTGCTTTGATGGTCCCAAGAGTAACTAATATTTTTCGCTTCTGTTTCATATGCACTATGTGTTATTTTAATTATAAAACTTAAGAAGTCACTAAAAATAATGTGATCTCTAATAAAGCAAATAAATGCTTGTACCTTTTAATACCGGCAGGGGTAGCTTTCTTGATTTTTGACATGAATACTCCTGTGGTAAAATGTTTTGTCAAAGTGTGCAAAAGAAAAAGAGGAAGAAAAGAGGCAAATTGTAGTTTGAAGGTTAGAGAGATGAGCAGTGACACAGGCAGTCACCCATCATATAATCTTAGTCTTTTGTATGTTCACCCAACTTTTATTTCTACTTAGCAGTTTATTTCCAAAATGTTGGGTAACATTCAGAGGCAAGAGTCTGCCCTGTGTCAGAGTGTAAGAGATTAAAGCAATAAAAGGCACTTGGTAGTTTGTCGGGGGTTTTTTGTCCTAGCTCACCATACAACCGCTCCTAGCACACACGGAGAAAGCAGATTGAGCAGAGCTGTTTTGCACCCAGCCTGATTCCCTGAATAGGTGGGAAAGGTGTGATGTGTGGGAAGAGCCTTGTCTGTCTGCCACCCCCATACACCTGGTAGTCTAGTTGTCCTGACACACTGAGGCGTGTAAGCTGTGCAGGGTATAGACACAGTGTGTTAACCGTGTCCCCACTGCACTGCTGAGTGTTGAGCAGATTGCTGCTGATGAGCTAGCCACAAATAATTGAAACAAATGCAAGCTGTTTGTTTCAATATATGGACAAACTGTTTGTTAGCTCTGTGTGACCTATTCATTCTTTTAGAAAAGCATTCGTTCTGTTACATCTTCTCCAGACTTGTCAAAGCAACATATTCATGATTAGGAGCAGCTCGTGTGCCAATTTGCAGCTTGTTAAAAATTGTTTGAATAATTCCAGCATAAAATACATGTATGAACTGTTTTCCTTCAACTTTGATAACCAGCAATGTTTAGATAACTATGTTTTAACTAACAATGTTAGACACAAGTGCAGCACTCAAATATTCCCGAGGTATGCGCACATCAAGGTAAAGAGCAAAGGTTATCCTAAAAAATGTTTTGTTATACATCAGAAGAATGCTGAAATGCCTATCTTATAATACACATTAGCAAAGACTCCTAAGCCCAAAACCAGAGAAACATTCTTTGCCATATATGAAATTCAATATTTTTTAAATTAAAGCTTAATTCATTGTAAGTTTGGGGGTTGTTTTTGAATGTGTCTAGATAGGTACCAAAGCTACCCAGAGCAGCAAAATGTGTTTAACAGAGTTTTATTTAGATTCACTTCACCTTTCAGGGAACCTTTGGACATCCAGGAGGCTGTCAAGAATCACACTGGCTGTGCGCTGCTGGGGAAAGACCCAAGCAACAGGGTTTTTCATGGGGAGAGAAAAAAAAAAAAGCATAGAAATAGAAAGTGTGGGAGGGATGAATATAGGAACCATTTTTCTACTCTTTGGAAGAGCCTTTGAGCTGTGACAGAAGCAAGGCAGAGTATTTGAGATCTGCTCTTTTTCACAAGTTGCACAGATACAGCCCACAACATAGATGTTCTTGTATATTTTAGCAGAAGGCTTTTTTATAGTTTGGTTTAACTGTCTCTCCATGCAAAATAAAGCTATTTGTGTACTAAAATAAAAGATTATTTTGGACATATCTGTATAGGTTTAAATTCAATCTCTTTGAATTATATTGGGAATTTAAAATATCATCTCAACGAGAAAGCACTCAGAAAGGAGAAGAGGAAAATAAAAGCTGTTTCTTTTTTGCAGCAGTTAGGTGGGGGTGGAACTTCAGATTCAACCCAGACCTCTTGCCTGGGTTTGAAACCTCACCAGTGCCCTTGTCCTGGCCTGAGCTCAGTTTTATTGCTTTTGTCTGTCTGTCTGTGGTTGGCTTTCTGGCAGGACTTTCTGCTTTTTAATTCCCCTTTTCAAATGCTGACATTAATATCATTACAGCAGGACTGTACTGATTAGATTATGAGGGATTTAGTAGAAGACAATAATTAGCATAATTCAGTTTACATTGTGTTATGTTTTATTTCCCTAAAGTTCAAATGGAAGATAGTAATAAATGAAGTCTCTGCTGATACATTGTGAGGATGCTGTCACTTGGCTATTTCTTTAGGTGATAATTACTTGAGTTTTTAATTAGCTTTTATTAGCTTTAAAGAATATGATGCTAGATTATTAAGAGGAAATGGTATACAAAAGTCTTTTCAGTACTGCAAGCACAGTTTCTAGTGTGCTTTGAACTGTTTTCACCATTGAAAAGCGTTTCTCACCTTTCTGTGGCTCCTGGAGACAATTGAATTATACTGCTTGCAGAGCTGTTGCGTAAGAACAAATCAGTGAAGTTGCCCGGGATCACAAAACTTTTCTTCTCCCATCCCCATTCCAAGGGAAAATAAACTTGAAGTCAGAGCAGTTCACTGATTCTGTTTATTGAAGGACAGTGAAACTGTGGTGCAAAGCAAGAATGAACAAAATTGACTTTGTTGCTAGAGAAAAAGTAGCATATATTTGACCTCTCACCTTTCATTGCTCTTGAATCTGGTGAAGGAAGGTAGGGAAGAAAAAACTGGATTTCCATGACTACATGCTGCAACTTCCCCAGTTTTCTTGCACCCCAGCTATCTGCAGAGGTCCTCCTGGAAGACAGAGAAACTCTTACTCAGTTATTTTTATAGTGTGTGTGTAGGGGGCACACTTGGTATGGGGAGGAAGGAGAATCACTTCTTAGCAACATTTGATTTTTATTTTTATATTAATCCATTTAATTTTCCCTGCAGCAAATAGTAGAAGGCTATCATCTAATGTACTGTCCTTGTTGGTTATGTTACTTCCTTTTTTTCCTCCTCAACTGAAAATGAAGATAATTATTTTTTTTCCCCCTCAGGCCCATTATAGGTCCTGCATTACCACCTGGCTTTAGGAAACCTTCGCAGGACACTGGGAGTAGCAGATGTTCCATAGGACCATCTCTTTCATCAGAGTTCCGTACCCAGGTTTGTGAAAACAGAAGACTTTTTGTTTTAGTACAGTCTATCTGAAATGCTATAACAAGTAGGAGCCTGAAAAAGTCTACTAGACATACTTTTCAGCATCACAGTTTAATTTTAGACCAGAAAGTGTCTGGCATATTTTTGCCTGAGTCAAATACTGAAGCATAAATAAGCCTTAAAAAAAAGAAGGTGGCTGGTCTGGTTTGTTGTGATTTTGCTGTTAGACATATGAGGCACTCACCAAGTGCAAGAGATCTAGGCATCCTAAACTGCAGTCACAGTAATTCTTCCCAATGTTTTTCCATTCTTCTGGTGTGACATCCTTCACGAGTGGACATCTTGGCAAAGTTCAGATTTTTTGAAGATGTTAAAGAAGTAATGCAACCTGTTAGAATGAAAATATTTACCTGTAATTCAAGCTTTTACTCTGTTGCTGAAAAGGGAGCAAAATGATTGAATATTTCACATATCTTCACTCTTTTAAAATGTTTATTAGTGAATGTGTTAAATACATTTATTCAAAAGAACGCAATCAAGAATGACGCTACAGTATCACTAACTGTTTGTATCAATAGTAAGATGATACCTGTAACTAGGAGTAAGGCAGAGCAGAACAGTGACACTGATGCAGTATTTTGTGTTTTTTGACAGTTCTTCTCAGGTTAGGTAAAAACTAGGTTTCTACCTAGTTTTTTACCTAACCTGCAAGTCCTATAGTGTAATCCATATTATTCTGTGGTTATATGTACTACCAAAGAACATTCAAGAGTAAGATGCGTGATAAAATACAGCTAGAAGTATGGGGAAGATTCAGCACCCTAAACATGGGCCTGTAGTATCATTCTGAGGGATCTGAATCATCTGCAGCAGGCTGGCAGATGGGGAGTAATGACTTAGAGAAGCTTGCATCCTTCTTGAACAGCACCACTTAACCCAGGCAGGATACGCTAAGACATGAAAAATGGTGCTGGATACCAGTTTTTAAGCAATTAGATCTCTCTCATGCTATGGTATAGTGAATATTAATTCCTTGTGAGAATTAACAGTTACTCTGTTTATTTCTAAAATACTTAAGTTTTAAGTTTAACTCCAGACACTGTGGGACATGCTAGGAAGGGATGAGGCAAAGGTTGCTTTGGAACTTCACTTTTTTGATTAGTAGTTGCAAAGTACATCATTCTTCAGCCTCCTACAGCGAGTGTTGTCATAATCCTTCATGAAGAATCAGTCTGACATTTTTAAGATCCTTGTCATCTTATAACTCCAAATAATGATTAAGCAATTTATCATAATGACAGATCTCTTGAGGCAGGAATGTCAAAACTGATCTGCTTATGTATTTTACAAACAAAAAAGTCTCTTTTGTCCTAAATAGATCTTCTAGCTTCAGCTTTGTTACAGATACTACAGAACTTATCTTACCTTATTTTTTTCCTCTTCTTAATGATACTCTAATCTTTTACCTTTGAACATGATGAGTAATTTTTCTGTTTATTTTGGTTTAATTTATTTATTTTGTATTCTAGTACATCTTTAGAGGCAGCTTATTCCATGCTGATTCTTCACTTTATATTGATTTCCCCTTCAAACTTGAAGGCAGTATTTCTCAATGTTTGTTTAATTTCATCTTGTTTGAGGTAGGTGGTAATGGAGTGAATTGAACTTAAGACTAATGAGAAAGGAAATGAGACATGCTTCTTCAATTAAAACTCAACATGGAATTTGTCTTTCATCCTCAACTACTTTACAATACAATTTATTATGAAAATCATATCTTTGCATTTTTTATTTGTTTGTACACAGAGAGAGGGTGGTGGTCTTCTACCTTGGTTTCTCAAGACAGTTATTCCTCTTTCCCACCAGCTCTTTCCTTCCTTTTAAAAAAGAGAAAGAATGCAGTCACCCCATTCTCTAAAAGCTGAAGCAATATTGCAGTGGTAGATAATGAGTGAAAGCTTGACTATGTAAATGTTTTTGAGAAAAATGATGAGAGAAATTGGTATTACCACCTTGTTTTGGTGGTGTTTATAAATGACCAGCTGTTTCTCACCCTCCTCAGTCTTTCAGATCAGTTTCATGCAACTGGTCATACAGCCATTAAATTTGCTAAGCTGCTTCTTGCACCTTGTGGTCCACAGCCGTGTCTTTAGCTACCTGAAGCTTGCCTTCCCCACTATTTATACCTTTGCTGACTCCTAGAGGCAGACAGGGCCAACTGGCTTAGCTAGCTCAGAGCAGTGTCATTAAAGCATGCCAGTTTCTGTAGCAAGTGGCCCACATAGGAGTAAAGTAGCTTATTTCACACCTGCTGTCTTCCTTAGCCCAAATCCCTCAACAGCAGTGGGGTGCCAACTGCGAGCAGCCTGAAGTATTAGGCTTGAACTCAGTGTAGCAGGATATGTTCCTGCTCTCCTCCTCCTTTCACTCATCCTGCGTCCCCTGTGCACCCATTAGTTGACTTCTAGTGAGGTTCTGTGCTCTGTTCTTGCATCTTCCACTGATCACCTCTGCCTCAGGTGCCTTACTTTACATGGAAGGCTCCTAATAATGTTTTTACGCTGCTCATTGCTCTTGAGCCCTTATCTTCTCTCTAGGCTGTCTGCCTGATAACCAAAGTTTGGCATGACAAAAACAAGCCATTCACCCCCACCTTCTTCACCCTTCACTTAAAACTTCTTCGCCACCACCTTGTATTTTCAAGTAAAGCTCTGTGCTTCCTGAGTATACAGCCTTCTTGTCATCCTACTCCCATTGCTTCATCGCCCACATTTAGGCTGTAGCTAATTCTTTTCACTTTTGTAGATATTGGGCACCTTAGTTTTGCTTCCAGGGCACTGTGGCATCGCCATTTTCTGTCTAGTCCTGCCTCTGTCCACGTCTGTACTGTTTTAACTTGGAGGGACCCGTGAGATTTCTGTACAACTCCTGGCATCCACAGAGATTCTTGTTAACATCTAGTCCCTTTCAAACTAGGTTTTTTTGAGCTGTCCTCCAAATAATTGCTTAAAATGCAGTGCCAAAAGGGTTCGAAGAAGCAAATGTCAGAACCAAGAGAGCAGACTGGCAGATACTATGCACCCAGGAGTGTAGAACCATGTATACCACTGTACTCTAGCTTGCATGTTCATCTTTCTAGCATCCTTACAGAATCTGAGCTTGAAACAGGTCTTGTCATGTGAAACTGCGATCCTTATTATGGAAATACGTCCAATAATGATGGTAAACCCCAAAGTATCAAAGATGTATGCTTGTGTGTTTCAGATTTGCATATGGCCACAGATGTAAAGTAGCAGGACTTTGTGCTGCCACTATGTTTACCAGCGGTTTTGCCTCAGACAAGAGATGGTGTTTATGAAAACATGGAGACTTAAGTATCCATGTTAAAGTGTTGGAGCAGCTCTAATCTGGAGTGTTAATCCAGGTTTTTGTTGTGTGACTGCCAGATGCATTGTGTTAGGTTTGTGGGCTCTTACAGACAAAAGTCATTCTAATCCTATGAAGCTAAAAGTGTTCCTTGATGGTCTTAGCACTATGGTTGAGAGAAATGTTTTATTTTTGGAAGGTTACAGATAGTAGTGAGGAAGAAGACAATCTCATAGGCCCAATGCCTGCAAAAGGACCAGTAGAGTCTGATGTGACTAAAGACTTTGAACGCAGGGCTCAGAGAATGAAGGAAAAACTTACTTCAGCAGACAGCGTAAGTTGGATTTCTTTATTTCCAGTATTTTGTTGCTGGAGTGTATTTGTTTTTCTTTGCCTGTTTTCTGTGTGACACAGTTGCAGTTGCTCAGGATGCTCAGTGTTTGCAGTTGTCAAGACAAGGAAAAATCCATGATTTCTGCTGGTAGCCAAGAAATTCAGACAGCAATTTTTGATTATGCTTTTTTTACTGTTCCCCCTGCCCCTATTTCTTTTGTAAAGGATGAATCCAAGCAAGTTACCAGGGAATTATGGATGACAGAACTTCCACCTGAATTGAAAAGCTTTGGATTTGGCCCAAGAACATTCAAGAGAAGAGCTGATGACAAATCAGGTGATAGATCTATTTGGACAGATACTCCAGCTGACAGAGAAAGAAAAGCCAAGGTGAGTGTTTATTCATTCATATACACCTGCAGGCAGCAGGTATGTGAAAACAAAGATACCCCGAGTTGTTCGGTGATTATTTTTTTTCCCAGATTTTTCTTTGTTGTCAAAACTTATGAATTCAAGGCTTAAAGGTAAAAGCAAGGAAATAATGATTTATATTTGCATTGATAATCATTTATTCCCTCTCCCTTCTACAGTAATCTGGTACTCTGTATCAGCTCATTGAATTACATACAGTGTGTCCAATGTGTAATTCACGATTACAGTGTGTCCAGTTTCTTCTTTGAGCAAAAAATACCTGGTGGCCTCTACCCTTCAGATTTAATTAAAAAATAAATATAGATTTCCCTGCTTTTTACTTCAGACACTGTGATTGTTATAGCATGTGATTTCTTCTACTTATCAGGAAAGAGAAGAGGCAAAAAAGTCAACCTGTAAGGATAATGAAGAAACTGTATTATCTGGGAGAGAAAAGAGACTTGTTGAGCAGGTGACTTCATACAATGTAAGTGTAATAGCAAAATATTTCCTCTTCCTGCGTTTCCCTTAATTCTTCACTCTTCTGGTTCTGATTTCCAGGGCTGCTGGTTTCCATGGTGATGCCGTTATAGTCTTCCCTTTTAGTGCCCAAACCTACTGCTGTTTAAGTCATTAAAACATTTCACTTCAACAAGAGCAGGACTGGGTCCTCCAGCTGCTGCTGAAAACAATGTGACAGAACTGGGATTTGTGTATATTGTCCCAGTTTTAGGTAGTGTTTTCCTTAAGTCATCCTCATGTCAGGACATGGTTGCTGGGAGCAGGCAACCTTAATTCAAATATTAGCTTGCTTCACCAAATTACCAACATCCCAAGAACAGAACAGTAGTACAGGTTTAACTTTTCAGACAAGGTATGCATTAACCCAAAATAAGCTTGATGGGCTAAGCGGATTGATGCATTAATTAGACCATGTAATTAATTACATCAACTGCTCATTACAACAGCTTTATTATATTAAATTTTTCTCAAGTCTCTGCAGAAGGCAATAATTTTCATAGGCAGATGTTGATTACTAGAAGTCTGAACTCCATGTCAAGTTCCATCTCGCTTTTCTGTCTGCCAACCCCATCCACCAGAGTATACGGACTGTTGCCTGCCTTACAGGCGTTCGTGGCAGTTCTTCCCTGATTCATGGCCTGAAGTCTTATGGAAGGCAGTCTGGTCTCTTGAGAGTATCATTAACTTGAGAATTGCAGCCTTGGCTTATATTACATGATTGAAGTTTATCTGACAGTTTAAATAATTTATTTGTAGTTCATGAAATCACGTGTCCCTCTTGACTTAGAGGCTTGCAAATCCAGAGCTGTTAGCATAATGTCTTAAATTTTTTCTGTATTGTCTATGTTACTGTGAGTAGAATAGAACAATTTTAATGTAAAAATACAGGTTTTGCTCTGTACCATTGCCAGAATAAGACATATATTGGCCTTTACTGTTTCTAAGGTTAATAGAGTTCTCTCAAGAAAAATTGAAGAGGATATCTTATTTAAGAACAATGTTTCTTGGGTTGTTAGGTTTTGTTTTGGTTTTTCTTAAATCAGCTCTTTTCTGATTTTCAGGTGTTTTGTGTGTGTTTGGTTTTTTTCTTTTAAAGTTTTTTGCTCTCTCCTTTCCTGTTTCTTCCTGCACTGACCTTTATCAAGGATACTTTTCATTGAACAGGAGCTTTAACTCTTAAAATAGTTTCTTACAGTTAATTCTTTCAGTGCTGGTGCCTTATACTTTCTCTGGTGCAGTTCTGTCAACACTGATGTAGTTACATCGTGAAGAAGTGTTGTCCATTTCCTATTTTTCCATGAGCATCATTTCTTATGTCATGTATTCATAATTATTTGTATGTGTGATGAAGTAAGTTTTTGCACAGGGAGTGAAGGAAGATGAACCTTCAGGATAAAGATCTCGTGTTCTCAGATAAGAGAAAACAGGGCTGCTCATCTTTTGCTCTTTATGATGAGAGAATTGGTTTGGACTGATGTTTTGGCTGGTTTGTAATGATTTGAGAGTCTGAGAAACTGATTACGTAAGGAAACACAAGTATGCTTTACCCGAGCAAAGGAGGGGCACATAGATTAGTTCTCACAAGACTATCTCCTGTGTGAAATCAGCAAAAGTTTTATGTTGTATTTGGGCTGGATCACACTCTTTAATAAATGCAACTAAAGTCCTTAACATAGCACAAAAGACATGATTTAGCTCAAACCTGTGGCTTTGTCCTGTGGTCTTGCAACAGATTATTCAAATACTGAAAAGTTATGAGCAGACGTTAAAAACAACAGTTCATGAGGGTAAGATTGAAAGGATATCTAGCTCATTCCTGCCCCTAGCAGTGACCGAAAACAGATGCTTAGGAGAAGCATGTAAGAAACCAGGCCTGTACTTTGAGATATTTCTCTTGTTGTCTTCATTTGTCTCTGCTAATAATGGCAGAGCAACTTTCATATTTCCATTGCATTATTTTATAATTTACCTCCACTGCGGATATTCAACAACTTTATGGGTACCTTTAACATCATTGAATTATTAGTATTTTATTCAGTGTAGATGAGATTAGCATACACAGAGCAGAAAGCATGTGTAAATTTATCACTCTATTTTCCAGTTACTAAGCTGTTGTCTTTTTCTGGAATTTTTAGCCTTCCCGATTCCAGTCTTTCCATTTGGATTTTCTATGTGGTTGATACTTTGTAATACTTTATTTCTTCTTCCTTCTTCCCACTCTCCCAGGAGTCAAAGAGGTCAGAATCTCTCATGGACATGCATCAGAAAAAGCTAAAGAGCAAAGCATTTGAAGAAAAGAACAAACCTCAAGAAAGAAGGCCATTTGACCGAGACCAGGATCTCAAAGTCAATCGATTTGATGAAGCACAAAAGAAAGCTCTTATAAGAAAATCCAGAGATCTGAATAGTAAATTTGAGCACAGTAAAGGCAATATGTTTTTATAACATAAAAGCATGAAGCTTTTTTGAAGTCAATTAAACTTTGAATACTTAATTTTATAAGTATTTTTCTGTAAATATTTGTATGCAAAATAAATACCCTAATGGTTAACTATTTTTCCTTGTCTGTAAGTACTCCGTTAGGTAGGATCATCTGTACTACAACTAAACTGAAAAGGAAAGTACTGGTGTAAAAAAGGTAATGTAAATTTGCTACTTTAAAACATTGGTTGTTGTTTTGAGGTTTTTTGTTAGCATAAAAATAATTAATTAAAATCAGTATTATTTTAAGGATCTCTGGATTTGATCTTGCAATGGAGTTGGCAAGTTTTCCCCTATCGGCTGCCATGGAATATTCTTGCTGAGCCTGGCCTGAAGGCAGTGAAAAAATCCCCTTTAAGTTAATGGGCAGGACATTGAGTTCATACTACCCAGCAGGAGCTCCAGTCAAGCAAATGGCAGCTTTTATGTCCACCCAGTGCTTTTATTTCTCTGATTCTATGTCTGTACATAAATACAGGTTTATATGTATGCAGTATAATTTCTGTACCATAGCAGGAAGAGTTGTTGGTAGCAGAAGTAATAAAACCCCCAGATTTGCAGATTTTCTTATAGAATGTTAGTATACAAGAAGAGAAAATCTGAGTTTCAATTTGTAGGCCTTACCAACAGAAAATCCATCTTTTTTTAAGCAAATACAATGTGAAAATTAAACGAATATAAAACTTGTCAGTTAGTTTGCAGAGCAGAACAGCTTTTTGATATCAAAAAGGAGATAAATCTGACATTTAAAAAAAATCTACATCCATGCTTAAGAGTTCCTCAGCTGCTCTGCACGTACACAGAGGAGCTAAAGGGGGAGTTCTG